>NC_067405.1:92761261-93064292 GCF_009764475.1 Pristis pectinata | reverse complement strand
CAAGGCTGTACTTATCTGGGATTATGGGGTGGCGAGCTGATGGGAGATCAAGACTGAATGCAAATTCAGATCCAGCAGAAGATACTTTTTCATATATTTTATAGAAAATAGAATGAGGGAGCCAGGACCATAAGAGCAATGCAATAGCCAAGTCCAGAACCACCAAACCTGTGGATGAGGTTTTAAGCAACACATGAGGTAGGGCAGGGCCAAAGTTGGGCAATTTAACAGAGATGGAATTAACCATTTCACCACTGTGATTCCCTGTGTGATCCAAAATTCATTGTAAGATCCAATTTAACATCAGTGATTGAACAGTGCAGTTCAGTCTCCTATAGTGGCCAGGCAGATGGATTGAACCCATGGATAGGAACCAAAGATAATTGTCTTTTATCTTTCCAATACTTAATTGCAGGAAATTTTTCTTCATTCGGTATGAGCTATCAGACCAGCAGCTTGGCAATTAAGACTTTGGAGGGGAACATAAAGTTGTGACGAGGTGAAGGTTGTCAGCAAACACACAGAAACCGACTCGTTTGTTTTGGATGATGTTGCTGAGGCAGCTTGTGGAAGAGGAAGAAGCTAAGGATGCTCTCTGGGGAAGCCAGAGGTGGTGATGCAGGAAAAGGAAGAGAAGCCGTTGAGAATGATGCTGTGTTTCATCTGGACAGACAAGAGTGGGAACGAGCAATTGTGCTCTGATGCATTTGGACAACTCGAGAGATATTCAAAGAAATAGTATGATCAGACAGGTTAAGGATAGAAAGATTGCATTTGCACAGTCATGTAGGATATCATTTTGTGTATCATTTTATCTCCAGCTGTTCTCTTGAGGTTGCCATTTTAGAAATGAAATTGTTGAGAACTTCCTGCTGGGGGAGAAAAAGGTCTAAACTTTAATGGAGAAAGCCAAAAGTTGTACATATGTCAGACCGTAAAGTTGAAGTGACGGAATTAAAGAAAAAAAGCAATGTTATGGAATCAGTGATCTCTGTACTCTAGTGTTTCACACTCTGTCCTTGTCTGTGTGCAGGTGAACAAAGAATGTGTCCGGGGATTGTGGGCTGGCCAGCAGCAGGAGCTGGTATTCCTGCGAAACCGCAACCCAGAACGAGGAAGCATCCAAAACGCAAAGCAAGCCTTAAGGAACATGATAAACTCTTCATGTGACCAGCCAATTGGTTACCCAATTTATGTTTCTCCACTCACAACCTCCTACTCTGACACACATGAGCAGCTGAAAACTATCCTGGGGGGGCCCATAAGTATCACAAACATAAAGAATTTCATTGTGTCTACATGGCACAGGTAACTCTTCAACTTGTTAACATACTTTTATTTAGGAAATGGAAATATCACTCAATGCATGTGGCCTAACTAAGAAGGTTTTTACTAATGGATACAGGAATTACATAAAAGATATCCAATTGGAGCTGACCGTAACTTTCTTTCTTGACATTTTTAAATGTAATCTGAAGTTTTGCTTAATATCTAGCATGTTGTCACTGGCACGAAATTGTTTCATTCTTGAAATTGATGCCAGTGTGGTATCCCTCACTTTATGAACTCCGACAGGTACACAACAGGGGATTGCTGTTCTTGAAACAATGATGGTTCCTTATAATTACGCTGCATGTTTTGTTTTTAAATAGGTATATTTTGGATTGGTGGTTTAGAGTACTTTTACTTTTGATACTTGGCTTCAAATCCAACCTAGACTGAAAGAATGAAATTTCTGTCGTGTATTCTCTTTGCTAACTATGAGCAGAGTGGTCTGAACCCATAATGTGTATAGTATATGGGTACATAATGCTATAATGTTGGCACATTTCAGTGCAAAGCTGGAAACATAACTTTGTAGCTCTCCTGTGAGGACAGGGCAGAGGTATTATGTTATACAGGCCATCCCCAGGTAATGAACAGGTTCCGTTTTTACAGACGTCCATAAGTCTATTTTGTCTGCAGGTCAGAAAATACACAAAAATCACTTGGTATGGTAACCATACCTCCACAGTATTGGAATGAGTGGCATCAAAAGCATGTAAAACTGATGAGAAAGAACAATTACTCAAAGTGGAAAGAGAGGAAACTGGGTTCTGCCATTCATAGGAATGAATATATGCTTGTACGTTGGTCTTTTAAATTTAATAATATTACAGGAGCTTGTTTGTGCGTGCAGGTGACGGTAAGTTGGGCATTCTTAACCTGGGGATGGCCTACATTGGGTTATCCACTGATTGGGATGAAGAGTAAGACATAGTTGTGTTGCTTCAGTCTGCACTTACCCAGTTGTACGGTGCTGCTTGCAACTGGGTGTCATGATCTCCTTTAACAAAAATTGCAAGTATCCACAAACTCTAACAGGTTTGTAACTGTTTTCTTCAGGTTACGGAAAGGATGTGGTGCTGGTTGTAATAGTGGTGGAAATATTGAGGATTCTGATGCGGGAGGAGTCTCCACTGCCAGTAATAATGTGACTGCAAATGAGTCCCAAAGTAGTACTTCCCATGGAGGCTCCGGACCAGCTGGATATGGACTTGGAGCAGGTCTCCAGCCTCCAGTTACAACTAACCCGCCCATATTGGGTAAGGTTGTGGTAGTCTGTAATATATTGCATTTTTTTTAAAGTCAAGTTAATAATTGTAATCAAAGTCACATTAGTAAAAATCATACATTCAGTGAGTGCAATATTAACGTTATTGACAGTGATGGGGATTCAGTTTCCTTATAGCCCATTGTAGATGTCTTGAACAGGGAGCTGTCAGTGGAAACCCTGGATGATTCTAAGGACTGTTAGAGTGCAGTGGAATTTTAGAGGCAGATGTTACTTGACACAGTAGAAAATATCTATGGCAGAAATAAAACAGTTCTGCCTTGTCGTTCTGCTAGCTGTCACTTTAATTTATGATGACACAGGGCATCATTCAACCCATCACATTCATGCTGGCTCTCAGGGGAGCAATTCCAGTAGTTCTGTTCCCTCTCTCCTTTTTCCCCTTGTACCCCTGAAAATTATTCTCTCTCAAACATGCCCATCAACTCCCCTTTGATTCTTTTTGCCATTAATTTACACTAAGGGGTGATTTACATTGGCCAATTAACATACCAGTATGTCTTTGGGATGTGGTAGAGAATATGCAAGCTCTGCACAGACAGCAGCTAAGGTCCCGATTGAACAGGGTCCCTGGAGTTGTGAGACGTGAAATCAGGCATAATGTTTTTAATGGAAGCTACTTTCACTGAGCTTGGATGCTTCACATGTTCCAAATATAACTTTACTATCCTGGGTGTTAGCTCTTTGGCAACAGTCTCTCTGAGTCAAACCTCTTTGTAGTTTTGTTGAAGTCTTTAGTTTCTCTCAAAACCTGGGTTTAGCCTGACATTTTACACTCCCGTGACTAAGATGAATTGAATTCTGCAGTTATAACAGCTACCGTATGGACAATTCCCAGGGTGCATTAGCAGTACCTACATTTATTATTTTTCTTCTAAGTTCTATTTAGTTATTTCAAGATTATTTGAAGGGAAGCTTCATGGAAAATTTATGTGATGTATTGAGTAACATTTACATTGAATTCCCTTTTAAATAGAGGATACCTTTAATGTTTGAGGAAGTGGAGAGGAAGGATTTAAATTAGCATTTTCTGTTTGCCTTCATAGTTTCAGATGGCATTGAATCCATTAAAGATTTTTCATAAGGTTGGGTAAGGAAAAGAAACCAAACAGTGTTCTCTTCATCTTAATTTGAATTGTTTTCTTTTGGGGAAGCAGGAAATTTGTTTCACTTTGAAAGCAAACAAAGTCTCTACAAGCAGTCCCCAGGTCATGACAGGGTTCTGTTCCTGAGAACTGTTTGTAACTGAACTGCTTGTAATTCGGAAATGAATGGAAACAGTCTGTGGGAGAGGATCACAGAAACAGCTGTGACAGGAGAATGAATGGGTGTGGGCAGAGTGGCTGCCAGCTAGCCTGACTCAGTGAGTGTGCTCAGCGCTCCCAGCTCTGCTTAGTTTGACCCCCAGCCCCCAATTGTTGCAGTGTGGGGAGAGAAGGACGCAGAAATGTCCAGTTTCCACCCGGCAGAAAATGCCTGCAATCCCACAGCATTTGGCACATCCATCCCCATCCATCCCATTGGTCACCCAAATGCTTGTTTGTACTTATGGGCTGCCCATAAGTTGGGCATTTGTAACCTGGGGAGAACCTGTATATGTGATCTGCTAATCATCTACTTGACAGCCTTATTATTATCATATTTCAGTTTATTACTGAATGTACAAGAGTGTGAATTAATACACTGTTCTAGTTAGATGATTCTTTGAAATTATTTGTGTCCAGAGTATTTCTGAAAGGTTGAAATGTATTTCTTGTGTTATCAAATTTTGAATTTAATCCAGGTTGGTCTATGTTTTACAAGATTCTACTTGTCCTTGGTTTCAACAGGGACTAGCCACAGCAGCCACTCAGTACAATCCAGTCTTGTCAGACATTCCCCCGCACGTGCCTCAGTTGCCAGCCAGTCTTCATATCGTTATAACAGCCGCCACTCTTCCTTACGGACGTCTGCCACTGGCCTGGTACCATGTCGCCGTTCATCCACAAGCCAGTTATCGTTGCGAAACCTGCCCAATTCAATCCAGTCTCGACTCTCCATGGTGAACCAGATAGAACCATCGAGTCAGACAGGCACTCTGAGTATACAGTGTGGACTGCCTTCTTCCAGCAGTTCCAGTCAGAGTATTCCCATCTGCAAGCGCAACACACTAGCAGGACTTCTGGGATCAGAAGGTGTCACCAGTGTAGATGTTCAATCCGGCAGCAACTCAAGCACAGCATTTAACACACCTGCCAAAAAAGATGGACCGAACTACAAAGTCCAGGTGCGTGCACATTAACAAATATTGTGTGTTCCCCGCAAGTTGGAAACAACCTGTTACAGCATCATGTATTTACTATTGTGTCATTCTATTTGAATCTTGGTGCCAGCCATAAACAACACTGTAGAACAATACATTGTCAATGTGAGCTATAAAACTTGGGATCTAGCTGATAAAACCTGAACAGTTTGGTTTTGATGGAGTTTACACTCTCATTTGCTTGATGAGAGTTCAGAGGCTGGGAAAGGGGTGTCTAGCATTATTGCCCCTTTTAAGAAATTTGAAATAAGAACATCTGTTATTAACTGCAACTTGAAATTAATGAGAACTTGTATTCAATTGTCAGTGTGGCTATAAAGCTCCATAGAATATTCTTTAAAAAACTCAGGGCAGAGATCTAAGCCATACCTCATGTAGGGTATAGGACTAAGCGACAGGATCTACCTCAATGTTGTACTCTCTTTCCACCTTTCTGATTTTGGGCAAATTTGCCAGTTATCACTGGGTCATCTGTGAGTGAATTAGTATCCCTTCCTCTATTTTAACATAACTATATACTTATGCTGGAGTTTCTGTCTGATTAGTTTATTGTATATTGCATGTTGGAGAGGGGAGAGAGAAGGAAAAGCAGTAAAACTACTGAGAAGAGTTGTTAAAGCTATAGTGTTGGGAGGAGTTGGTTTCCTGGTGAATATTTACAGTATTGATGTACAATTCATTTACATATTCAACTAAAACACTTGATATTCTTTCACTTCTGCAACTTGGGTTTTACATGTAGTTCAGGCTTCTTAAAAGTTGTACATGAATGAGCTGATTTTAATTCTGGCATTGTCAATATACTTTACAAGAGACAGGAATTGATTTAAAATAGATCTGCAATATAGCAACCGAGGAATTCCTAAGGACAAGTGTGAAAAGTAAGAATGCTCTGTTAATTTAATAGTAGTTTAACTTGTTTGCATGAATGCAGTATGAACAATTTTGCTGAGTATTATCCATATGACAAGTCACTGTGCACTGAGTATTTTGTGTGAAGCTCGACAAAGATGTGGTAAGACATTTTTTTAAATGTAATAAGTCTTTATTTCACTTCTTTATTTGGTAACAACTGAGGGTTGTTGCCATTGTTTTAGGATGAGCTATCCTGGGACAATCCCTTGAGTGTTATGATGTCGTGAAATGGAGATTGTTATGAATTTTACAATGTAGACTGACATTTGAAAATGAATCATGTCTTCAAGTAGACACGATTGATATTGTATATTCATTTTTATATAAGCATCGTAAAATATCAGGGAAACAAGCTACGTTAATCTTTTGTGAAAGAGTCACAATTAAATTCATAAAGGGAGTGCGTTGCTTGTGACTAGACTCTGAACTATCTTTAAATCAATCGGCTCTTATTAGAGCTCATAGTGACTTGTCATATGGACAATACTCAGCAAAATTGTTCATACTACATTCATGCAGTGTCATTCATTAATTTGTTGAACACATTAAATAACTGCGAAAGGAAGCAGAAGATAGCTTCTCAAAGTAGTAGTTCTGTTGTCAGTTATAAGTCTCTGTTCTACCTGGTACCCCTTCAGCCATTTCCCTGGCAAGGAACTGTTGTTTAATGGTGAACCACAGCAGTCTTTCCAATGAGAGCCGCTGCAACTGGATTCAGCAGTGGGACTTAAAAAAAACCCTCTATTTTAATCAAGTTCGAATCCCTGGGGACAGCAGGATCACTTCTCTCATTTTTTTATTGCTACCTGAACATTGTACTAAAGGTGAAATCTCTGGCAGCCAATGACCCATAAGGCCATGTCCCACACTGGATCTGTACGTTGATCCTTAAGTGCAACCCAGTAAAAGTAAGGCTGGCACAGTGGTGCAACTATCTGAGCAGCTGCCTCCCAGCGCCAGAGACATGGGTTCATTCCTGACCTTGGTTGCTGTCTGTATGGAGTTTGTACGTTCACCCTCTGGTTTCTGCCAGGTTAGAACGTTACAGCACAGTACAAGCCCTTCAGCCCACAACGTTGTGCCGACATTTTATCCTGCTTTAATATCTATCTAACCCTTCCCTCCCACATAGCCCTCCATTTCTCTATCATTCATGTGGCTATCTAACAGTCTCTTAAATGTCCCTAGTGTATCTGCCCCCACAACCTCTGCCAGCAGTGCGTTCAATGCACCCACCACTCTCTGTGTGGAAAAAAAAACTTACCCCTGACATCCCCCTTATACCCTCCAATCATCTTAAAATTATGCCCCCTCGTGTTAGCTATTTTTGCCCTGGGAATAAGTCTCTGACTGTCCACTCAATCTATGCCTCTTATCTTGTAGACCTCTATCAAGTCACCTCTCATCCTCCTCCTCTTCAGAGAAAAGCCCTAACTCACTCAACTTATCCTCATAAGACATGCTCTCCAATCCAGGCAGCATCCTGGTAAATCTCCTCTGCACCCTCTCTAAAGCTTCCACATCCTATAATGAGGTGACTAGAACTGAACACAATACTCCAGGTGTAGTCTAACCAGAGTTCTGTAGAGCTGCAACATTACCTCGTGGCTCTCGAACTCAATACCCCGACTAAAGAACGCCAACACACCATACGCCTTCTAAACAACCCTATTGACCTGCACGGCAACCTTGAAGGATCTATGGACGCGGACCCCAAGATCCCTCTGTTCCTCCACACTGCTAAGAGTCCTGCCATTAACCTTGTATTCAGTCTTCATATTCGATCTCCCAAAGAGTATCACTTCACACTTTTCCAGGTTGAACTCTTTCTGCCACTTTTCAGCCCAGGTCTGCAACTTATCAATATCCTGTCGTAATCTACAGCTGCCTTCTACACTATCCACAACACCACCAACCTTTGTATCATCAGCAAACTTTCTAACTCACCCTTCCACATCCTCATCCAAGTCATTTATAGAAATCACAAAGAGCAGGGATCCCAGAACAGATCCCTGCGGAACATCACTGGTCACCGACCTCCAGGCAGAATACGCTCCATCTACCACCACCCTTGGTCTTCTATGGGCAAGCCAATTCTGAATCCACACAGCCAAGCTTCCCTGGATCCCATGCCTCCTGACTTTCTGAATGAGCCTTCCATGAGGAACTTTATCAAACCCCTTACTAAAATCCATGTACACCACATCCACTGCTCTACCTTCATCAATGTGCTTTGTCACATCCTCAAAGAATTCAGTCAGGCTCGTGAGGCACGACCTGCCCCTCGCAAAGCCATGTTGACTGTCCCTAATCAGCCTATGCTTCTCCAAATGCCCATAAATCTCTAAGAATCTTCTCCAGTAATTTGCCCACCACTGAACTAAGACTCACTGGTCTGTAATTCCCAGGGTTATCCCTACTCCCTTTCTTAAACAAAAGAACAACACTTGCCACCCTCCAATCATTTGGCACTACTCCTGTGGCCAATGAGGACACAGTTCCTCCCACATTCCAAAGATGTGCAAGTTGGTAGGTTAATTGGCCACTGTAAATTGCCCCTCATGTGAGTGGGGAGAATTAAAAATGGGATTAGTACAGGATTAGTGTAAATGGGTGGTTGGCGCAAACTGGTGAGCTGAAGGTCCCATTTCTATGATATGATTCTGTGACTTTCCACTGCAGCCCAGCCATTTTAGTTCTCACCAGGTGACGTCTGCAGCTGTTGTGCACCAAACAGCAAATAGACTCTGTAAATTCCTGATTGAGGACTGTAGCATGTTTGGAAGTTTTGTGCTATCTTCCCACATATGTTTCTGATTGCAATGAGATCCATCCTTCAGATAATTGCAAGTTAGCCATGTTGAGGCCTGAAAACAGCACAACTATGGGCTTTTCTTATGTCCCATGGACAGCTGAACATTAATGCTTTTGAATGATTTAATTCCTCATGAGATAAAATGTATCACACACAAGCAGTATTTTGTCCAAGATAACACACTGCATACATGAAAATGTTAAATATTGGTGAATTTAATGAAAATTTCCTGTGAATTGCAGATTCTGTGAAGTTTAATGCTGATTGGCACTGTGATTTGTTTCACTTCAAAGAAAATTAAATTTCTAACATCACAAATCATAATTGCTTAGCTCAGAGAGCTGCTAAGTTGCACCCTGTGCTGTAGTCATTGGGCAGTCTCTTTTAATGATCTAGAACACAGTATGCTGTGGAAGTTCCAGTGATCAAAGTGAATACCAACAAAGAGCTCAAGCAGTGCTTCACCCAGCACGTCTGTGCTGACAGCTGGAAACCAGAGGAAGAATTAAAACTTTTCCTACTCAAGATCAACATAAAACTTAGAATCAAATATTGTCATGCAAAGGTATTCAGTAAATGCTATATGCTGCAATATGTTATGAAGCCACTTACAATGGAAGATCCTAATAGGTTTGTAAATTGAAATTGCTGATTGTACCATTGACATTTAGAAATGGACTCCACGTAGATTTTCTGTTCAAAATAATGTGCCAGTTGGTGATGTCTATGTTCCCCCCCCACCCTCCGGTTACTTGCAGATAATTGACACTGGCCAAATCATGGAAGCCATCAATATGTCCAAGAGGAGAGAACTGCACTGGCCAGATGAAGGAATCAGAATGCGAGCTGGTCGAATCAGCTGGAAAGACTGGAGCCCTCGGGAGGGCATGGAAGGCTATGTAAGTCGCAACGTCCGTCAGTACTTTCTCTATTGAAGCATCAAAAGTGCAAGGGCAACTGGAGCTCATTTAAGCCTTGAGGGCACCAAAGGCCAGAATGAATATTTTTTTGAAAGATTTAGTACAGAGCAGGACAGTGAGGTTGAGATGGAAGGCACTGACTTTTGTAGAGAGGCTGAGGGAGCAGTATAGTATATCTAAACGAAAATAGGGCAATTGATGATCAAAGGATTTGAGGCTTTCTTGGAACAATGCATCATGGAACCACTTGAAGAACAGGCTATTTTAGATCTTGTTTTGGGTACTGTGATAGGATTAATTAATATCACAGTGAGGGATTCTCTAGGAAAATATAAATAGAATTTTACATTAAGCACAAGAATGGTGTGCTTAAGTTATAAACTGATATCTTGACTTTAAAGTCAATTACATCAATATCTAGATGAGTTTATTGATACTGATTTGGAATTTGAATGAGAGTTTAAGGAGGTAATGACAGATAAAGAAATATTTTTATTTTCAATTACAGTGCATTGAAAAATTAAAATTGCACAGGGAAAGTGATTAATCCAAAGCTGACTGAAATGGTTGATATTATTTAAAATAATAGTATAAATCATTAAATATATTTAAGACACAGTTAGATAGAGATTTGCATGGTAGGAGAATTAAGGGTTATGGGGAAAAGGCAGGTAGGCGGATCTGAGTCTACGGCCAGATCAGCCATGATCTTATTGATTGGTGGAGCAGGCTCGATGGGCCAGATGGCCGACTCCTGCTCCTATTTCTAATGTTCTTAGTAGTAAGACTCACTAGTGAGAGCATTTTTGAACTTAGCAAAGCAAGCATTTGAGGAAGAAGTTGGACTATAAGGAAATATAAAACCAAAAATTAAGTTTCTACAAGGATGTAAAAGAGAGTAAATGCAGTTTGCTTAGAGCTAGAGAGAGGAAAGAAATTATAATAGAAAAAGTAGCTGGGATGTTAAACAAACATTTTGGATCCATTTTCACAATAGAAGATGTAATAAGAAAATCAGAAATAATGAGGAGCCTAGGGCCTGATAAGAGTGTGCAACTTGGAAGTGATAAATGTTAATAAAGAGAATGGACAAGAGAAATTAATGTAACTAATAGCTGAGAAGCTCCTTGGATCTGATAGCCAGGGTTTCAGAAGAGGTGGCTGCAAACACTGTGATGAACACGCATGTCATGACTTTCCAGAATTCGCTGGATTCTGGAATAGCCCCAGAGGAATGAAAGGCAGTAAATTTAACATTGCTGTTCAAGAATGGAGGGTGAAGGAAAACTGGGAATGACAAGTCTATTATCTTGACACCAGTTGTCAGGAAAATGCTGGAATCTAACATTATGAATGTGGTCTCAAGGTACCTTGAAATCATTGTTAGTGTGAGCCTGGTTCTGTAGAAAGAATATTGAGTTTGACAGATTTAATAGTCTTTGAGGATATAATTAAAAGGGGAATCAATAGACGTAGTGCATCTGCATTTTTTAAAAGCATTTGATAAAGGTTTACTACAAAATAAGGACTCTTGGGGTTGGGATAATTTATAGACTTGCTTATGATAAAAACTTAGATGAGAATATGAATTGTGAAGATGATACAAAATCTGCAGAGGTTAAGGGAACAGCCAAGAAGGTGCCAGATGGTATTTAATGTGAGGATACTAATTTTTGTAGGAAGAAAAAGAAAAGCAATCTTTTTCTATGATGAGTAACTAGCAAGCATTATTGTACATGGATTCCCACTTAGTGCTACCCACTGAGCAATGGCTCATTACAGTGCCCTTCATCCTCCCATCTGGATATTCATAGGAACATATCCCCATACACTTTAGCAAAGGGCATTCACTGGAGTTGCATGCTATAGTTTGGTAATCTGGCATAATTCCTACCTTCTAATGGCACTCTCCTATTAAGAATTACCCACAACTTAGTGTGGAGAAACTGCCTGTGAGGGGTAGTGTCAGGCAGGCTGCGGTGAGTAGTGTGGCCACTCAGATGTGGGCCATTGCTGGGGAATGGCAACACTGCTCCATGTGTTGACAGACCACCCAGATCCTACAGTCTCACTCATTGCCTATGATGGAAGTCGCTGTCTCTTCTCTTTCTATGGCTTTGCAGTTCTCCCCAGCCTGGAGATTTCTCTATGGTAACTAGTTCAGTGGAGAGGAAGAGATGCCAGCTTCCATTGCATCCAATAGGATGGTCTGGGCACTCTGTCACAAGCCCCCATTGGCAGCCTTTCCACACACTGTCATGGGCTCATTGTTGGGAGAGCACAAGCACAGGCAGGGATTCACACCAGGTTTCTGGTAAGTAGCATGCAGTTCAAGTGAAAGTCTACCTCATCACATCAAACGGTAGCTGATTTGTTATTGGGGAAGCACCAACTGAAGGCAGTGGATCGCACTATTATTAAAAAAAAACTGTTGCAATAACCCCTTCTGCACTGATTTCATTAGCATCATGGTCCTGGAAATGCATTCTGCATGCTAAATGAGGTATCAGAGTGCAGGGCATTTAAAGTGCTGAAAGAAAATTTGTGGAAACAAGTATTTAGGAGGCAGATAAAACACAAGAAGAAATAGAAGCAGGTGTAGGCTTCCTAGCCCTGGAGCATGTAACTTTGTGTAGATCCTGTCTCAAGTCTACTTTCCCACCTGATGCCCTTGGTGTCCATAAATCTAGCAATTTCAGCCTTGAAATGTGCTAAAATGCCAAATAACAACAACCTACTAAGGTAGAGAATTCCAGAGGTTTACAGTCCTTATGGTAAAGAAATTTCTTGCCTCAGTGCTAAATGGACCACTCCTTCTGAAGCTAGGCCTAATCAGGGCTCTCCAGCTAGAAGACACAACCGCCTGGAACCTACCCTGTCAAGCCCTCTCAAATAATGACCTTTTATTCTTCTACAGTGTTAACAGACCAATTCTATTCTATTTTTCCTCCTAGAATAACTTCCCCATTCCCTCAGTGTTGCACTTAAGTAAGTGCCAGCATAGAATATTCTCCAGACAGGGTTTGAAAGCAATCTTGTGATTCCAGAGTAATAGTGTTTCCACTGAGCTGTTGAATTGTGGGTTCCTAGTCTCAGGTGGTAGCAAGCAGTAAGATAAATAAGAAGGAACAGCAGATCTCTCGCTACTGGTATTCTATGCAATACGGAACTGTCGCATCAACGTTACCAGCACTGAGACCTGATCGTTTAAAAAACATACTGCAGTCTGTTTTGTTAAGATTTTCATTGTTGAGATTTTTCCACGTTGGTGGTGTTAGGACTTGTCCCTCTTCAACGCACAGGCTGAGCTTGCATTAATTCAAAATCACTTGACAGGTGAATACCAGCCTTTATAGCTTAAGTACACAGGGAACATTGCATGGTGCAAATTGGCTCCTCTAGAGTAACAGGCAAAACAGAGCAACGGATGCAGGTTTTTCCTCTGAGTTTCAGTCTATATCATTGTTATTTACAGCTCCTCAATTGTGTAATCATACTGGAAATTCTTAACAGATGAGAGTAAAGTTCACCTATAAAATTAGACCATACAATGACTTAGCCACTGCAAAAGGAGAAGGTAGTTCAGGATTGAAAAGGTTTCCCCTGAACCAGGAGTGTTGTGTGTTGTTTTAATTCATGATAGGTCATTTTAGTTCTGAAGCCTGTGTAAATGCAAAGATAGAGCAATGAAATTATTGGGTGTGAAAGGTGTGTCACTATCAAGTGAGTTAATCTTTGACTGTACCCAGTTTGATGTGCCTGCATGACCTTACAGGGCTCTGAGCTGATACAAGTTCCTGAATTCCTTCTCCTGAATCATTTTGTATAAACAGGTTGTCTGGGGCAACCTTTTAATAAGGGCAGGAGTGAGAAGCAAGAATATTTATGAACTGCTGTACAGAACTTAAAGTAATATAACTGCTACTACCCCGCACCCCCCCTCCCCCCCCAAGATGTGGGGATTTTCCCTTAAGTGTTCCAGTTTCTGCCTACACCCTAAAGACTGGTAGGTTAATTAGCAACTCTAAATTATTCCTACTCAGTTAGTTGGTGGAGATGGGTGTTACATGACATGGTAGATAAAAGGTTACAAGGAAGTTATTGGGGAAATAGGATTGTTCTCAGAGCTGGTGTAGACTCATTGGGCCAAATGGCATCTTTCTATGTCATAAGAAAGTATTAAATGTAGGTTCAAAACTTCCCTTTGCTGAAAGGGGACCATTATGTTGGCTCTGACTGTTACTACCATATCGTATACCATACAAATAAACTGGGAAATATTAAAATGCTTAATCATTTTGAAAAGACAGAGGCTGCCTTGATCCAGATTCCCTAGTCTTAATGCTTCTCTAAGAGAAACTGCTGAGCATTAGACATCCAATAGCTTTCCTATGAGGAGAAAAAAAAGTGAAATGGCTCTCTGTTAAATTTATGACTAGTTTCAAAGTGGGCTCGATGGAATAGTTGTCCAGATTATTAGAAAAGCACAACATGGAGAAGTAGGAAAAACTAAAGGTATTCATTTGTATATTGAAATAATACTCAAGTACATTATAGAAATAAAAACATTGCACAGAATCTGGATTTTTATTAAGTTATTTGCTATTTCATATTTTCTTAAATTGAATACTTCCTTTCCTCCATAATTAGGTGATTCACCGTTGGGTGCCTTGCAGCAGAGAGCCTAGTAGCAGGTCCCACATTGACAAGACGATCCTGCTGGTTCAGATTGAAGACAAGTATGTTCCTATCATTGAGACTGGGGTCCTAGAACTGGGAGCTGAAGTCTGAAATACTTGTGGGTGATGTAGACCAGAGTAAATCTCACCCTGCCATCCTGTGGTCCAAATGCATTACTGCAGCAACTGGAGGTGGGAAAGATGATTCAGAATTTAACTCCTTGCAGTCAAAAGCTTTGAAGGATGTTGCTTTGTCAGATCTCAAATGAGGTGAAAGGAAAACTGCATGGAGGCAGAACTCAGATTTAAAATTTATAATTTGTCTTTTTAAAATATATAATTTGTCTTTTTAAAATAAACATTTAAAAATTCTATGCATCTCATATGCTTTAAAGAACATGTTTTAAGTTGTAAGTAGATTTTGTTGAGTATTTTGTCTGTGTTTATTTATTTGCCAATACTGAGAATGCCATAGTTTCATACAGTGCACGTTTAAGCTCTTTTCAAAAAAAAATTTGAAGTTATTGATAGATTATACTTCTGTTGACCTTACAAAAGAAATATAATGTTTAGTTTCATCATTTCACTACTGTCTCATTCCTTCTGAGTCATGACTGTGTTAAAGACAACTGCACTAATTAACAACAATGCACTAAATATTCTGAGGTTACTCAGAGCTTTTTATTTATATAAATGCCATTATATTTTAAAATGCCTTTCAGGATGAGAACTTTATTCATCAACTCATGTCATGCTACAATCTCGCCTTTTCTTTTTTCCTTTGACTTGAAATTTATTTTTATTTGTTTTCAATAGAACCTGTAAAGTTGTATAATTTTTTGATATTTATTACTGTGAACATTTTTCGTTATATAATCTTTCATTTGTGTATTCAGGGAAAGAAATTTTAAGATAAAGTTAACAGTGGGTTCGGCAGTAGTTTTGCTGGACTGAATTGCAAAATGACTGGATACAGTTAACTGTTTCCTCACAGGCCGTGCAATTTAAACCCCTCCCCTCTGTATCAAAGCAACAACCACCACAAAACATATATCAAAGGGGATGGGTGCTTACATGTATGTATACATAAAACTTGTAAATAATGTAGTTGATGTTTAAATAAAGATGACAGAAACCTAAGTGATTTTTTTTTGCAGTGTACTGCATCTGAAACTAAATACAGTATTGAAATTATGATCAATGAACACAATTTTATAATAAAGCAATTCCTTCTTGGTGCAAGATTTCTGCCTCTAATTTAAGCTGCACTTGTTTCTTTTCCTCCAATCATAACTTTGGGGCATTCCAGGCCAATCATACTTTTAAAGAATACTTTTTATTGGCCCTATCACTTAAAATAACGAGGTATATTTGCCTTTATTTCAAAGGTGATGTTAGTTAAAGGGCTAAACATGGACAATGACGGTCTTGTTATTGCAACTTTATATCAGAAGTAATATGAGGGCTAGAGCTATGTGGTCTTGGTGAAACTCGAACTGAGCAGTATCAAGCTGAATAAATTTATGGAGCAGTGATTAGCTGGATCAGATTTGTCTTTCTTTTTATGGGCTAGACAAATCTTAATGAATAATCCACTCAGCAATTCTGGCTAAAGATAACTACAAATGTGTCAGTCTTATCTTGTACTGAGCCCTACAATCATTGAGAATGGGGGCATGCACAGAGCCATCTCTTGTTATTGCTTAACTATTCCTGTCCATTCACACCCATATGAGACAGGACTGCTGAATTTTTATAGTCTCTATTGGTATGTCCATCTGTAGTATACACTCCTGCTAAACAGCAAAGGCATAATCTTACACTTAACATCCACGAAACAACTGTCCTCTACAAACCTGCTCCTGTTGTACAACACTGTTCTTTGCCAATAGTCCATGAGAAGCTTTTGAAAATACAGATGATTTCCCACATTTTTGGGACCACCTCTCAGTGAAGGCATGTATGGATAATAAAATTCATCATCACCTTCAATGCACCAAAATAGCCTTTAGCTGTCTGAGGAAAATTGAAAATCAAGATCACAAAGCTTTTGCTTCAGTAGCAATTC
The DNA here is from genome assembly GCF_009764475.1 of Pristis pectinata. Lineage (NCBI taxonomy): Eukaryota > Metazoa > Chordata > Chondrichthyes > Rhinopristiformes > Pristidae > Pristis > Pristis pectinata. Next base: position 93,047,979 of record NC_067405.1, on the reverse strand, counting down.
CCTACCCTCCTGTATGTATCCTATTATAGGTACCTCAAAGCATTAGGGAGATACTACTAACATTGCCCCTGTAAAATTCTCAATCCATAGGAAGGATAGGAAAACCAAGGTTAGCATTTCTGGGGAAGTAGGCCTGAAACAAGGATTGATGGCAATAGCAGAATACAGGAGATCCAATGCCACACAGTTACATCGGAATATATTTTGCCATTGCTGGTAGCACACTGCAACTTCGCTTAGAAACTGGATCTCCACTTTTGTACTAAAATATTGCATTCTGAATTACTAACATTCAGCACAATGAACGCTATCTACATGTGAGAACAAGATCTTCTATCTACAGACATCAGGTGGTTAACTCTTACCCATATGTTCACATTCCTCTGCTGCACTTCAGTTGATGAGGACAGATCATGTAAATTTATCCCTTGTGAGGGTTCTCTCACCGCCTACCACGGGCCAATTCTGGCAGTTAGGTCAATTGGGACACAGCAGTGTGGACAGATCTTGCACTGCTGACATAATATACCCAGGGAGAATGACACAAGTTTCTTTAAGTTAACTACACTGCAAAATAGAGATAAAAAACAAAAGCTCAAAAAAAGATGAAAGCCATGCAGATCTTCAGTTAAGATTTAGTGCCAGGAAAATTAACTTTCTACTTTCGTGTTTGATTTTATATACTTGTTGATCTTGTTTGACCACAATAAACTTTGCCAAATGGAGCGTGACTGCCAGCTCCACTCAGATTTTCCACTGGTCCTTGCTGGTAGATCTTCATGAAAATATACCTTACTTGACTTTAACATTTTCTAGCTGTTTAACTTAATCCTCTGTTTCATAACTAGTCAAAACATGCCATAAAATTCATCTTTTTTCCCCAATAAGTATCTGGTAGCTTTTCCAGTCAACAAAACAAAATGGTTATGTTTAATCAGAATCTCTTAACAATAGAATAATTGACATAAATATATAATTCAGTTAATTTATGAATTACAAATTACCCTTTGGCTGATACAAGAATCAGTCAATTAAAAGAACAATTATTCCAGATACTAAGAGCTTGATACTTAAGAACAGATCAGTGCAAAAATCAGTAATGACCATGGAAATTGAGAAATACAGTATATCAAAAACCAGACAGACCTATTGATTAATGGTTTGCCAAATCCTTGTCTAGTTGAATGAAGGAAGCTCCAATGGTTAAAGATGTACAACTTATAGTAAAGTAGGATGATTTGACTACACACTTAGGGTTTGCTCCTTATGCATACAAGCCTGCGACTTTCCTGCCAATTATGATTAAATAGCAAAAATACAAGCAGTTGGGGATAACAAGAAATGCCTACATTTGGGAACCAAAGTTCTCATGGTCGAATAGTTTACTGATTAAACCTGGAATCAGGATTACGGTTTTATTCTGCTCTACAAAAACTACCATCATTGTTGCTCACAATTTGTAGATATTGGTGCCTCTGTTTATGCCACAGGTTGCCATGGAAATCTCTCTTTAAATGTCCTGACCTCCTTACCATGGGTCAGCATTCAAATAGTATGGCAGCTGCATTGTGTGAGATTCACAAGTCATATTTTAACATTCTTAAATGGGAGAAAGCTGAAATTACTTCTTAAAGCAAGGATGTTCCAATGTGATTTTTTTAAATGATTATATCTTATAGCAGTACCCAATTAACACATCAAAAATGCCTGAAGTCTCATTTCTAGACATCATTTCAGAGTCACACTTCTAACAAATAAATTCCTACCAGATGAAGCATGCGCACTTAACACTCATTTTATACAAACATCCAGAAACTACCTGCATTAAATGGTTTGATATTTTTGATCCAGTTGGAAACTGCTGATCTACTTTTCTTTTTGTAATTGTAGCCACACGCAACGAACTACTAAAGGAACACACAGAGGCAGAAATTGCTGAACTCAGAAACCCTTTACTGTTTCAAAATCGTGCACTTAAATCTCCCATCCCATGGGCCCCTGCTACCCGCAGGGCGGACATTACGTCCAACTATCCCCGGAGGGTCTGCCCCGAGCGGGTAGTTCCAAACGCGCTACTGCATGTCTGCCCGCGGCTCCCAATGGCGGTTCGAGTCTCGTGTGTGCGGGCCGCCACACAACACCGCCCCCCCCCCCCCAGAAACATCCATCGGGGGAGTGGAGCCCCCAGTCTGTGTGGTTTGCCTGGGTGGCCGGCCTCGCCAGTGCGGTGCGGGTACCCTCACTGGTTGCTCAATGTCCAAGTGCGCCGGTTTGAAGCGGTCCACTGTAAAAGTCTCTTCCCGGCCACCCACCTCCACGACACACATGGATCCATTGTGCCGGATCACCTTGAAGGGTCCCTTGTATGGCCGCCGTACATACCCCTGCGAATAAAAACATACTCACAGACTCGGAGGTCTTTAGGGGTGAAGGATGGCGTGGGACCATGCCTGGAGGTCGGGACCGGTGCCAGGGTCCCTACCTTGTCCCGCAGCCTCGTTAGCACCGCTGCTGGAGTTTCTTCCGAACCTCAGGCCTCTGGTACAAACTCACCCGGGACTGTCGGGGGGGCGCCGTAGACCAATTCCACCGGAGGTGCCCAGGTCCTCCTTGGGGGCTGTGTGGATGCCCAGTAGGACCCAGGAAAGCTCATGTGTCCAGTTGGGGCCCCTGAGGCACGCCATCAAGGCCGACTTGAGATGCCAGTGGAATCGCTCTACTAAACCGTTGGACTGGGGATGGTACGCTGTGGTGTGATGCAGCTGGGTGCCCAGTAGCTGCGCCAGTGCTGTCCACAAACCAGACGTGAACTGCGCCCCTCTGTCGGAGGTGATGTCCGTTGGGAGGCCAAGAGTGCTGAACTCAAAAACCCTTTACTGATTCAAAATAGCACGCTTAAATCTCCCATCCCACGGGCCCGTGACCCGCGGGGCGGACGTGACATCCGACTGTCCCCGGAGGGTCCGCCCCAAGCGGGTAGTTCCAAATGCACTACCGCATGTCTGCCTGTGGCTCCCGATGGCGGTTCAAGTCCCGCGTGTGCGGGCTGCCACATAATCATATTTAGCAAAATAAATAAGTAAAAGGAATTTACTTGGTTCTCAAATGAAAATGTACTATGATTACTAAATTGGTTCAGAATAAAAGAGTAAGTAGTCTGCTTTTTAGAATGCCCAACTTAATTTTTTTTTAAAAAATTCATTTTCAGAATCTGGACAGCACAAGGAAATTCTATGTGTAGCAGCCAAATAAAAATCTGACAAAACAGACACTTGCTAGAGGACATAAAAGCACATCAGAACAGAATGGATTTTGAGTAACATAATTTGAGAGGATACTAGATTTCCTTCTTTAAAGGATATTAGTCAACTTTTCTTATTAACAGCGATCTGACCACTTGCACACTGCTTTTACTGCTCTAACCCATTTTTTAAATTTCCACTTTTCTTGTCTAAACTTAACTCAGATTCTCAAACAATGTTCTTTGAACTTTTTGCCTCTGAATGACTAATCCAGCAAATTAAACACTACATCTCTATACCTATGTGACCAGCCTATAAGTGGAGCCAAAAATTCAAGTTTATACATGAAAAAATTTTAAACCTTTATGTTCTATAAAGTTAATTTCCTCTGGTCAGTTTAGTGGCATCACAGCAGCAAGATACATTTTTAAGCAAAACAGATTTTAATTTTAAAAGTTGTGACCTGAAGAAATTTTCCTGTTTTCATTGTAATTATTGCATAGTGAGTGGGAGGAAATCCTTCCTCTGCATTTACTCAGTCACTAAGACAAAAGTAAAAGAGGAAATCTTCTTGCTACATCAGTGAAGAGCTAACAATTGTAACATTGGAAAGACCACTTCTATTTAAGAGGCTGAAAATCAAAACTTCCCATATATGCAGGGCTCTGCTCCCAAACCCACCCTCCACCATCTCCACTTGCACTATAAATTGGGTCAAATTAGTGCTATCACTTTAATTAGCTGTCTTTATTATATAATACAACTATGATTTTAACTATTTTACAAACATTGACCATTAAAACATGACTTTAAATGGACAAATTCATTTATTTTCATAATTTCTGAAGAAGTTTAAGTTGCAAACCTGTGACCAAATAACATTGCTGCCCTCTTTTCGGACACATTCCTCTGAATAGAGCAGGAAGTGACAAAAGGCATATTCAATATGTGTCATTAGAAATGGTGCACTTAATTCAGAAAAAAACAGATTGATAACTTTAAGTTAATTTATACCAGGCTAATTTGATATTTTTCCTTTATGTATGCTTTGGTACAGTTCCATGATTGCCAGCTACTTTTATCATATTGCATCAGGAGGCCACTCATTTGTCATACAAGCTCAAATGAGGAGTTATGGCAGACAATTCAACTGTTGGAGCTACTGTGGTCAAATCAGATCCTGCCACAAGCACACTTACTTTCCAACCCTGCATAACAGTTGAGAATCAGCAAAGCCGGAACCTGGACTGATTTTTCCTATCTCGTCCAAAGGAAGGCAGCAGAGTGCAGCATCTTTACTGCACCTAACCAGAAATCATCAATGTCAACACAGATGAGGCATCAAATATTACACTTGGCCTGCAAGACACAGTTTATAGGGCAGTTATATTTACCATTCGAGTCACCGAGGAAATTTACTTTAAATATGATGTTCTTTTAAGTTACCATCATACTCAAGGCTGAATATTTGGCTTTTTTTTTCCCCTCTAAATAAAAACATGGTTCTTTCCTTTTTTTTCTCCTAAGTTAAAAGTTTCATCTTGCAATAGTGGTAAAAGAGTCTAATGTGAAAAATGGTCAAAATGCTTTGATAAAATTCCAGTTCACCCAATTAAAAGTGAGTAATTGTACCAAGATCCTCAGCGTCTCTACTTCAAACATTAATTCTGTCCTTTCTACACTGTTACATCTCGGAAACAGTCTCAGGCAGTTGTCTAAATGTTCCACATGGAGCCTTTGAATTTTTGATCAGTTACCCAACTTCCACTGCTGCGATCCAGAACCATCACAAATTGCCATGGCAACATATCCTTTAGGACTATCAGGATCAATCACTTTTAGACACTGTCCAGCCGATATCTGATATAAGGAATTATTAACCTGAAGAAATATGAAACAAAGGTTACAGCATAAACTTTAGTATTAAGTACAGTGCTAGTCTTCTCAAACTGAGATACATGGATAAGAATGTACAAGGCATGGTTATAAGTCTGCGATGACACTAAAATTGATGGTATAGTGGACAGTGAAGAAGATTATCAAAAATTACAGGGGGATCTTGATCAGCTGAGTAAGTGGGCCGAGGAATGGCAAACGGAGTTTAATTCAGATAAGTGCGAGGTGTTGTATTTTGGAAAGTCAAGTCAAGGTATTCTATAGGCCCCCCGGTAGCAGTAGGGATACTGAGGAGCAGATTGGGAGGCAGTTTTTGGAAGGATGCGAAAATAACAGGGTTATTATAATGGGAGACTTCAACTTTCCAAATATTGATTGGCACCTACTTAGTGCCAAGGGTTTAGAAGGGGTGCAGTTTGTTTGGTGTGTCCAGGACGGATTCCTGACACAGTATGTTGACAGGCCGACGAGAGGGAATGCCATATTAGATCTAGTTTTAGGCAATGAACCGGGACAGATGACAGATCTATCGGTGGGTGAGCATTTGGGGGACAGTGACCATTGCTCCAATAACCTCTAGAATTGTCATGGACAGGGATAGGAGCAAAGAGGACGGAAAGATCTTTAATTGGGGAAAGGCGAATTATGAGGCTATAAGGCGAGAACTTGGGAGTGTAAATTGGGGTGACATTTTTGAAGGGAAATGTACTATGGAAATGTGGTCGATGTTCAGGGATCTTTTGTAGGATGTTAGGGATAAGTTTGTCCCGGTGAGGCAGAGAAGGAATGGTAGGGTGAAGGAACCGTGGGTGACGAGAGTGGTGAAGTTAGGAAGAAGAAGGCAGCATACATAAGGTGTAAGCAGCAAGGACCGGACAGGGCTCATGAAGAATATAGAGTAGCAAGGAAGGAACTTAAGAAAGGGCTGAGGAAAGAGAGAAGGGGACATGAAAAGGCTTTGGCGAGTAGGGTTAAGGAGAATCCCAAGGCTTTTATCTTGTACGTGAAGAGCAGAAGGATGGCTAGGGTAAAGGTAGGTCCGATTAAAGAAAAAGGTGGGAGATGTGCCTGGAAGCTGTGGAAGTGGGTGAGGTTCTCAATGAATACTTCTCTTCAGTATTCACCAAGGAGAGGGGTCTTGATGATGTTGAGGACAGTGTTGGTGAGGGTAATGTTCTAGAGTATGTAAATATCAAGAGAGAGGATGTGTTGGAGTTGTTAGAAAATATTAGGGCAGATAAGTCCCCGGGGCTTGACGGAATATTCCCCAGGCTGCTTCGTGAGGCGAGGGAGGAGATTGCTGAACTGTTGGTTAGGATCTTTGAGTCCTCATTGTCCACGGGGATGGTACCGGAGGATTGGTGGGTGGCGAATGTTGTCCCCTTATTCAAGAAAGGTAGTAGGAATAGTCCAGGGAATTACAGGCCTGTGAGCCTTACGTCTGTGGTGGGTAAGCTGTTAGAAAGGATTCTAAGAGATAGGATCTATGAGCATTTAGAGAATCATGGACTGATTAGGGACAGCCAGCATGGCTTTGTGAAGGGAAGATCTTGCCTCACAAGCCTGATAGGGTTCTTTGAGGAGGTGACCAGGAAGATTGATGAGGGTAGTGCAGTGGATGTAGTCTACATGGATTTTAGTAAGGCGTTTGACAAGGTTCAGCATGGTAGGCTTCTTCAGAAGGTCAGAGGCCAAGGGATCCAGGGAGGCTTGGCTGTGTGGATTCAGAATTGGCTTGCCTGTAGAAAGCAGAGGGTTGTGGTGGAGGGAATGCATTCGGATTGGAGGGCTGTGACTAATGGTGTCCCACAGGGATCGGTTCTGGGACCTCTACTTTTTGTGATATTTATTAACAACTTAGATGAAGGAGTGGAAGGCTGGGTTAGCAAGTTTGCAGATGACACAAAGATTGGTGGTGTTGTGGATAGTGTGGAGGGCTGTCGAAGCTTGCAGAGGGATATTGATAGGATGCAGAACTGGGCTAACAAGTGGCAGATGGAGTTCAATCCAGAGAAGTGTGAGGTCGTACACTTTGGAAGGACAAACTCCAAGGTGGAGTACAAGGTAAATGACAAGATTCTGGGCAGTGTGGAGGAGCAGATGGATCTGGGGGTTCATATCCACAGATCACTGAAAGTCGCCTCACAGGTAGATAGGGTAGTTAAGAAAGCTTATGGGATGTTAGCTTTCATAAGTCGGGGGATCGAGTTTAAGAGCTGCAAAGTGATGATGCAGCTTTACAAAACTCTGGTTAGACCACACTTAGAGTACTGTGTCCAGTTCTGGTTGCCTCATTATAGGAAGGATGTGGAGGCATTGGAAAGGGTGCAGAGGAGATTTACCAGGATGCTGCCTGGATTATAGAGAGTATGGATTATGAGGAGAGACTAAAGGAGCTAGGGCTGTTCTCATTGGAGAGAAGGAAGATGAGGGGAGACATGATAGAGGTATACAAGATATTGAGAGGAATAGATAGAGTGGACAGCCAGCACCTCTTCCCCAAGGCACCAATGCTCAAAACAAGAGGACACAGCTTTAAGGTAATGGGTGGGAAGTTCAAGGGAGATGTCAGAGGGAGGTTTTTCACCCAGAGAGTGGTTGGTGCATGGAATGCGCTGCCTGGGGTGGTGGTGGAGGCTGATACATTGGACAAGTTCAAGAGATTGTTAGATAAGCATATGGAGGAATTTAAGATAGAGGGATATGTGGGAGGAAGGGGTTAGATAGTCTTAGGTGTGGTTTGAAGGGCGGCACAATGTGGTGGGCTGAAGGGCCTGTATTGTTCTATGGTTCTAAGGTTGGACTTTCACAGTGAATGATAGAGGTCTGGGGAGTGTTGTGGAACAGGTAGGCCTTGGAGTTCAAGTTCATGGTTTCCTGAAAGTAGTCACAATCTACAAGGTGGCAAAGGCAGCTTTTGGCATGCTGGCCGTCATCAGTCAGGGTACTGAGTATAAAAGTTAGGAGGTCATAGTGCAGTGAGGCTGCACTTGGAGTACTGTGTTCAGTTTTGGCCGCCCTGCTAAAGGAGAGATATTATTAAACTGGAAAGAGTGCAGAAAAGATCTACAAAATTGCCAGGAAACTGAATGACCGAGTTATAGGGATAGGTTGGACAGGCTGGGACTTACAGCATAGGAGACTGAGAGGTGATCTTATAGAGGTACATAAAATCATGAGGGGCATAGATAGGGTCAATGCTCACAGTCTTTTTCCCAGGGTTGGGGAATCAAGAACTAGATGGCATACGTTTTAAGGTAAGGGGAAAGATTTGAAGGATTTAATAGGAACTTGAAAGACAACTTTTTCTTTAAACAAAGGTGGTAGGTATGTGGAATGAGCTGCCAGAGGAAGTGGTTGAGGCAGGTGCAATAACAACTTTTTAAAGACAGTTGGACAGGTACATGGATTGATTATGAGCCAAACACTGGAAAATGGGACTAGCTTGGATGGGGCATCTTGGTTAGCATGGACTAATTGAGCCGAAGGGTCTGTTTCCACGCTGTATGACCCTTTGAGACTGCTACTTCTTAGGAAATGGCAAGTTAACTCACTAAGCGCCTTGAGAATACACGTGAGGTTATCCAGATTTAGAATGGCGACGGGGGAAGAAAATGGATTGGAGTTTCTATGAAGCAGGGAGGGTGGGGGGGGGGGGTGGAAGTGGTCTTTCCTACATTGTTTCCTAATATGTAAAACTATTACATATGGCACTCAAACACAAACTAATGACTGCCATGTGCTAGGCTATTCAGCATTAATTAAAAACAAATTATTAAATCTTTTCATTTCAAAAGGTTTTCTTTTAACATTATAATACATTTTTATAGCCCCTTTGACATGACATATCAATCTTGTATAACATGCAATTTTTCAAACAGATTTGACACCAAGCGTCTTAAGAAAATATTAGGGCAGGTGAAAAAGTTAAAAGGAATCTCTCAAGGGAAGAGAATGGGAAAGGCACAGAGGAAGAATTTTAGAGCAAGGGAGTCTGTAGCTGAAGGCATGGTTACCAATGGTGGAGCAACTAAGTAAAGAAGTTAGAGGTTGAAGAGTGCTGATATCTTGGAGGATTGTAGCGGTAGAGTGCATTACAGTGATGGAGAGGGGCAAAACCAAGGAAAGACTTTAAAACAAGGATGAGAATTTCTCAGCTAAGATGCTGTTTAATTGGAAACCATGTAGACCACTAAGCATGAGAAACATGTGAACAGAACTTATTGTGATTAAGGATATCGGATGCAGAATTTAATGAGGGTTGCATTATGAAGACCAGTCAGATATACAGGTATGTTGCACCAATGATGTTTAGAAGTAGCAAAAGCAGCAGAGTCAAGGAGACTTGGTGATGGCACAAACATGTAGTCAGAAGCTAAATGGTCAAATGTAATGTCAGGGATATAGAGTCTGGTTTAGTTTCAGATAGTTGTCAGGAAAAGGAATCGAGTCACTGGTTAGGGAATGGAGTGTGGGGCAGGGAGTTGAAGACAATAGCTTGTCTTCCCAATATTTAGTTGGAGGAATTTGCGGCTCTTCCAACAGGGATATTGACTGAGCAAACTGACAATTAACAGACAGTAAAGACGTGAAATAAATGGTGGAAAGTTAAAGCTGGGTGCCATTGGCATTTTTGTAAAAAGTGCTTTTGGAAAATGTTTCAACATATAAATGAGAAAAAAGGTGGTCCAAGGATGCACCCGAGATAATGGAAAAGGAGAAAAATGAAAATAGAACGAAGCAGAGACCTATTCCAGAGATAAGCCAGTAGCATTTTCCTCTGATCTATTTAGTGCTTTATTGGATGCCTGAATTGATCCCTGAAGTTCTAAAATTTGGTGTTGGGAACTTTTGAGCAGGCACTTCATATTCACAGCCTCATCTCTCTCTCATCTGGGAAGAGCAAGTTACACCAGCATACCTCAGAAATACTGAATCGTGGTCATCTTCAAAAGAAACAAGTCCAACGGCAGAAGTGTCTTCCTTATAGCATATGTGAAATAATTGCTAGGTTCTTCCTCAGCCATTTCTTCCAAATGGCTGAAGAACTGCCTAAGTCATAATGCAGATTCCATCCATCCATCAGGAGATACAATGGACATGACCTTTACCACGAGACGACTCCAAGAAAAATGCAGGAGCAGCATTAGCCGTTGTATGTGGTCTTTTTTGATTTCACAAAGGCCTTCAACTCCATAAACCGAGTTTATAGGGAATCCTCCCCAAATCTTGCTACCCTCAGAAATTTGGATCTATTTTACTTCTGCTGCATGATGATATGCATGATTCAAACCAACTGTTCTGCCACGGAGGAGACACAAGAGACTGCAGATGCTAGAACCTGGATCAACACACAAAATGCTGGAGGAACTCTTGACCCTAAACGTTGGCTGTCCATTTCTCTCTATCGATGGTGCCTGACCCACTGAGTTCCACCAGTATTTTGTGTGATGTTCCGCTACAGATCCAATCCCAGTGCAGAACTGTGTTAAGGAAGGCTGTGTCAAGACTATCTATCTGCTCAATCTTCCTCACCACAGTGTTGCACTTTGACTCCAATAAAGTCCCCACTGGAGTTAAACTAATCCACAAGATAAATGGAAGGTTATCAACCACTGCCACCTCTACTCTAAAATCAAGATCACTATAACCTCAGCGATGGAGCAGCAGTACACAAGTAACACTTGCGTAGGTGCACAATGTCATTGTTGACTCATTCACTATAGCATATGAGAAAGTGTGTTTTACAGTAAACATCAGTAAGACAAAGGCCCTCTACCAAACTGTACTACCACATAAAATTGCTGCCCACCTTGCCCCCAACTTCCATCAACTATGATAGCCCTGAAAAATATGCATTATTTTCCACATATCAAGAGCCAGCTCTGAGCAAAGGGGATCAACGGCAAAATTCATAGCATTTGGCCACAAAACAAAAAAACTGTTCAAAAGATCATGAACACAAGCCCAGAACTAAGCTCATGGTCTACCAGGCAGCAGTGGTTCTTGCCCTCCTGTATGCTTTGGTGTCTGCTGTGGGTAGACCATCCTACCTGAAAGCACTGGAGAGATACTGCACATAAAGGTTTCTAAACAACCCATCTACCTGCCCTGTTAAGCACCTCTTGTTCCACTGCAAAAATCATAACAAGCTGTGAACTATCCTGCTGCTTATCTACATCCTGCCATCCAATGCTAGAAATCAAATAGTGTGCCATTTCACAGTTAGGTCAGTCATATCCTTGCTTAATAGACAAAAAATTATGAAGCTATGATATTGTAATAAGTCTGTACATACTTCACATGGTAAAATAAAAAATACACTTCAGGTCAGGAACAAATCTTACCCCTAAAGTCCACTGCTGTGATCCTCCACTACCATGACATTTCATGAGACGAGGAGAGTCTGATGAGTGGCCTTCAGATGTGTCCAAACAAAGAAGGTTGGCCAGAATCAGATCCTGTTCTTCATTATAAATCCAAACCTAAAAACATCACCGACAGGAATAGAAGGAACACATAAACGTAAAATATATCGTCAACCAGATTTTAGCAGGTGATCGTAAGGTGATCAAGGAAACCCAACAAGTTTGAGTTTAGGATTTTCCAACCATACATAACAACTGAGAAAAGCTATGTTTATACATTTTCACTGCAGTTAGTAAATCAAGAAATTCTAAAACTCTGCACATAATAAATATTATCATTTTGGGTATGTGTCTAGTTTAGAGAAACAAAGGAGTGCAGATACTGGAATCTAGATGTGTCTAGTTTACCAGTGCAAATTAAACATTTTCACCATTCCCATAGGGATTTTTCCATGACACCCCTCCATCACCACAAACACCTACTCTACTTCCTACCATTACACAAGTATTAAGTGATGCATTTTTCTTTCCCTTCCCACCACTCAGGGCTCAGGTGAAACACTTACCTCTTTCAATACAGTATCCCATATTTGCTGCTCACAATGTGCTCCTCTCCACATTGGGGAAACCAAACACAGTTTGGAGCGTAATTTTTTTTCTGCCAGCAAGACCCAAGCTTCCGTGACGAAAAATCTTTGTTCCATTCTCACTCTGAACTTTTACTCCATAGCTCATGACAACCTACACTCATCTAACAAGCAAGTTCAAGGAAGAAGATTGCATCTTTCAACTGGGGACATTTTGGCCTTGTGAACTCGGTGGCTTTAACAATTTTAGGTAATGATTTTTCTATTCCCAGTTACGCCTATTCTACAATCATATTTTGTTTTCTTTCTTGTCCCATTGTCAGCCCTCTTGCCTTCATCATATTTTCCCCCATTTAATCTCCCATAGCTTCCATCTATTGCAGATCCTCTTCCACTCCCTCTTTATACGTCTTGAAACTTGTCATATCTGCCTTTTTCCTGTATTACTGAAAAGGTCAATGACCTGAAGCACCAGCCTTTTCTCTCTCCATTGGGCGTGGGGACTTTGAACATCAAGAGAATGTTACTCCAAAGTAATCTAGAATTTTAAAAAAATCATACTTTACAATAGCCAACCCCTCATCATCCAAAGCTATCAACTGGCTTCTCTGTGAATTTAAAACCCAAAACAGTTGCTCACCTGATTTGAATCTGTCCAATCACAATCTTTAACCACCACTTTTCCTCCTTTTTGATCAGGATATTTCTGGGCAGCCAGACATTTACTTGTCTGTAGATTGTACAGCTAAAGAGACAGAGATTAAAAGATTTGTATGCAAAATTTAAGCTTTTCTCCACGAAAAAATTCTCACATGCAGGTAACACTACTTTTAACTGTATAGTGGGACCTATATTCAAGTAAATGCCCCCAAGTTTTTCTCTGCAACGCTAGCTAGATTACTGTGCCCACCTAAATAGGGGTTCATTGAAATACAGTTCTGAAAATTCAGGTACATTTGTTTCAACAACTGAAAATATTATGTTCCTTCTGCATGCATGGAAAAGCATATAACACACAAAGTCATCCAGACTTTCACATCAGCAACAGCTTTCAAAGAGCAAGTGCTTTTGTCTCAGTCCTTTCCCTCAAACTCCGGCATTCTTTTTACAATAATAATGGAAAAAGAAACCCCTCAGTAGGTCAGACAGTACCTGTGGAAAGCAAAATAGTTAATATTCAAGTTGATGACATTTCATCAGAATGTTCCCTCCCTTATTTATCCATCTCTAAATATATATTAATGTATTTGTACATTTCCCCTTTGAAAGTTATCATTGAATCTGCTTCCACCATTTTATCAAATGCTAACCCTAACCACATTTAACATAGGAAGTTTTTCTCTTATATCACCTCTGCTTCTTACATCTCCACCCTCTAGTTATCAACCTTTCTGCCATGAATATTCTTATCTTACTTTCTTTGTTTGAACACTTCACAATTTCAAGCACTTTTAGCAGCACTCTTAAATTTCTTTGCTTGGAAGGAGACCAAACACAGCTTCTCCAGTCTATTCACATAACTAATTCCTCATCTGTGCAACCACTTGAACAGTTGAAAGGTCAACCCAAAGCATTAAATCTGCTTCTCTCACCCACACGTCTCCCCAAACCATTTAGTACTTACAGTATTTTCCGATTTTATTTCAGATTTCCAGCACCTGCAGATTTTAGCTGCTTTAAGGTTTAATCTAGTTTTGGTGGCCAAATAGCTTTTATACTCCATAAAGCCCACAATGCCTCATGAATTATTGTTTTGTTAATTAACAATTTGTGTGAGAAGGTATTTTGCCACTTTTAAAGTTGTACTCATTTGCTCTTTCTCCATTTTTCATAACAAAATGTACATCTTCAGTTTCATGCATGAAGCACTTGTGGAATCATTCCACTAGGCTCTGCCCTCTTAAATCCATTACTACCACCTTCCTTATTGTTTAGTAGCCTTCCGAGTTCTGTGTCAACCAGGAATTTCAAAATTGTACTTCTGCTCTCCAAATCAAAAATAGATGTGGTCCTGGAATGAAAATTTGGGAATATCACTGTATGGATTGAAGGGATTTTATACTGTTTTATGGTTTTTATTATCATTTGCAATTTCCACACTTTGTATTTCCTTGCAACTCTTGCCCATTGACTCTCAGAATACCCATTACTTCCATTCCCACATCCTGCAATCCATTCTCTCCTACATGCCCATCAATTGTTTTCTTTTGCACACCAATCCCCCAACTCAGCACTCTGATAGTGAGACTTGGATCTACTGTCAACAGCCACAGATAATAAAATATTCTAATTAGTTAAGTTTATAACAATTTATAGAGAATTAGGGTTAACAAGCAAATGTAAGCAGAATATCCAGTATGTTTTAAGTTAAGAAATCCCTACACTGATCTGGTTGACCCTTCTGCTTATACCTGATGCAGATTATCTGGACTCTGGAGAATGACTGAGTTAGAATAGTTTTTTTTGTTTCCCCCCTCCATTCCCCATTTCTCATTTCTTTTTTCCCTTTTCCTTGGAGCAGACTCAGTGGGCCGAATGGCCTGCTTCTGCTCCCTTGTCTTGTGATCTTGTGAGTTAATACATGAAGCCTAAAGTAAGGATCAAAAAGATTGCACCTCGATTTGAAGAGAGACATGCAGTTTGTTATTTGCAACTTATGCAAGGAAATTTGTGATTCATAACTGTGCCTGGTTTCATGTGTGCTTTTCTTATAGGTTTGCAAAAGGAAGTGAATCCATGCCCTGGTGCTGGAGGTAGTGTGGTAGAATTGTCCATTAGTACAGGAGATTACAGATAACTTTTAAAAACCCAATTAGTTCAGTTGAAATTGTGTCAGAAATGATATTAACCACATTTACCTCCTTTTAACATCTAACTACTGGCCACCTACTGGATTTATAAATAATTCTAGTAATGATATAGGATGCATTTTGTTATTTAAACCTTCTTCTAATAAATATGTTTCTGATTTAGCTGTCCAATTTAACTGAGTTTATTCCTGCAGTAAAACTCTGATATTCTCGCATCCTTCAGACTTTGGATCATCCAGATGATTGGATGTTACTCCTATAAATTTTATTTCACTCTATTTTTTTTCCTAAACTTGTTACACAGTGGTGTAATAAATGTTTCCAGCGGCCTAGACAGTTTGAAGGGAGCAGGAAATATACAAGCACTCTGGACCTTGGCTCCAGTCACAAACCTACCCAAATACTCAACCCCTGATGTTCCAGACCCTAACCCTGGCGCTGGCCACACATTAAGGCCCCAGTTCAAATCCCAGCTTTGGCTATGCATCTTGCTTTCACTCTGGACCCTTGCCTCACAGCCACCCTAGTTGATGGCACAGCATAATTAAAAGAATACCACTCAAACAAAGAGAGCTAAAACATGGGTATGAAAAATAGGTGAAAATATTTAGAACAGCTCAAGTATAGGAGCATTGTTAGAAGAAACAGTACCACCTTCATACCACAAATTATTCACAGATGTGTTATTTATAAATTACAAAACTTTTAAATGAGAAAGTACTGAATTATTTCACAGACCACATCAAAAATCAGAGACATACATGGCTATGGGCAATTTATCTTTTAAATTACTGCAATTCTGAGTATCATCCATCATGCTGCTTATATCGATTTCAGATCAAAACCAGACAATGTTCATTAGTTCCAAGGTAGCTTGTTGCAGGCACAATGTTAAATAATTATTATTATTATCTGATGGAGACAAATGGTTTTTTATTACACTGTGGCTGTCATTCTACTCTATTCGTAATTATGAGTCTGGGTGCATGACAGGTGCAATCTTCAATTCATTTAATCCTACAAATGAACAGCAGCATTGCAACCAAGCTCCTGGTACTGCAATGTGCCTTTTGTGTACAATATGGATTTTGTCTTGCACTCAATTTTTTTTTTAAATGTGAGCAATTCTGAGGCATCCACTTAAAACAGGTGATTCTTCTCATAGTAAATTGAGCATAAAATTGTGGAATATATTAAAAACAAAACACACTAAACAACTGGTAATACAATCCAACACTTTGGTTAAGAGCATACATAATGCATACTTTAAGCTTAAGCAATATTTCCCTGAACTAACATATGCAAGTAGCATTTCCATTCTACATTTTCATCAATAAAGGGACAGATGTGATTCAGAAAATACAATGGGTTCAATTGAAGCAGGTACTGATTTTATTACATTTAACCTTTCATTCTGATGAAAATATTTCATAAGCATTGGCCACTCTCCTACATCATTGGCTCTTATTCTGGATGATCTGAAATGCATTGTAGATGCCATTCTGCTTTAGGTGCAATTTAAACATTCAATGTCTGGCATGCAACCATTGTTCTGGGGCTCCAACATGGCTTCTGGATACACTTCTTAAACTGGTAGCTACCAATCATTTATTCTATTTTGTTACTCATAATCTTGAGGGTAAAATTACTGCTTCATTAATGAATGAACTTCAATTTCAGTTTTTGACAGTTATCAAGCCTGATTAATTTTGAAAAAAGCAGAAACTACTGCTGTTCCACGTGTGATGCAGTAACTATTTTGCCACAGAAGTAGCCATACCTGCTGCGTACTTCCAGCATTTTCTGTTTTTATATTAAAGAGTTTTGCTTATACTTGCACATACATATAGCTTCTAATTTGAGGTCAATGAAATGAATGCAGATTAGGCCAAAGTAATACCTCAGGCTAGAAGCTTAATTCAGGGCTCTGTTTTACTCCTGAAGAGTATTATTGCAGGCCTAAGTTGAACACTGAATTTCAATTTTTTTTTTAATATAAACGCTTTTCCAGTTTTGAACAATAGTCCAAACATACACTTGCTAGGGCAAGAAATTAAGTTGAGAGACTTGAGCTCAGAACTGAAAAACCTTATTGTCACAAAAAAAGGATAAAATACCAGTCCCATCAGCAAAACAAAAACCCAAGTCTGAAATTTACTCATTAGTATCTGATCAGAGACACTAGTTACATTGCCACTCAAATTTAAGAGAAGCAATTTACAACTAAAATGTAAAATTAACTACTCTTCAAGGATCATAAATTGAAGATGCAAGTTGCATTTATCAAAAAACTGATTAGCTACAATTATATTTTAGAATCTTGAGGAACTGAGAAAAAGTTCTACAAATGCTGAATAAGAATTCTGGAAAGTGTGGTGCCTGGTTGATTACTTCCATAATAACCAAGATTAGTCAGCTTGAAGGCAAGTCCTAAATGGAACCAGTTTTTGGCAAAGGCGGTTTCTCTTGGAGAATAATACAGATTGACTTTCTTATTAGTGCCAAAGATGGATCAAGAACAATCAATAATTATAATACTTCCTGTACTGCTGTGCCCATGTACATTTTCATTTGGATCTCATTTGCTTCATAAACTCAATTCATTTAACTAGACTTAGTAATCCAAGAAGTATGTTTTCAACAGAAGCAAAATATTCTCTCAAAGTGCACAGAATAACTGAAATTTCTTACACTGGTACAAGGCTATTTGCAGATAATGTGCTATGATTTTGGACACTACCTGAAAATTAATATATAAATTGTGGCATCAACTGAACTGGCACTTGAACACAGCCAAGAAGAAACCTTCCCTCAACAATGGCATAAAAATTTATAACTTTAATCTGGATCAGTTGAAGAAATAGGGCAAATGGAAAGACAGCAAAGAAAGAGCATATGATAAATGGGATACAAAGAAAAATTGTTTCCATTTCCTCATTTTTAAGTTTGGCTAGAAATTTATTTCAACCTTTTGGACTCGTCCAGTGACCCTCTGAACATTAGAATTGCATTAAATCTGTATTTTTCCCCATAACTTTGAATTCCTATAATTTTCACTTCCTCAGGTTAACCAAAACAAAACATGCAAGCAAACAAAAATAGCTGAACATATTAGAATTCCTCCCCTTTCCCCAGTTACATCCTATTCTGTACTTTTTATTTTTATATATTGAGAGGGAAACCAACTTTTGGATGTATTTTCTTGAAAGAAAAATATGCACACACATACAACTCATTTGTTGAATCTTACCCTTCCCTGCTGCAGTATTTTAGATCGCTTGGGATTTTTATTAACAAATAGCGCCTGTTCAACTTTTGTTTTTTCATTTGGCCTATTAACTTCCATTTCTGGGTAGACATTGTCTAGATACCACTTGAACGATGTACAGTTCAGCTTCTTTCTCAACTCTATACGTTCACTGATGTCACCATAACTTTGCTTCCTCAACTCTGGTCTCAAGGATAAGAATTGCTCCTGAAATGCACAAAACAATTCTGTGTGTCAGTACTAAGTAACAGCAACTTGATAAGAAAATGGCCCAGGTAGTCACATCTTCAGGTTTCCTCCCCAATTCAAGCCCAAGCAAGATTTATCAACATTACTGCATTGCAAAATACATTAAGTAATTGAAGCATGCAAGAAGATTTTATAAATAACTTAAATATTAACTTGTATTTATAAGTCATTATTCATGACTCACAGTAAATCTCAGTTTCAGTTTAGTTTTCCTTTAATATAAAAATTAAGAATTTGACACATCTGGCTTGCTTTCACCCTATGGAAGCTACTTCACATCTCACTGGTTATGAGAACTATGATAAATAAATCACACTTCATCACTTGTGCAACCAATAACTGGAGAATCTTAACCCTTGTGTAAATGATAGTGGATTAACAATAAACTGAAAAAATTCTAAAGGTCAAGTAAACACGAAACAACTATGAATAACTGTGAAACAAATAGAAATTTAAGGTTTTGCACTTCAAAGTAAGAGAGCCTATCTTCTATCTCCAGCAAAATAATTTAAGCCAAAATGAAAACTTTAGCTTTGAAGCCCCAAACCATTTGAGAATGGTCTGGAACAAAGTGGAAATAAAGCTACAGATGGAATACTCTAAATGGCTCAGAAAAAAAGTTATTGCCTTAGCTGTCTGAATTTGCATTAATCACAATCAAGCTTTCTCTTTCCAAAGTTAGCTGACCTCATCTATACAGCAGTGGTAATAATAGTAATCCAGTATTACCACCTTGCCAAAAAGGCACATCTGGATTCAAGGTGAGTACAAGGACAGATTGTAACGTCATTGTTAGCCTCACTCAAGCCAAGGAAAACCTTGGGAGTAATGGACTAACCTCCATTTCACAGGTCTAACAAAAAAAAAGCAGTAGTGGCCCAGAATTTGTTGTATTTAACATGCTGAAAACTCTGTGTTGCCTTTACTCTGGTATAAAACTGATGAAAAGCTGCTGGCATTTTTCCCACATGTGGAAAACCTGAAAATTGCTGTAAGCAATATCTCAGTCCCCCACATGGGGGCACTATGTAGTCTTCACAGATGCAAACACAATCAGATTCACTAGGATGTTGCCTGGAATGGAGGACTTCAGTTGTGGAGAGTTAATGGATAGGCTGGGTTTGTTTTTCCTGGAGCAACGAATGCTGAAAGGTAACCTGATGGATGTATATAAAATAATGAGAGGCATAGATAAGAGTAGATAGAAGCTTTTTACCCATGGTAGTGTATAAGTTCAGGGAGAGAGGAAGGAGTTTTAAAGGAGATTGTTTTTTTTCTGAAATACATGTGTTGATATTGGGAATGCACTGCCAGAGGTGTTGGAATCTATACAACCACCATTTAAGAGACATTAAGACAGGCACTTAAATAGGCAAGGCATGGAAGGATATGAACCTACCGTGGGCAAAATGGGATTAGTGTAGATGGGCAAACAAGTCAGCGTGGATGTGGTGGGCCGAAGGGTCTGTTTCTGTGCTGTAGGTCTCTCTGACTCAGTGCTTGAATGTGAACACAAATAGATTGCTGCAAAACGAGAGAAAATTGAATCCCTGGAAACTTTAAAAAGATGGAATTGAAAATTGGACCTGGAAAGCAAGATTTTCTTGCTTTCAGATTTGTTTTGGAGATGTTTCCAGTCTGGGCAGTACAAAAAATTCTGTACTTATCAAGAAAGCTTTACTCTAGCCAAAAGGTGAAAAATAATAGTGTTGTCATGGGTCTGATGTCAAAATTTTAATAATAGGGAAAATTAACAACCAAGAACTATTCATTGCTTTTGCAAGAACTTTGCAAAAATATTTTAGTGATTATATCTTTGAAGTTCTGGAAAGTTGAATGAATCAGTTTTTATTTTTTCCTGCAAGCTCTGGTTCCCTGCATCACCAGGTCTAATCCTCATTAAACAAGGGATTCCATGGACTACTATTTTCAGCTCAGATCTAAGACTGAGTTTCTATCTTCATAAGTAATTCTTTTCTTCACTGAACCTCAACTGCTCCTATTTAACACAGAGACTAGAAAGCAATTCATGGGTGCAATACTGTGATTCAGTGAAGCACAGTTCAGCATTACAACACTACCCCATTCACGAATGCCAGATACAAAATCTAAATTCATGCTGGACTCCATTCATTTATGGAAACTTTTTGCTGATAAGTTTACATACAAACTAATACTCTGTTGTTAGCAAGTACCATTTGGAAAAGCACAAAAGACCTCAGTTCAAAAATTTAGTTACTGGGTTAGTAATAATGTAATTATGGACATATTTGATAGTTTAACTTGTTAATAAGTGCTAGGGAAAAAATTAAATGTGAAATAGATCTGAATAAATGTGCATAATCCACCCCCACCCCATGTTAGTTGATAATACTTTCTCTCCTCCTGCACTATCCTGTTCATATTTTAAGCTACTATCATAATTCAACAAAAAGATCCACTTAAAATACCCATCCTGCCATTCTTACCAATTGCAACATTTAATGTAGTTGATAAAATAATTTACAATGTCAAGTTGAGATTAAAACCTATATACAGCTGTCTGGGAGCCATAGTTATTGAATATAGCAAATGCAGTTTTCATAAATGCTTCACTTCTTTTTCATAGTTACCTCCAGATTTCAAGAATGTAACCTTCCCCTGCTCTATTTGTGTAGTGCCAAACAGTGACTATGTCCACAGGGATATAGTCATAGTCATGTAATACATAAATGCCAATACTGGCAATCCCCAGGTTATGACAGGTTTCCATTCCTGAGAACAGTCTATAGTCTATACTGTTTTTAAGTCAGAAAAGAACACACAGTGTGTAGGAGAGGATCACAGAAACAGCTGTGGTGGAAGAATGAGCAAGCATGGGACGAGTGACCACCAGCAACCTCAATGATTCAGTAGTGAGCAAGTGAGTCTGCTCAGTGATCCCAGCTCTGCTCAGCCCAGGAAGAGGTTGTGGAGAGAGAAGACATGCAGAATGCCTGTTCCCATCCAGTAGTATAATCGCTGAAGCCAGCTCATGATGAGACAGAGTACATGAAGGAGATAGAGAGTCTAGTGGCATAGTGTCAAGAAAACAACTGTTTCCTCAATGTGAGCAAAAAGGAAGGAGCTGGTCATTGACTTCAGGAAACTGGGTGGTGCACATGTCCCTGTCTGCATCAATGGTGCTGAGTTGGAAATGGTTGAGAGCTTCAAGTTCCTAGGTGTGAATATCACCAACAATGTGCCCTGGTCCAGCCATGTGGACGCTATGGCCAAGAAAGTACACTGACACCGCTACTTCCTCAGAAGGCTAAGGAAATTCAGTATGTCCCCGATGACTCTGACCAATTTTTATAGATGTACCAAAGAAACCATCCTATCCAGATGAATCACAGCTTGGTAAGGCAACTGCTCTGCACAAGAAATTGCATAGAGTTGTGAACACAGCCCAGTCCATCACGCAAACCAGCTTCACCTCCAATGACCACATCTATGCTTCCCGCTGTCTCAGTGAAGCAACTAACATAATCAAGGACCTTTCCCACCCTGGTCATTCTCACTACTCCCCTTTCCCATCGGACTGAAGATACAAAAGCTTGAGAGCACGTACCCTCAGACTCAAGGATAGCTTCTATCCTGCTGTTATCAGACTCGTGAATGGAATTCTTATATGCTAAAATATGAGCTCTTGATCTCCCAGTCTACCTCGTCATAGCCCTTGCACCTTATCTGTCTACCTGCACTGCATTTTCTCTGTAACTGTAACACTATATTCTGCATTCTTTTTACTACCTCAATGTAATTATGGACAGCATGATCTGTCTGGATAGCTTTCATTGTACAACCTTGTCATTGCATTTTGGTACTTGTAATGATAATAAACCAATCCAAACCAGATGGCTGTCTGCAGCCCTGGCAAATCCATCCCCATCCATCCCACCAGTCTCCCAAACACTCGTACGTATGTACGGGGTGTCCATTAGTCAGGCTCTCGTAACCTGTGGAGGACCTGTAATATCCAGCTCCTTATCAGACTCCACGTCAATGGTTTTCCTGTCAGTATATTCATATCTAGCCCTGGATGTGCTATAACCTCTACCAGATAACAGTCTTTGCAATCTTTAGCATTTGCCACACCCAAAACATCAGCTGTACATTTTCTTGTTAACTTCCTATTCAGACGATACCAAGCCTTTCAAAGGCCTGCTGAACACATAATTTGAAGTAGGTCACGTCTCATCATAGGCAAGTGAGGTGCAGGATACCAACATTTAAATTGAAAAGCTCATCCTTAAAGCAGTCTATGCTGTGTCATTCAACGCATGAACCTTTGCCCATTTGAAAATTCATCTTTCAATTAAGCTTTTAGCCACCCTTCCTATGTCAGTATCCATCTTTCTCATATTTATGCAAAGTATTTTCTTTCAAAAAGTCATAATGCAATCGACAAATTGTATTGTGTCATCGGGTCTTGTACCTTACACCAGAATTGATGAATAAAGAGCTTTTTAAATACCTACCTTGTATTCATCCATCCAGACATAAGCCAGACGCAGGGAGTTGTAAGCCATGGTATCCACTCTGCCTGGTGAACCATATGGACGCCATTTGCGGAAAATATGTCCAACACGTGAACACGGAACTATTTTCAGCTGCCCACCACACATCCAAATCTGAGCAAAGATGTTATAACACAGGAGAAAATTCTTTCAATTTAGCAAGAATAATAGATTATCTGGTAACTAGTTCTTTAAACTGATTTAGAAAATTTATGATAGGAGTGAGAAATAAAATATCTATTGACTTTGTTTCATCAACACATGCTCAATTCATTTTCATTTGCTACTGATAAGCATTATTATTGATCAGGTTTATAATAAAAAAAATCAGAGACATATCCTACAAGGAACACATAGACTGCTAACTTATTCAACGGAAGTCAGAAGTATAGATTAGACAATGACAATGGTGCTGTAGTGACCATACTTGCTAATGAATTAGTAATTTTACTAATCGAGATGTTGGCCACAATTCTTGGAGAAAAAGAAGGAACATTACCCTAAAGGAAATTTCCAAGTTTTCCCCTCCCCAAATATCCATGCCACTGTCATATTGCCCAAGTTTATTGAAGTAATCCCGGTTCATTGCAAACAGTCCTCCTGCCATTGTAGGTGATCTAAGGGAACAAGAACATTCTTTGAAACATCATGCCTATGCAGCTGAGTCTCTTTTCTACTTTCTTTTGATATGTGGTACCCATGCATTCTATTAAAGCACAGTGTATTTCTTCAAATCCATTCCTCCATAGAAGTATCATTGAAATGAATTATCAAGGTAATTACTTGAATGGTTCAGTTGCTCCATTAGGTCCATTCAGCAATGCAGCAGGCACAGGATCCCATTTGAAGTGCAGTCCCCAATTAAACCCGCCTTTCACTATTGGAGATGAGCTGTAGATTAGTGTATCAGCATTGATGATATCAATTAGTGGGCACACTACAGTGTGGTAATCCTCCTTGATTACAGCCAGAAGAGGTTGCAACCACATCTCATTGACTTCACAGTGACTGTCAATAAACACCAGCACATCACCTGGAAAAATATAAAAAAGCTATAGTTTTTGATCAAAACAAGTCAACCAAAGCTTTAAAAAAAGATTAAATTTAAGACAACTACATAAATCTAAACCATGATGACCAGAGCAGACATAAATGACGGAATACACTTTGGGACTGTATTGTTGGGAAGTTGTCCACCCAAACAGTGATCAACCTATAAATGGGTTCTTGATCTACAGTACTACAGGCAAAAGTAAACCAAAACCATTTGATGTTAAAGAGTGAAAGGGGCTGACTACAAGTTATTTCTGAACTCTAGAGCCTAAATGATCTTCCTGACCACAAGAAATGACAACATACAGCAATCAGACCAATTCCACTCCAGGAAAAGGGAATTCTTTCAATAGGCAAGTATTTTTTGTTCAAAAGGTAGCGATCTACATTGGATATTTTAATAACCCCCAAACAAGAACTCTCCCTGCATTGACTGATATCCCTGGTGTCCGCACTAGTATTTACAATTTACTCAATATCACAAAGTGATCTTGTCATCACCACAATGGTGCACACAAATTGGGTTACATGCTTCCTAGTTTACATACTACATATTAAAAGTACTGCGATTTTAAAAAGAATTCATTTTCAGGATGCATGTAATGATTACCTCAGCATTTATTGCTTATTTCTTAATGACTTCAGTGAGGTGCTGGTGAACATCCTTCTTGAACTGAGTGAAGATACTCCCAGTTTTGATTCAGGAGTTCCCCAATTTTAGACCTTGTAATAATGAAGCAAAGTAATATATTTCAAAGTAAGGACAGTGCGTGACTTGGAAGAAAACAGCGGGTAGTGGTATACCCATGTGCCTATTGCTTTTGCTTCTTTATAGTAGAAGTAATGAGTTTGGAAGATGTAGTTGTGTACACAGCTGCATTTTTTGAGGAATTCTGAGTGGAATTGAGCATCATTACCTTAATGTGAAAGGAAGTTCACTGAAAATGTTTGCACCTATGATACTATCATGAAAAATTCTAGCAGATATATCCTAGGGCTGAGGTGACTAACTTTTCATTGAATCTTTTTGTGCAATCAATAACTCCAACCATTGGACTATTTTCCCTTTGATACCCAACAACATCAGTTTTTCCGGAAATCTGATGCAACGTTCAGTCAAACGATGTCTTGATTCAAGGCCAGTCACTTTCACCTCACCTTTGGGATTCAGCACTTTTATCCACGTTTGGTCCTATGGGCTAATTACACCATCTAGCTTCAATTCTGCTAACACAAAGGAAGGCTGCAGTCCCACAGGATATGGCTGCTATCAGGGAATATACAGTATTTATTTCAGATAAACTGATTACTCCATTGCATCACCAAATTGATAAACAAAACAAAGAGAGCACTTCCAAGCGGTAAGGATATATAGCAATACTGATTCCAGCTTACAAGTATTTGGATTACACCAGTAGGTATTTTTACAGGCATTGAACACAAGTATGACAGATCCAAAGGATAGTCAACCTGCAAAAATGAGCTACTGTATAAATTGAACTCAAAGGAGTTAGCTTGGCAACCAGAATGGTCTTTCTTTACTCAAGGTGTCCTGATGAGAGGCCCTTCATTTACTTTAAAACATGGAGTTCTGCCATCTGCATAAACTGCTGTCATTTATAGAAGACAGTTAGATTTTAGTCTTGCAATATGCATATCAACCTTCAATATCTCTTCTCTCCCCTCACTGCCGCCCCCCCCCCCCCCCCACCATTTCAGGATTATTGTATACAAAAAAAAACTCACTAAATAAAGTAAAAATCCAGATTGATAGATAGTGATTCAGAAAAAATTGAAGTGTCACTAAACAAAAGACAAGCTGTTGAATTCCAGATCTGGTACCTGTTGCATGAGACGATCCAACTATTCTGCTCCGTATTAATCCTTCTCGCATTACATTCCTTATCAGCTTCACTTTAAAATGGTTATCAGCAAAATGCTGCTCCAACTCATCTTTCAATTCGACTGAAAGAAAAACAGAAAGCAAAAGTTCATCTAAAGGAATGAAGGTGCAATACAAACATACAAGCTGTGGTGGAATTGAGGAGGACTTGGGCAATAACATTTGGATTCTTTTTTAAAGTCATTTCCAATTACCCAGGATTTTAATGGACACAACTCGTTTGCGAAGGTGAAAGAAAATAATATTTACTTACTGAAATCACTCCTGTCGTCTACTAGGATAATTTCATGCAAAAGATGGGCAGGAGTTCGATCCAAAATGCTATGAATTGTCCGAAGCAGTGTTGATAATGCTTCATTATAAAAACAGATAATGATGCTTGCAGATGGTAAATTGATTGGGTAGTTTTTTTCTTTACATCTATGAGGAAATGAAAAACTTGCATTAAACGGTAATACTTCTCTTTATCCCTTCACTGCTTTATTGAATAAAATTACTGTCTAATTACTACAAAATGTAATCATCTATCAACTGAATACATCAGCAACTCCAGGATATCATCAAATAGCAAATTAAACTTTCAAATGTTGGTTTAAATTTTATACGTTCCAGAGATCCACTACAAAGATGAATTTGAAAGATGATAAATCACCCCTTCCACTGTTGAACTATAACCACAATTACACTTAAGCTTCACCAAACATAATATTGGGCAAAGACAACTTTGTTTCAGACAATTCATAGCATTCTGGATGAAACTCCTGCACTTATTCTTTACCATGGAATCTGATGGGCATTTTTAGCTGGCATTTCAGGACAACTGAGGCTAGACTGATAACATGCAAATGTTGAAACCCATCTAATTACAAATGGCACTAAACATTGCATTATGCTATCTTCCCATTAAATACCATTTTAAACATAATAATAAATAGCCTATTGGTTAAGAGTTCTTATAACAATGAAGTGGCATGATGATGGGATGCTATGTTTATAAATCAAATAAAGTAGCTACTTTGACAATGGACTCCACCTTAGTAAGATTAAGGGCCAAGACTTGTTAATATATTCAATAAGCTGTTATTGAATGCTACCAGCTAAGATAATTCATAATTCCTATTCTGCTGTATTTAGTCATATGCAAGTAATTCCACTTAATTATTGTTAATGATCATAAACTCACTTTTTAAAAAAAAACAAAAAAGCTTTATACATATTAGAAACTCACTAGCTTCCTGCATAAAGCCCTTCCTAATATTAAAATTAAATCACGATATTCACATTGTACTTGACTTTTCCCACAAAGATTACCATATAATAGGTGGGCCAACTGAAGTGAATTCTGAACTATCTGCAAATTTCTATTATGCAGAGGGATCTCACCATAATGGGAAAATAACAGCGATTCCACTGTAGAACAATGTGCAAGTATGTCCAGCAAAAATTAATTTAATATTAAATTAACTTAAATTTTATGATTCAAGTGTAATATTTTCTATTAAGTAACCAGAATTGATGTAGAAGTTAAAAATATGGGACTCACACTTATTTAGTGATGTGTGAAAGACAAGCTGAAAGAATGTTAGCGTCAAACTTGCCTTGGGTCTCTGGTATCAGGTATATCCCGATGATAGCCCAGACGATTACTGATGAGCAAGTTGAATGCGTGTTTCTTGAACCCCATATCCCGTATCTCCTGATCGGCTTCATTGAAGATCCTTCCTGAATAAAATAAAATGTACTGAGAAAAAAAAGAGAAAGAAAGAAAGATTTGGATTTCATATTTGGCATATTTAAATATGTTGACCCAGACATAGCAGTCTTAACTCCTGCAACCTTAAATCCTTATTACATCTGCAATTTTGCTATGAAATTTAATTCAATATTCCTTCAAGTGCATATGCAGTCTATATATATATTCAGCTACTCCACCATGGATGAAAATCACAAAAAAAACTACAGGATGCTGGAAATCTGAAGTAAAAACAGAAAAAGTTGTAAACACACAGCAGGTCAGGCAACATCTGTGGAAAGAGAAATAGAGTTAACATTTCAGGTCAAAGACCTTACGTTAGTACTACAAGAGAAAACAAGTTGATTTGAGAGGGTGGAGGAGGGATGGATACAACAAAGTAAAGATAAAGCAAGACCAGGGTTGCCCTGGGGACAAGCTGCAAACAAGGTTATATAGTTGATGGGTAAATGGGGATAGTTAGGGAGTGAGAGCACAAAAAAAAACAAAAGTTGCCCGCAGGTCCAGTGATGCTAACGGGAAGAGGAAAACTGAGTGAAATCACAGGTGGACTGCACAGATTTGATACAGGAAGAGTTATCTGAAATTGCAAAACTTGATAGTGTTCTGAAGGCTGTAATATGCCCAGATAAGGTTCTGTTCCTCAAGCTTACAACAGTGCAAGGAGGTGACAAAGACAGAATGTGTGGAGAATTAAAATGGCAAGCAAAAGGAAGCTCAGGATTGCCCCTGTGGGCTGAATGAGGTGCTCCACAAAGTGTTAACTCAACTGCATGTGGTTCTCTGAAGTAAAGAAGACCACATTATGAACATTGAATGCAGCAGAATAGATAGAGGGAACTGTAAATAAGTAATTGTTTCACCTGGAAGGGCAGTTTGGGTCCCTGGATGGTTAGAAGGGAAAAGGTAAATAGACAGGAGTGGCATACCCTGCAGATGCACAGGAAAGTGCCATAATAGGAATGGTTGGTGGGGACTGAAGGGTCCAGGGAACCATCCTTTTAAAGTGCTGAAAGGAAGATGCATTTGGTGGCAGAAATTGCAAAGAATGATCTGTTGAATGCAAAGACATTGGAATGGAAGGAGAGGACCAAAGGAACTTTATGTTTGCTCTGTCCAGGAGAGGTGTATAGAGCAGAGGCATGGGAAAGAGATGCAGTCAAGAGTTCTATCAACTAACTCCTCTCTGACAATCTCCATTAACCAAAGCCAGATAGCTCATTTACAGCTTATCCCCACAGCTACCAGAAAAATTATCTGTGGAAACAGTTACTGCCTGATCTGATGAGCGTTTCTAGCATGTTGTGTTTACTCCACAGCAGATATAATTTTCCACTGCTTCATAAGCAGTGGCTATCTACCAATACAAAAAAGCCATTTACAGATCCCTAAAGTACTGCCCTTTCTTGCTTTCACTGTGTTAGTCAGAAAGTAAAGAAAAAAACACTTAGCAGGTCACACAGCAGCTGTCAAGTGTTCAAAAATTCAGTGCCTTTCCATTCCCAAAAAACACCATTGACCTTAAATATTAACATTTTCCTCTCTGCTAAAATCCTGTCTGATCTCTTGAATATTTCCAGAATTTTCCATCAAATATCTGTGCTGGTTTATATTACAATAATCTGCCATCCAACTACTTGAAGATCCTGATTGTTTTGCACTTGGCTTGCTGGGTGCTGATAGTCACACTGACTCTGACGCATGAGGGCCATTGTTCCAGTGCTTTCTTGAAACTCAATGGATTCACTAGAAAATTAATTTTACTATGTAACATCTAAAAAAATTGAATTAAAGTGTGTTGGGGTATTAATAGGAATAACATCCAATAATTCAGAAAATATGCTGGCAGGCACCAAGTCCCATGCATGCCAGATTAATAGATTTACTGTAGTTATTGTGTAGCTATTGTTATGATAGATCTCATTGACTGCAATAATTTCCACAGTCCAATAAAAACTATGCTGAATCCATTAGTGCACAACGTTTGAGCATAAATTACAAATGGGTTTAAAACAATTATATAATGAACAGTACTAATGAACTCAAGATAAAACCAAAATTGGGATTCTACAAAACAGTTAATGAGTTGATAAGATTTATTTGCACATGTACTTAAGTGTTCTGTCCAAGCACAGACCACTTACCCAGCTCTGGAGAATGTTGAAATTTCTTGAACTCTTTGTGTATAGGTTTCATAAACTTATCCCCTTGTTGCAGAAATTCAGGAAACCATTTTTGACTCCGAGTTATTGGAGGCTGGAAATTCTGAGCAACACCTGGATTCCCCTGGAAGGGCACATTATTCAAAGTATATTTTTCCCAGTTTAAATTGAAATAGACGAAAAGGAGGAAGGTCCAAATCAAAGAAGAAAACAGACATCCATAACAGAAATAGTGGAATCTTATACCACCCATGACACTCTAGCATCGGAGTCCCATTGTTCTTGATCTGAAAGAACCAAAACAAAATTAGGACAGAAGTTTGTAATTGCAAAGTCCAGATAAAACATAAGTTAAGAAACTGGAAACTACAGCAATGTGTCTAAAATATATAAAAACTTAAAGTTTTCTTAATCTAGCTAAGGCATTACAGAAGACAAAACTGTTCTTCATTGAATAAGAATACTGTGGGAGTGCCTACAACCAAAGGATTGCAGCAGTTCAAGACGGCACATCCACCTTAAGAGTAATAAATGACAATCACATCCCACAAATGTTAAAGTTTTTAAAAAACGATTTGAATACCAGTTTTATCTACAAGATAATCTATTTTAAAGTGATATTATTTAACATGCCAAAGCACAACTGAGGCAAATGGGCCAAGAGTAAAACGTACCCCCACCCACAGCTACAAATGTGCGAACCCATTCAACAAAAACGCATCGACATTAAACGTTTCTCTCTCCACAGATGCAGCCTGAGCTGTTAAGTAACTCCAAAATTTAGTTTTTATTTCAAACTGGACGACCAAACAAGATTACCACCAGTCTCGATAAAATTGCCTCGATATCCCAGAGATGAAATCCACAATGTTGACATTGCAACAATAATAAACATTCAAATACTAACTCTATTCAAATTCCAAACCACCGTATCTTAAACGCACGAAAGCAGCAACACAAACATAACATTGGTTAAATTCCTTAAACCTGAAATGTGTTTACACTCGATGTAGAGTCTTTCTCCTCAACGTTTAACGGGAAAGCCAGCAGATTGCAATATTTCATAATAATATGGAAAGCAAGCTCAAAATTTTAGGAAAAATTTTAAAAATGACACCACTCTTCATCGTTATCGTGACAAAGCTCAGCAGCATCGCTAAAAAGCTGACAGCATCGGCGCAAGCAAGGCTTTGATTGACAACGCTGCCAACATTGCAACAACTGCAGTGGCAGCCAACGCGGCCAATTTCCATCAATGCCAAGGCTAGAGGGGCTTCTCCCTCTAAAACTTGACGCTCTTCGTCCGCTCCTGAGCACGAACAGAGAGAGGGGAGGAAGGAAGGAGAAGCCATGTAGACACCATCAGCACGGTACGCCAACCCGGCAGGTACACTACCTTGCCCGTGGACAGTCACCCACGCAACTGCCTCATCCGCCCTCGGGGCTCTGCGCTTCATTCGCCGGTGGTGGTGGTGGTGCGCGCACTGCGCAGGCGCGAACCCGTCCCCCCCAACCTCCGGGAGCCGCCGCCGCCAGCGCGCGCGTGGCATCACAGCACCGCGGCTCAACCGCCCCCGCTCGCGCCGCAGCGCTCACGTTGCCAGGGGGACCACCGCACTCGCCTGATTGGCCGCCGCATTGCATAGGAAGCCTTCGCGCCCTTACCTATTCCACTCCCCCCCCCCCATTCCCCCTCCGGGCAATTCGCTTTCCCACTTCCCACTGAGGCGGCTGTTCTAGGAGGCAGAGGCGACAGGTGATTGACACTCTGCCGGCGAGGGGGCGGGGCTCCGGAATGGCGTCACCGGGAGCAGGAGACACGGTTTGAAAGTGGTGCAACCTGAGGTTTTAACGCCTAGGAGTGTAATGTCCAACCTTTCTGTAAGTGACAGCCAGTGGGGAAATTTTACGTCAAGATACACAGGCTGATTGGCCCAACTGGTTTACGTCCAGGTGTTGGCTTCACTTAACCTCTTCACACCTATCCAACGCCTCCCCATAACTTACCAATTCCTTCCTCCCTCGGTGCATCGTGTATTTCTCTCTCTTCCTCTTCATATCTACATTGTCTGCTTCATCCACTCCTTATGGCACATTCCATTCTCGCTGGGCTGTGCAAGGAAGTTTCTTCTGAATTACATGTTGGTTTTCATAAGTGATTATGGCTTCCAAATTGGGGCTTACTATATGGTTGGAAACTTTTTTCTCTTCTACTTAATCAAGGCCCATCATTTATAGGGCCGCTGTCAGGTGATCCCTCAGATATCTGGTCTCAAGAACGTTTAAAAGACATGGATATGAAAGGTTTAGTGGGCTATAGGCTAAATGCAGGCAAATGGGACTAGTGTAGGTAGATAACTTGGTCAGCATGGATGAGCTGGTGTGAGGGGCCTTTTTCCGTGCTGTATAACTCGAAGAACTGAAGATTCCCAACTCCTCACATCCTTTTCTGGTTAATGAGCCTCTCAATTCTGACATCAAACTTATGTATTTTTCATATATGGTTTTAATCATTTGTAATATGAAAACCAAAACAATGCACATGTCAGTACTCTGGCCTAACTAAACTCCAATAATTGTTTAACTCCCCTGTTTTTTAATTCTTTTCCACTAGAAATGAACCACAAGTGTGTTAATGTGCTTAATTTTGCTCTCACAAATCTTTTTAAAAAAACTCTTGCTTATCTTGATCTTGCACCTTATAGTCTACTTGCATTCCACTTTGTAGCTGTTACACTTTATTCTGCATTCTGTTATTTTACCTTGTACTACCTCAGTGCATTGTGTAATGAATTGATCTGTATGAATGGTTTGCAAGACAAGTTTTTCACTATATCTTGGTTCATGTGGCAATAATAATAAACCAATTACAAGTTCAGTAGACTCTATTGTCAAAGGGGAGCCAATACTGTCATACCCATTTAACTCTACTGACCAAAGTAAAATTTCTTGCCCTGAGGGTTTGAATAGATCTCCACATTGTTGATGTTTACTTGAGCTTATAAAGGAATGTTATTTGGAGAAAAATATCTTTTATGTGGCCTTTTATACTCACAGCCTAGAGTTCAGGTCAGAGTAAATAGTAGTATACCTTCTATGATTGTTATTATATTTGACTTGAAAAATGCAATGTAATATACCTCAATGGAGGTTCAAAAAAGGTCAAGTTGAAGTTTCCTTGTTACATCTTGAACACTCAGTCAATTGTTCCCCAACTCTCAAAATCTTTTTTTTGCCTGTGTTCCTCAATGTATTGTGTTTCAGTGGATGCGTACAGAACATAGACAACTCTGAGGGCCGATTGGGTCAAATGGTCTGTTTCTATTTACTGAAAATTCCATGTTTTTTTAATCAAAAGAATGCAAACTCTTAGTGCAGAATCATGCAGTAAAACCTTGAATGCTCAAGCAATGTTCACTTGCGAGTGTCACAAGTCTCTAGAACTCTCGTCAAAGTCTCTAGAACTCTCGTCAAAGTCTCTGACTTTTTAAGGAAGAGTGAAATTTTAGCATGTGCAATGGAAATGTGAAGTTACAATCAGATCAGCCTTGACCTCACTAAATGGTGAAGCAGGCTTGAGAGATTGAATTCTGCTCCTAAGTCGTATATTTGTATGTTATGTTTTTTTTGCAGTACATACAGCTTTGTTGCCATGTGCTGGAAAATTGACTGTTCCATATCAGTGAAACACCACACCCTTCTCAATATTCTTGCAGAGAAAGCCACACGTAATAAATAGACAGACCACGGTCCTGCACAGTTAAAGCCTCCTGTGTTGGAGCCTTTTAAGATAACGGTGGGGATAAGAGTCTTGTCCTAGGTTTTCTCGATGTAGCATTTTTTGCTTTTTATTTTCTATTTGGCCACATATTCCTCTCTGAGTGAATTAATGCACATACTTCAATACTGCAATTCAACACGCTATAATATCTTGCAACATAATTTGTTTTAAGGGGTGGCTCATCACTATTCAAAAGTTCTTCTGATCCAAATGTGTAATTGGTATGATAAGCACCAGATGGCACTATTTACCTTCTGCTGGTGGTACAGAGGAAATGGAATTTTAGTAAGACTTTTTGTGATCTACTTCATTTGGGGCACTTTATTGAAATGCATTGCAAGGCTTTCTTTTTTTCGAAATTGATTCCCTTTCAATTACTGAGAGTGCTGAGCAGGTTGGATATGGACTTGTTTATGTAAGGTATTAAACTGAAGCTTTGATGAATATTAATGATCCTAGTGTACCATTTTGGGAAGAGTGCACAAAGTTCTCCCAGAAGTGCACAAAAGTTCCCCTTCCTTCTCCTCTGCAGTTTGTCTTGAGTTTTGTGGCTTCTGAGGTTGCTAATGAGGCCAGTGTGGGAACTGCTGATGGGGTAGTTGCCCTGCTTACATTGGGTTTCTGTGCACTCCTGATGCCTGGCCTAGAGATTTTCAACACTACCTCGAAAGCTATTTCTCCACTTTGAGTGATCATGGGCAAGAGGTTCTAGTCAGCGGGGATGTTACACTTCTTCAAGAAAGCTTTGAACACAGCTTTGAATCTATTTCTTTGTATGCTTGGTGATTCTTTTCCAGAATAGTGTGCTTGTTTTGGGAGATTGGTGTGGAATGACGTGACCAGTCCTATATAGTCAACTGAGATATAATCAGAAGATATAAAATGTTAGTTTGCAGCTGCGTTTGTTATAAAGAAATGGCTCTGAATCAATTCATTGTATTTCTGCGAGATATCCCCTTTCAGTTTGAGATGCTCCTCATCACTTTCAGCAGAAAGAGTTGATGCATTCTCTGTAATTGTTGATGTAGTCTCAGGAGACAACATTAAAATCAAAATTCCATCCAAGAGAAGCACATGACTGATGATACCATCTTGGGATTGATACTGACCCATGTTACTTTGGTCTTAAAGGTACAGCTTGCCTTGTCCAAATTTTGTTTGGGTTACTCAGCTTAAATTCAAAATCAGCCAGGTAATGTTTCCTAAGTAATTAGTTTATGTTGAGAATAGTAACAGGCATGATATGTTCGTGAGGTAAGACATTAACTCTTATGACAAGTTCTCCATTTTAGATGACTCTTGTTCTTTTCACAAAACTCTGGTTCTTCAATTCAGAACACTATTTTGTGCTTGGCCACTAGACCCCAATGCCTTTGGGAATTTGCGAAAGATACACTGACCGGATTCACTAAAGCTGGTGGAAGTGAGGAACGGTCCAAAACTGCCCAAACAGGAAGTGGTCTGAGTTTGGCTGGGGGTATGATTTGGTGCGGGACAGGCCTCTGTCACACTTTCCTGGCATCAGGAAAAGAGCCGGAAGTGACAGAATGATGTCAGACCATTCCTCTTCCCATTCTTTGTGACATTGAATACCTTGTTCACCTTATACTAAAGTTAAACCTTATGAAAAATTGCATAAATGTCATGTTCTTCTCCACTTCTTTCGCCCTTCTCTCCTCAAGCAGGGAATGTAAATAACTTTATGCTGCTCTTTGATCATAACCACCTGTATTTTTTGTTTTGTTTAAAGGCACAAATTGATAATAACATGTTAAATTTCGCCTGAAGCTGTTTTATATAAAAAAAAATTCATGCTGGGGGAGCTAAGTAGTTCAGTCACTAAGGAATGAACTTTGATAGAGGATATCTCTATAGTCCTGATCTTCAAGTCGTATCTCTGATTGACAGTCAGAATTTGGAACCTTCCAGCACATAAGCTATTGTTAACTAAATGAAATGTGTATAACAAAATGTCTCATAATACAACATCAAGGGTATCGGATCATATAATTATATGGAAATTACAACAGGTTAATTGTAATGGTCAATAGGACCAGCTGGCTGGCATTTATCCTCCATACAAACAACAATCCTAACCCCACTCTGTTCCGTACCTTTTTGTTCTGTTGTCCTTCAACCACTAATTGTTCTCAAATAATACCACGGTCTCTGCTTCATTCGCCAATCACCTTTCATACTGTAGCATCCTTTGTGTAAGGGTATTTTGCTACCTATGATCCCAAATCTGTAACACTTAATCTTGTATCTATTTCCCTTCACAGTAGACCTTTCACTCACTAGAAAAAATGTTCTTTCCATTTATGTTGTCACATCTATTCATATGCTCCAATGAAGAAAGCTACAGTTTTTCAGGTTGTTGTGTTCATAGTTCCTCAAACCAGATGGCATTCTAATGAATGTACATTGTGCCTTCTCTATTTCTATCTCACAGTATGGGGCCCAAAATAATTTGTACTGCTCCAACTATATTGTCAATTCATTATTACACCTCTTCAGTTTTTTTTAATTTTATTCATGTTCAGGTTGTATATTTCACTGACAAATTCAATATTTTTTTCTCCCTCATTGCCTTGTTGAAAAGCTGCAGTCATGTGGTGAAGGTAAACCCAAAATATTGTTAGGTAGGGAGCATTAAGTTTATGGTCCAATGCTGGTGATGGAATGGTGATTTATGTTGGGATGGTGTTGGTGATCTATACTTCCTCTAACCATTTATACTAACAAAGAGGTGGCAAGTAAGACATCTAAAATTGTAGCACTTCACTATCCCCTCTGAAATTACATGCAAAATACATAGTCTTGTTCCTGATTATTGTACCTCTGACATTTCTTCTTTTAGTGAAGAGAGAACCTGGACTTTAATCCCGTGTGCTGGTATGACTGAGGTGTAAAATTGGTAGGAGGATACCCAACATGGTTACAACTACTGGCATTTTTGAGGTCATGTTATGAAGCAGTCCAGAGGCACGCCTCTTGTTTCACAGTCTCAGCACCGCCACATTTACAGCACACTGTAAAGCATGGGAGCTGCACTCAGAGGTAAACCTAAATGGGATGGAGTTGGAGAGGGATTGAGGTTGAAAGGGGGAATCAGGTGCATCATTATAGTGTTGGTGTGTGTTTTTTCTGGAGAGTTTCCCAGCTTACAGTGAATTATTTACAAACTTTGTTTTCTGACTAATCTTGAATCAATTTCCGATCACGAATGCTTTTACTGTGAGTTAATGAACAGACATCAAAAGGTAAAGGCAATTTTTCTGCTAAAGCTCTCTTTCTCTCTCATCCAGTGAAGATTAAGCACTTACTGAAAGTTACACTTCAAGTGAGCTGTAGAGACCACAAATTAAGGCAGCAATGCAACCTGATTTGAAAGAGTTCATCCCTCCATTACATATTCCCACCTGCTGTGCGTGGAAGTAACACACAAGAGCATGACTAGGAACCTCATATGTGCCTGCATCAAGAGGGCAGATGCCTGGTTATGTTAACAGAAGGCTGAGATCCCAAGCTGGAATATTTACATTGTTGGATCAGTGGTGACCACCTGACTGCCTGCACACTACCTGCCCCAAAAGACCACTAAAATCAGAAATGATATTTCAGGCATCACTTTATTTAACGAACACCTTGTAGAAGATTGCCAAAGGATACAGCGGTATATAGATCAGTTGCAGATATGGGCAGAGAAATGGCAGGTGGAGTTTAATCCATCCAAGTGTGAGGTATTGCACTTTGGGAGATCAAATGTAAAGGGACAGTACACAGTTAATGGCAGGACCCTTAACAGAGTTGATGTACAGAGGGAGCTTGGGGTCCAAGTCCCTAGCTCCCTGAAAGTGGCTGCACAGATTGATAGGATGGTAAAGAAGGCATATGGCATGCTTGCCTTTATTACTCGAGGCATTCAGTTCAACAGTTAGGAAGTTATGTTGCAGCTTTATAAAACTTTGGTTAACCCGCATTCAACTTTAGTCACCCAATTATAGGAAGGACGTGGAAGCTTTAGAGAGGGTGCAGAAGAGGTTTACCAGGATGCTGCCTCGATTAGAGGCCATGGGCTATAAGGGGAGGTTGGACAAAATTGCACTGTTTTCTCTGGAGCAGCAAGGCTGAGTGGAGCCCTAACAGAAGTTTATAAGATGATGAGAGGCGTAGATAGGGTAGACAGTCGGTATCTTCTTCCCAGAGTTGAAATGTCTAATACTAGAGGGCATACATTGAAGGTGAGAGGGGTTAAGTTCAAAAGAGATATGTGGGGCAAATTTTTTTTACGCAGAGAGTGGTGGGTGCCTGAAATGCACTGCCAGGGGTGGTAGTGGAGGCAAGTATGATAGAGGCATTTAAAAGGCCCTTAGATAAGCACAGGAACGTGCAGCGAATGGAGGGATATGCATGTCATGCAGGCAGAAGGAATTAGTTTAGTTAGGCATTTAATTACTAGTTTAATTAGTTTGGCACAACATTTTGTGCTGAAGGGCTTGTTCCTGTGCTGTACTGTCTATGTTCTGTGTCTTTAATTACAGTCAGACTGCACAGAAATGGAGAATGATGAGGATGGATGAAAGAATTTTGGGCAAGATTTAACTGAACCAGTGCTAAAATGCATCATGGTTGCCTGAAGCCGATCAGTATTGAAATTTTTGGAACAACACATATTTGTGAAAATTGGATAGTGTATGGCCCGTTGGTGATCTTAACCATGTGATCAATCTTCCACAAGGTGACATGGTACAGCTTATGAACACTGTGGCATAGGTTCTGTTTCACCCAACGATTTACTGATGAACTTATTTGACTATTAGCAAATCCTTTGTGGTGCCACTTGAAGTGTTTTGCACACAGATGCAAATAGTGATGAAAACACTAGTTTTTTTCAAATAAAATTTTGCATTACTTGACTCATTTAGTACTCAATTGGAGGGGGCTGATAGGGCAGCAATGAAGGAGGGGCATTTGTTTACTGCCTTTTGCCAACCTGCGAATGTTTCAGTCCAGATACAAGAGACTCTAGATGTTGGAATCTGAAGCAAAATGCTGGAGGAACTCAGTGGATCAAGCAGCATTTGTGGAGGCAGTGGGATAGATGATGTTTCGAGGTTGAGACCCTGCATCGGGACTGGAAGTGTACAGGGGAGGTAACCGGTATAAAGAGGTGAGGGGAAGAAGGGAAGCAGGAGCTGGTAGGGGATAAGTGGAACCAGGTGAGATGGGGGATGATGGGCAGATGGAGCCAGATAGGGGGAGGGAAGAATGGAGATAGAGACAGAGGCTGGAAGGTGACAAGTGGAGACGACAAAGGACTGCAGATTCTGGAATTTGATAAGTAAGGAAGGTGATAAGTGGAACCAGATAAGGGAGGGATCATGGGCAGGTAGTATCAGTGGGGCGGGGGATAGGGTGAGTAAAGTGTGTGGGTGATCGGCAAATGGAACCGGGTGGGGAAGGGGAAAGAAACTGGGTAACAGGGGCTGAGGTGGGTGCAGGTTTTGGAAAGGAGGCGGGTGGAGGGTGAGTGAGACACAAGAGACTGCAGATGCTGGAATCTGGAGCAACAAACAATCTGCTGGAGGAACTCAGCGGGTTGAGCATCTGTGGTGGAGAAAGGAATTGTCGACATTTCAGATTGAAACCCTGCATCTGGGGGTGAACTTAGGTGGATCAGAACGAGAAAGAAAGGAACATTGGGGCTGCAGGTTACCTGAAATTGGGAAAATTCAATGTTCATGGCCTTATGTTGCAGACTATCAGATGGAATATGAGGCACTGATCTTCTGGTCTGCATTTGGCCTCAACCTGGCAGTGGAGAAGGCTGAGGACAGACAGGTCGGTATGGGAAGGGGAGCTGAAATGGCATGCACCCTGGAGCTCAAGGTGACCATTATGGACAGAGAGCAGGTGCTCAGCAAAGTGGTCGCCTAGTATAGGCTTTGTGTTTCAAATGAATGTTTCAGAGTGCTTGATAGCAAATTAAGTATTTTTGTGGGACAGTAGCTTCCAATTTGAGCACATCAAGGTTCCACAATTCACAACAGACAGATTGGCAGATAATTTCCTTTCCAGTGGTGTTGGTCTGGGAATAAATATTGGTCAGGATATTGGTATGAACTACCTATTCATTTCTGAATAGTGTAATGAAAATGATTACATTTTCCAGAGGGAGCAGATATGCAATTGATTTAACATCTCATCCCACGGATTGCACCAGTAACTGAGCTGCATTTCCTCTGTACTGCACAGAAGTGTCAGATTATTCATGCAAGTTCTTGAAATATAATTTCACTTTACAAACCTGACTCATTCAAAAGTATTACCAGGCCTCTTTTGTTTCCTAAATTAATAATAATTAAACAGTATCATTGATTAGTATTTGATGTTTCACAGTGCATTTTTGCTAGGTTAAGCTGCAGTCTCAGTTTATTTTGAGACATTCAATACTGGCTGAAAATTACTGCTGGCCATAGTCCATTTGTCAGAAATCATGAAACATGTAGAATGGGGAAGTAGGGGAGGGAGTATAGCTTAAGTCTTTTTTAGTAAAAGTAAATTGAAGGTTCCCAAGGAAGATTGAGGAAGAGAT
Source organism: Pristis pectinata (assembly GCF_009764475.1). Lineage (NCBI taxonomy): Eukaryota > Metazoa > Chordata > Chondrichthyes > Rhinopristiformes > Pristidae > Pristis > Pristis pectinata. The sequence goes on along the minus strand of NC_067405.1, from coordinate 93,007,771 downwards.
GCATCGTTCAGTGGCTGAAAACTGGAATCACGGGTGGCTCAGTAAGCCAGAAGTATTAACTAAATACAAGCAACATAAGCAGAGGCAGTAGGTTGGTGGCCTGGCGGCACGAAGACTGTTGCTTGATATCACGCAGGCATAAGGATGGATCTTTGAACCACAGTAACTAATGGGTAAACCCGCAGAGTACATTCTTAATGTAAAACCTGAAGAATAAGATGCTTGGTTACAAAATGAAAAGTGGATAATAATGAAAGGGGAACACAACACTGTCACTTGTTTTCCTTGAGAGGGGGATGGCTGTTAAAGATTTTTATAAGAAAACCAGCCTTAGACTTTACAATAGAAGAAAAATGTAAGGTGAGCCAAAAAAACTTCGGAGAGCAATTTTAAAGCTGCCATTTATTTTCTATGGGTTAAGTAATATGTAATTTATTTATTGAGCAGTTGGCAAGAGGCAATGGATACTGTGAGGGGAAAAAAAAAAAGAAATTTGCTTCAGTATTAAAAGCAGACAACAATAAAAATATGTAACGGGATATTTATAGGGTAAATATTTGGAGCAGTAAGTTCCACTTTTTGAATTCACTAATTTATTTGTTCCTTCAACCTGAAAAACGTGATGATTTGATCAAAGCCAGGGAATTAGGGCCAAAGCAATCCAAATAAATTGTTAAAATTATTACAGGATTTAATATATTTATCTTTGCTAAAGAATATGGGGGATGTCCTTCCAATAAGGAAAACAATTGCAATGGTGCCAATGATGGAATGAATGTACATGACAAGTATGAAATGTATCTGTGTGACTTTTACTCCATGGAAGTTAATGGACCACATCTTCCTGGAAAAAATGACAGCATATTTTCAACTCATCACATTATTAATGAGCAGATCAACCAGCAAGTTAAGCCAATTAAGCAATATGGTATAAATTGTGTGTCTTTAGACCTTCCAGGTCAATTTACACCACTGTTTTGTTTGTCTTGTACAGCATGTGTACTTTTTAGCAGTGTAAAAGCAGCTATTACAGTGGTGTTCTCTCTGGTCCAGAAACAAATCAACTTAAACTGATGAATCTCATGACTGTACTAAGTTATTCTTTGAGATGGCATTGAACATGGCCCAGATCTCATATTCATCTCTTGTGGGATACTTGGGGGGGGTGGGTGGGGGGAGGGGGGGGAATGGTGGTGGTCACACAAACATTTTGCAGTTGTGCCGTTCCCAGTGTTCTGTCGGCCTCATGGTCAGAGTCTGACGATCAGAGCCATTTAGAAACTGTCATAAAACAATTTTTAAACATATTAACATAAATTTTATAAAAGCACATTCCACATATGTAAATTAATTAAAAGGATTAATATTAATTAAAATAAGGTTTAAAACCACATCTACAGTTTCTTAGTAAAGGTCAGCAACCCCATTTAATTGAATGGGGCTGTGTTTAACGACAGTATTGTAGGCTCCCGAGATTAGTACATTACAGAACATAATAAAAACAGAAAATGCTGCAGAAGAAGTAACAATCCGACTCTGAAACCTCAGTGGCAAAACAGATGGATGAAGAGCTCTTTTCCCAGTGGCTGTAATGAATGAAAGCTGCAACAGAGGATGACTCTCTGATTGTTTTTGTACTATCTACCCTTTCCATGGATTTCAGATTTCTCTTTCACCAACTATCATATGTTTGCTGTTGTGCAATGGCTCCCCCCCCCCCCCCATTAAAGGATGTCATACATAGGCATCTTCCACATTGCCAAGTGTCTCTCAACAAGACAGGTGAGGTGGTGTTTGCTTGTTGGTTGTCTTCTACTAAAGCTTTAGACAGAAGTGTAACTGTCATGTGACTAAGCAGTCCTCCTCTTCAGGATTCCACTGTTAACCCATGTGGTGAAAGGGCCAAAAAATTGCCCTAAACTTAAGCTGTCTCACAATCACCAAATGGATATCTTCCTCCAGTGGGATCACTTAAAATCTGCATTCTGAAATAAAAACTCAATTGTGCAATCTCTCAAAGGTATCGCAGCCTTCAAATTCAATATGACTTCAACAGTTATATAGGATGCTTTTGATCTTCTAATCCTCACCTCTTAATTCATACCTGTTCCTTTATTTCCAAATAATTGCTTCCTTTTTCTTTTTAATCTTTCCTTTGTTTCACAATATCCCAGCCTTGATTCCCTTATTTCCTGCAATCTAACATCTGTCCAGCTTCTTCCAGTTCTAATGCAAGGTCATCAACTTGAAACATTTACTTTCTTCTCTCCACAGATGATTCCTGACCTACTGAGTACTGCAACATATTTGGATTTATTCATTTATAGAATGGGAGTGTTGTTGGCAAGGCCACCATTAGGGATGAGCAATAAATGCCCTTGTGAATGCGATGGTGAGCTGTCAACTTGAACCACTGACGGTACTCCCACACTGATCTTGGGTAGAGGATTTCAAAATTTAGATACAAAGCCAAAGAAAGAAGACTGATATATTTCAGAGTCAGAATGGCCTATGACTTGAGGGGAACCTGCAAATAGTGGTGTTCCTATAAGCCTGTTGCCCTTGTTATCAGAGCGCGTGTGTTCGGGAAGTGCTGCCTGAGTAGCCTTGGTGAGTAACTGCAGTCCTTTTTGCACATGATTTAGACTGTAGCCGTATGGGCCAATGGGAGAATGAATAAATATTTAGGATGATGGATGGGTGGGAATTGAGAGTATTTTTAATTGTGGATGATGTGGAGCTTCTTGAGTGTTGCTGAAGCTGTTTACTTCCAGGCAAGTGGAAAGTATTCTATTTACTCCTGACTTGTGCATTATTGATGTGGAAGGGTGTCAGAAAGTTAGCCACTCTCTGGAGGATAAGTAAGTTCTTGACCTGCTCTTGTAGCCACAGCATTTGTATGGTTGCTCAGTTGAATTTCTGATCAATCGTGACCCCCAGGATGTGTAGTGGGAAATTTGCCAACAGTACTTAAACTCTCTTGGTTTGTCAATGTTATTGACTCTAGTTCACCTTTCTTATCATTCCTTACATCTTATTGGGATTATCAAGATAGACAGTTGATCACTTGGATCATTGAAGGCCCTGTTGCTTTTGTTATCCCATTGTTATCACGTATGTCCAGCCAATTACAGCACAATTACTTTCAAACTGAGGTTGGAGGGAAAAAAATTAAGCCTACTGTTATAAAGCATTATGCAAAAATGACTATGGGTGATCCCTGTGTTATGACTATTCAGATAATAGAAGTTCCCCCTTGTAGAATTCACAAATGGAATAAAATTCACTGTCATGGAGTTTATTTGAAGGAATGTAAATAAATGAAAAAAGTTTTTTTCAATTCACATTCCTTGGTGCATGCATAGATGACATGGCTTACAGACTGTTTTCTAGGATCACAATTCAGTCCCCCCCCCCCCACCACCATAATGTGGAGATTACCTGAATATGAAAACCATTAAGAATCGGTATGAAATGTTGTCAGTTTTATATGACTTCTAACTCTAAGAAGCAATTTACAAGTAAGCATAGTATAACAACAGATAAAGTATTCGCTACTCATTTTGACAACTGTAGAAAAGGAAAGGATAATTAAAATATCAAACAGCCATAATTACTGCAAATAGGCACTGCCTCTGCCCACTCTGCAACAACCATTATAACTATAACATTTGGGATAACATCAATGTGGTGTTGAATATATAAGCAGCAGTATGTGCACAGACAATGCCACTTGATTTCATGTGATAACAATGTTTCAAATTCTGAGCATGTATCTATCAATACATAGGAGTCCCTCCAAAATAATAAAAGTAACACTGTCTTTCCTGGGAGAGAATTGGTTCTGAAAGCCACTCTTTCTTAACTAATTGTAGTAAGGTTTCTAAGATCACAACCTTGTTCATTTTAACTCTACAAATTAAAAATAAAGTCTTTTTATGCCTAGGTTAGCCTCTTGCTTTCCATTGAATGGGAATTTCGGACTAAAGACTTTAGTCTTACTACCAGTAGCAATCCTTACAACTGGTACTGATGTACATGTCAACCATGGTCTTAACTTTTCCAGATCTACCTATGTTGACTTATTGATAAGTGGCATCCTGATCCAAAATGGGAAAGTCCTCACAGTGGCAGGGCCTTGCATGATATAACTTTGTCACGGGTGGACTACAGAGCAGCTAAAAATATCTCTGATCATCAGTAAAGCCATGTCCCTGGCTTATAGAAACTTTCAAAATATAAAACAATCAATTCCAGAAGTAATGCCTTTAACTATGTAAATCATTTTAAAAGAAGCTTTTAAGGAATTTCAAGCATTAAAAAAAACACAATAAAAAAATTACCTTTTATTTTTCCTCTCCCTTGAGTCATTCCTCTCTGTTCAAATAAATTGGTTAGTTGTGCCTAGCATGAGTTTGGCAGAGTTTCCCCAGTAGGGAATTGCAGCAAGTTGGTGTTCCATTATTGGACTCCACGTGGAATCCAACGTTAGAGCACAGTTGAGATATCACCAGCAGAGTTTGGCCAGCAAGCTCGGGCTTCCCACTTGTGCAGGAATTCCAAACTCCTGATACAAACGGGGATAGATGCTGGTAGCTTGACAAGGAGCTAATGACATTTCCCAGCATGTTCCAGCCCATTATATTAAAGCATGTTTCAACCAAAAGTGCACCAGAATCATGCTTGAAATCTTTGTGGATAATGTTCTGAATGAATCAGCACTGATATAAGAAAAATAAATGAAGAATAGCCTACGGAGTGTTTGGAATGATTGACTGAGATCTTAATCAGATTTTCCCTTTTGGCCAGCTATTTAAATCTCTCACAAATATTGCAATTGGAAATATTATGATGTCCCCTGGGTCTACTGCCATGGATTATTTCAGAGCAATCACCTGGCTTGTATCTGGAATTTGAGCTTTATGATGAATAGTATTCTTAATTAACCAGAAATATTGACTACTGAGTATGAAATAAAGTATTAGCAGCTAGTGTTCTGGAATAACTATACTGCAACAAGATCAGTTTGAATAAGCCTACCTCTGCCTATGAGACTGGACTGTCAGACCAGGTTTTAAGAAGCAAGATTCAGAGCAGAATATGAAATGCCTGAGCCTATTTTTTTAGGCAGTGGGAGCCATGACCACCAATGATGGAGTGATTAAATCTGTGCAAAATGTGCAAAAGGACCAAACCGGAGGAGAACAAAGTCTTATGAAGATGTCATGGCTTAAAGATGTTGCAGAAGCAAGGCCTTGGTGGGATTTGAAAACAAGGATCAGTATTTTAAAAGTGAGGTGCTGCTTAACTTGAATCAATGCACCTAACAAGAGCAGCACAAATAGGTTGGTGGGACCTAGTGTGAATTAGGACATAGCCAGCTGAGTTTTGGATGAGCTTAAGTTTGCAGAGGATGGAAGAAGGATGTATAATTAAGAATGCATTGGAACAGTTTAAACCTAGAAGAAAGGAAGGGTTGATGCATGGGTAGAATTGAACAGAATACTCAGTTCAGCCAAATACCATAAGGTTGCACTATGATGCTGGATTCCATCTAGATTCCAGCATCTGCAGTCCTTTGTTTCTCTACTATAAGATGTAACCCTTTCCTGTCTGGTTCCATCTGCCCATCATCCCCTCACTATCTGGTTCCACTTGTTAGCTACCAGCCTCTGTCCCACTCCTTCCTCATTCAGCCATATACTGACGATCTTTCCTCTTCCCCCTCAGTCCTGATGTAGGGTCTCAAATGAAAACATTGACATACACCTCTTGCCTCCACCAATGCTACATCTCTTTTCTCTTCATAAGATTGCAAATTTGTCTGTTTCAATTTCAGACAGTTATTGGGGGAATAGGTAGAGTGAGTTGCTAGTGAAAAGAGTTACTGACAAGGATTTAATGTGATGGCTTTAGTCTTTCCAATATTTAATTGGAGCAAATTTCGACTTATCTGGTATTGGATGTCAGACGAGCAGCCAGACAATTTAAGAGTATTGGAGAAACAGAGAGAAGCCATGAGAGAGTGCTGGGTTCATCAACTCTCCATAGACTTAAGAAGAGAAGATTAAACCAATTGCATTGTGAGTGGAAAATGAAGAGCAAGAAAGGTCAACAGCCAAATTTTTGCATATAAATTAAATGAATGTTGTCTGCCAGAGAAATCAAAGAAAACTAAATAAAGTAATTTTACAAGGGACTTCTGAATGACGAAAATCTGAAGCCCTGAAGAGGAAGAAATTTGGTTTCTGATTTCTGACCAATTTCAAGAACAAGTTAATATAAACCAAAAGCAAAATAATGGCAATACTGGAAAATCTGAAGTGAAATCAGGAAATGCTGAGATTACCCAAAACCCCAGGCAGCATCTGTGGAAAGAGAAAAATGAACTTTTCAGATCGATGAGCCTCTGATGTTTAATGTTCTAACAAAAGGCCACTATGTTCAAACATTACCTATTCTGAGCTGCTGAGTATTTCTAGCTATTTCTCATATATTTTTCAAGGTGATCTTTGTTGTTCCCACTGTAGAATCCAAATCGCATGTCTGCACTTCACTTTACGTCTGATTAAAATGGTACTGTTCATTGTTATTAACATTTTTTTGTGGAGTGATATTTCTGCATAAGTATCTTCTACAACTGTTTTGGATTAATGTAGGAGGTGAATTAAGGGGCAGCATCTATTTACTCCTTGGATGACTCCTAATTAGTGATGACCTTGCAAATGATATTATTGCAGTGTTTCAAGTCCTTCCACAAGTATGCAATAGGAACTTGGTGCCTTGTATTTGATGACTGTGATGTTCCCCACATTTTCCTCACCTTCCATCCAAGACATTTCAACATGCTGTTAATAATCTCCAGAGTGCTTAAGATTGTGAGGGTTTTACTTTTCTTCAGTGATTCCAAGGAACAAAATAAAATAAATTAGCAACACAGATGAATCAGAATACATTCATAAATTGGCAGAATGCCAGACATCAGGTTTTCACCTAAGCAGGAAACCGATTATTAATTTAAAATATGCATATATAAAGGGTTAGCCTTGAAGGTGTTTAATGCCTTCTATGGCTTCTCTAGCAAACCGATTACCTGAAACTTTGTAAATATTATAGTGATATGTTTTATTTATGATTCAATAAAGAAAAACTGCTTCTAAATTCTATGCCCTCTGAGGTAATGCAGAATGCTCCACTCAGAGCAGTGAAAAAATTTCTGGCTTTCTAAAGGTGTTTGAGGGTCTTGTGCTTAATTCTGGCACCCACACATTTTAAATAATTCATGTTTCTGCAGTCCTTCCAACAGCATTTTGCATTTATAAACTTTCCCAAGAATGATTATCATTACCTCATGAATGCTTTGTAACAAGGCAGTCCCATTTGATGTTTAAGAAATTGATGCTTAAATTTCATTTATTATTTCACTGACATGATCACTTTTGTTCCCCTTTTTCATCTTCCATTGTTTGTAACATGCCACGTTTACTTGCAGAGTTAACTCCATCAGAATTAAGAAACCAGCTGAAAATTCAGGACACCACCAGCGTTGGAAAGTGATTGGAGAGGAGGTAACTGAGGATGTCATGGTGACATGATACCAAGATTGGTTTAAAAACTTTGTGGGCTCTAGAAAAAGTGCTGTTAGTAAGGAATTCCATAGTTTTTGAAATCTTCAGGCACAATTGAGAAAAGATTTATGTTTTCAATATTTTTGGTAGCAGGATGTTGGGAGAAGAATTTCATTATAAGATAATTCAATTGAGGTGGCAGGTTACATTTACCTTAGTAGTTTCTAACCATTGTGTCAGATTTGTGCCTGGTGTAAAGACAAGTTATTTGTGATGGTCACTGCTGCTGAGCATTGTGCTATTCATCACTAACAACTATATGCATTTACCTAGAAGCTTAAATGTAAAAATTTGTACTAAGCCATTTTATGGCTGTAAAAGAAAAAATATACCATGGTCATATTTGTAATGTTTTTATAAACCTTATTCTCTGCTGAAACTTTTGTGTCAACTGATGGAGGTTTTTTCACCTAAGAAATTTTACTGGCACCCATGATCTTACAGTGAGAACATTCCAAGTATCTTATTTTGAGGACGCACTGGTTCAGTGGAGAGGTGGCAGGTGTGCCAGGATGCTCAGTACTTGTTCTGTCTCTTCCACCTGTGCTCTTGCAATTGTAGACAGACTTGGCCAGAATTTTCATAGGCAGATTGTTAGCTTGTGCAGATGTTCCTCTTCAGAATCAGAATCAAGTTTATTATCACTGACGTGTATGTTGTGAAATCTGTTGTCTTGCAGCAGCAGTAGTAGTGCAAGACATAAAAATTACTTTAAAATACAAAATAAATAAATAGTGCAAAAAACAGAATAGTGAGATAATGTTCATGGATTCATGGACCATTCAGAAATCTGATGGCAGAGGGGAAGAAGCTGTTCCTAAATTGTTGAGTTTTGGTCTTCAAACTCCTGTACCTCCTCCCTGATGGTAGTAAGGAGAAGAGAGCATGTCCCGGATGGTGAGGGTCCTTAGCGATGGATGCCGCCTTCTTGAGGCACCGCCTCTTGAAGATGTCCTCGATGGTGGGGAGGGTTGTGCCTGTGATGGAACTGCTTGAGTCCAATAACCCTTTGCAGTTTCTCTTGATCCTGTGTATTTGAGCCTCCACACTACCAGGCTGTGATGCAACCAGTCAGAATGCTCCCCACCATACAGCTATAGAAATTTGCAAGAGTCTTTGGCGACATACCAAATCTCCTCAACTCCTAATGAAGCAGAGCCACTGGCGTGCCTTCTTCATGATTGCATCAATATGTTGGGCCCAGGATAGATTCCCCGAGATGTTGACGCCCAGGAACTTGAAGTGGCTCACCTTTTCCACTGCTGACCCCTCAATGAGGACTGGTGTGTGTTCTCCCAACTTCCCCTTCCTAAAGTCCACAATCAATTCCTTGGTCTTGGTAACATTGAGTTGAGGTTATTGTTGCGACACCACTCAACCAGCTGAACTATCTCACTCCTGTATGCCTCCTCATCACCATCTGAGATTTTACCAACAACAGTGATATCATCTGCAAATTTATAAATGGCATTTGAGCTGCGCTTAGCCACACAGTCATGAGTGTAGAGAGAGTAGAGCAGTGGGCTAAGTATGTATCCTTGAGGTGTGCCTGTATTGATTGTCAGCAAGGAGATGACATTATTTCCGATCCCCACTGACTGTGGTTTCCCAATGAGGAAGTCGGGGATCCAGTTTCAGAGGGAGGTACAGAGGCCCAGGCTTTGAAGCTTGGTGATTAATGCTGAGGGGATAATGGTGTTGAACGCCAAGCTGTAATTGATAAACAGCAACCTGACATATGTTTTGCAGTTGTCTCGGAGCTCCAAAGAAGAGTGGAGAGCCAGTGAGATTGTGTCCACTGTAGACCTGTTTTGCAGGTAGACAAATTGCAGTGGATCCAGGTCCTTGCTCAGGCAGGAGTTAATTCTAGACATAACCAACCTCTCAAAGTACTTCATCACAGTAGATGTGAGTGCTACCGGGCAGTAGTTATTGAGGCAGCTCACCCTGCTCTTCTTGGGCACCAGTATGATTGCTGCCCTTTTGAAGCAGGTGGGAACCTCAGACTGCAGCAGTGAGAGGTTGAAGGTGTCCTCAAACACTCCAACCAGTTGCTCGGCACAGGTTTTCAATACCCGGCCAGGTACGCCATTGGGACCTGAAACCTTGCGAGGTTTCACCCTTTTGAAGGATGTTCTGACATTGGCCTCCGAGACAGAGATCACAGGATCATCAGATGCTGTAGGGATTCGCACAGGTGTAATGTTATTCTCCCTTTCAAAGCATGCTTAAAAGGCATTGAGCTCATCGGGGAGTGAAGCATCACTGCTGTTTATGCTGTTAGATTTCGCCTGTTCTCAAGGAATCTGAGGTATAAGACTCAAAGACCTTATCAAGCTTTGTGGAAGCTTCACAAACCATGATATTTCGTGGATCTTTAGAAACAGCCCAGTTATACTCTCTTGTCAATACTGCATGAAATTAGCTATCAAAAAAGCCTGTTTGATCACATTTTTGGCCCAAAAATTCAATACCAACATTCATGCTTCACACAGATATTCCACATATTCTTTTCACCCACATCTTCATATTTCATTTTTTCTTAATCTTTGCTAATCACTCCAAATGTTCCAACGGGTTGCAAATTCCAAATTCTCACCACTCCAAAGAAATTTCTCCTGAATTCCTTATGTGATTAATCAGTAAGTCACTGTCTTATATTTACCCACAAACAGAAGCCCCTTCCCAACTTCTGCCATAATTTTAAAGTCTTCTATCAGATCACTGTTCCATCTTTGTTATAGGAAATATAGTCAAAGTCAAGTCAGGTTTATTGTCATATGCACAAGTACATGTAGGCACAGGTCCAATGAAAAACTTACTTGTAGCAATGTCACAGGCACATAGCATTGTATCAGCAGCATTCACAAGAAAAACATAAATTAACCATAAATTATACACAATTTTTACAAGAAAGAATGCAATTAGAACAAAAGAAACAAAGTCCATCTGAGTGCCAAGTGATCAAGGTGGTCATAGTGTTTCTATACTGTCGTGATTAGGGTTGTGCCGGTTGGTTCAAGAGCCGAATGGTTGAAGGGAAGTAGCTGTTCTCGAACCAGGTGGTGTGGGATTTAAGGCTTTTGTACCTCCTGCCAATGGTAGCTGCAAGAAGATGTCATGACCCAGATGGTATGGATCTTTGTTGATGGATGTTGCCTTCCTGAGGCAGTGCCTCATGAGATACAACCGATGGTGGGGAGGAATGTGACCGTGATGTATTGGGCTGAGTCCACTACTCTGCAGCTTCTTACATTCCTGCACATTTGAATTGGCATACCAGACCATGAAGCAACCAGTCAGGATACTTTCAACAGTACATCTGTAGAAGTTTGTTAAGAGTTTTCAGTGACAAGCTGAACCTCCTTTAACCTCCTAAGAAAGTAAAGACGTTGTTGTGCCTTCCTTCTGACTGCATCTCTGTGCTGGTCCCAGGACAGGTTATCCAATATGTTAACCCTCAGGAATTTAAAGCTACTGACCCTCTCCACTGCTGATCCCCCAGTGTAGACTAGTGCATACAGTATTCACCTTTCTTCCCCTTCCTGAAGTCAACAATGTTCTTTTGTTTTACTGATGCTGAGCAAGAGGTTGTTATTGTGACACCACTCAACCAAGTGTCCTATATCGCTCCTGTACGCTAACTCATCACCATCTGTGATTCGTCCAACAACAGTGATGTATAGAGATCCAACCTGTTCAATCCTTCTTTAGTTTTCTTTGGATTTGAGTGTCATCTTTGTAAATCGTTCTCCTATTTTCTCCAGTTTTTCTGCCTTCATTTTTCTCTAATAATTCACAGCTTGGTCTAGCATGATCTTCTTCTTTGAAATTAGTGCCAAAATTAACTCTTACACTTTGGTTTCCAGGTCCTTTGCTATATCTATCTGAGATGAATGAGAATAGATGGTAAATGATTAATCCCTAGAGCCCAGCAGGAGATTCTATAAACAAATTGGACTTCTATTGAATGTGAATTGTTTATTGAATATCATTGCAACATTTAGTATTTCCCATTTACTGACCCATGCACTCAGTGAACTTCATACTGAAGGCCTGCACTTATTCAGTTACATTTCACTTCAATTGCTTCTTGCAGTCAATGTGTGTACCATCCCTCCTTATTTGTCACCTTCTTTCTCTCCTCCCTCAGTCTCTTTCATTACCCAGCTTCACATATACAGGCATATAATATGCTCTAATGCTTCAACATGGTACTGAGGCACTCCTCTAATGTCGAGGATGCTCATTGTCAGATTTGACACTAAGTTTCAAGTCATTACGAAAGGTCCTATGACACTGTTTGAACATGATCAGATGAGTGCTCCTCATGCTTGTCAGTCATCATTTCCTTTATCACTGTGCATAGCCAATTTTGGATAAGATGTTAAATTGATAGACTGTCTGCTCTTTAAAATGAACTTCCATGTGATTATTTTGAAGGAGACAACAGAGTTATCCCTCATGTCCTGGCCAAGTATTTATCCCTCCTTCACTATTACTAAAGCAGATTATCCAGCCATAAGAGTATTTCTGTCTATGGGAGTTTTTTATGCACAAATTGACTACAAGGTTTACAATGTGAAAATAGTGATTACACTTCAACAGTTCTTCATTGGCTGTAAAGAAACACATTGAAACTTTGAAGGTGGTTTTTAAATGTGTATCTATCTATTATATGGCACTGAGAAGTTGCTGCTATGTTTGCCTTCAAATATAAACCACTGGCTGTTAAAGTGCTTTAGAATGTGTAAAGAGACAGGAAAGGCATTCTGTAATTTCAAATGTTTTCTTTAAATCTCTGGTGATATTGCAAGTGGATGTCAAACATGCTAAAATAGGCAACTTTCTTATTTCTCGTGCTTGGCTAGGGAGCAGTCCTTGGATATAGTAAACAGAAAAAGGGGCAGAGACCAGTTGTTTCACGTCCTCATCCCCAATGGTTTGCTGAGGGATTTCCTACTTCTTTTCTCCTGGCTTTGACTGGGTTTAAACCAGCATTGGTATTATAATGGAGTCTTGTAATAACAGAAGACATTTTCTGCATAACTTGAACCTGTCAGATGAAACCAGCAGCTGGTGGAGAGCACACATTAATGTAATTGACATGAGCACAGTTCTGCAGAAGGGATCACTCAAAAGAAAACAAACTATGTAGCAAGTGGCATCTCAACAAGCATCTGCAGATCATCTCCAGAGTAATGTTTTCCCTACCAGTTCTGCAGCGAGTAACACTGACACTTCAGGTGCACATTTTATATATATTAACAACCTGGATATGAATGTTGGAGGTAAGTTTGAGGACGGCACGAAAATTGGTTGTGTTATGGCTCCCGAGGAAGTTTGTTTAAGGCTACAGCATGATATAGATCAGATGCAAAATTGGGAGGAGTGTTAACAGATGCAATTTAATACCGACAAGTGCCAGGATCTGTATTTTGAGAAGTCAAATAGAGGTAGGACATAAACAGTTGGGTACTAAGGAATGTTGATGAACTGAGGAACCTTGGGGGTCAAGTCCATAGTACTCTGAATGTGACATCATGGGTAGACAGGGTGGTGAAGACAACATATGAGTTGCTTTTCTTTATAGGTCAGAGCATAGAATATGAGAGAGCAACTTTACAAAACGCTAGTTAGGCCACCACTAGCGTTGTCTCATAGGAAGGGTGTGATTGCATTGGAGAGAGTACAGTGGAGATTCACCAGGATGTTGCCTGGCTTGGAGGTTATGGGGGAGATTGGATAGGCTGGGCTTGTTTTCCCTGGAGTGAAGGTAACCTGATAGAAATATATAAGATTATGAACAGCATAGATAAATAGTCAAAATGTTTTCCAGTGGTAAGGGTATTAAAAACAAGAGGGCATCCATTTAAGGTGAGAGGAAATTTGAGGGGAAAACATTTTGATATGTATTTTTTTGATATCTTCGGAGTAGTTGATTTCTGGAGTGCACTGCGGGGGAGGTGGTGGAATCAGATATTATTATGTTTAAGAGGCACCTATACAGGCACTTGAATAAGCAAGGTATAGAAGTATATGGTTGTAATGCAGGCAAATGGGATTAGTGTAGATGGGCGAAAAGATTGGCATGGGTGTAATAGGCCGAAGGGCAGTATAATTCTATGATGTTAATAGAAGTCTGCCACTGCTCATTGCAGGGAGGTGTATCAGTTGGAAAGAATAGTGCCCATTTTGGAGAATCTTGTAAATTTTTTTCATTCAGACAACTGCTCATTCAGTTGGGACAAATCTGTAAACCACAAGAGAAGAATCTTTTATTATTCATTTTCCAGGATCTTGGTGTCACTTTCAAGGCCAGCACTTATTAACCCTGCTGAATTGTCCCTGAAAAGCTGGTGGTGAGCCTTGAACTGCTGCAGTGTATCTGGTGACGTTACTCCCACAGTGCCTTTGGATGGAGAATTCCAGGATTTAGACCCACTGAAAATGAAGCGTCAGTGGCATATTTCCAAATCAAGATGGTGTGCGACTTTATCAGCATGTTTCGAACGATTTTCATGAAGGTCCTTACCAGGTCCTTAAAGTGCTCTGAGTGGATTTTCCAGCCATTTTGATGCCAGAATGATCTGTACAACTGTGGAAAGAGTCATTCCAAAAGCTTTATGTCAAATGTAGATCATCATTGCCTCTTTTGTGTAGCCAAGTGGTAGGCTTTTGTGGAAGCTGTAAGGGACTGGTCCTTAAGATTATTGGTGTAATATGGCTAATAATGCATTCCTGGACTCCTAACACCCTGTTATGCAGATTTTCCTAAATGGAAATTGTGTCCAAATGCTACTTAATAAGTGGAATGGTTTTCTTTTCAGAATAGAAGATGCAAAAATAATTCTCTGGGTCTCCACCTGCTTACTGGGAAATCAAGATTATTAGATCAATGAATCAGATGATGCAACCAGCTTCCCTCCAATCTGTTTACTTTTAGGATGTTGTAAAGTCATAAAAATCTTCACAGTGACATTAAAGAAAATGACACCAACTATATGATGCAATAGAAGATTTTAAGGAATTTTAAAGGAGGAGAGACAAGTAGAGAATTTCTGAGATGGAATTCCCGTACTTAAGACCCAGGCATCTAAAAATGAAACCACCATTGAGGGAGTGATTAAAATAATGACTGCACAAGAAGCCAGAATTGAAGGAGCATAAAAATCTTGCATGGTTGTGGGGCCTGTGAAAATTACAAAGGAACAACACTAGAAAGGATTTCAAAACAAGAATGAGAAGTTTAAAAGTGAGGCATTGCGGGACTGGGAACCAATATAGGTCAGCAAGCCAAGTGATGATTTTTATATGAGCTTCAGTTTATGGGAATTAGAGGATGGGAAGCAATCCAGGAGAACACTGAAACTGTCAAATCCAGAAGTAGTGAAGACCTGGATGAGGGTTTCAGTTGCAGACAAATTGACATGGGGGCAGAATCTGGCAGTAAAATAGATCTGGAAGCAGAATCTATATGAATGGAGCATGACACATAGGACCACCGGTTAATTATTAGCCTGAATAATAAAGTATTATCAAAGTGAAAGGAAGTGCAGCTTGCTCATTTCTTTTTCTTCCAGTGGTACATATGAACTGTTGTGAATAGCATCCTACTATTTTAATTTTCCCAAAGCAGCAAGTTAAGCAAAGGTGGATGACCAATAAAACCTAATGTACTCTCTTAAACACTATGCAATCAAACTTTAGCTTTACAAAATATTCTTTTAAAATGTAAAAACTCTTTATAATAAAAAAAATCACATTCTCAAGCAGTTGTTTGGTCACAAATGTCTAAACTGCCTTTGAATTCTAGAAACCTGAATACTTATCCCATTGAAGTAGAACTTCTTTCTTTTGTACATTTAGAAGAAGCTGGGAGTTAGACAAGAGAGAATAATCAAAATGTTGAAAATTGTTAAAAAGATCATTTAGATCTGAGCTCAGAATGTAGGGAGAATAAAATGGGATAAGTGCAAAATTAGTGAAAATAGATAGTTGATTGTGGCATGGATTTGGTCAGCTGAAGGGCCTGTTTCCATGCTATATCTCTCTATGACTTTCTGCAGGACAGAATTTGAACAGACATATTTCTAAAAATGATCCAAATTTCTGAGAGCACCTGTACTGTTTGGGCAGAAAGTACCCACTTCCAGATATTAAATGATTGGCTCTATAAACAATTTAAATTGGTTTATTATTGTCACGTACCAAGGTGTTGTGTGAAATCGTTCTTTGCTGTCTTAAGGATCAAGGACTCTGGACACGAGCTTTGTAGACCAAACCTAGTTTAATCAAAGGCAAACACGGGACAGAATGGATGGGAACAGACACACTCTCACTCACACGCAGGATACCGCAAACACAAGAGGGAAAGCGCAACTGGGGTAAAATACACACACACACACACACACACACACACACTGATACAAACAAGCACACAATAGCAATGTACAACTTCAGGATATAACACTTCAATGCCCGTCCCACACTAGCATTGGCCCTTAATGCTCCCTGAGTCTGAGTGAAACGCTCCCTGACCATGTGGTGATGCACTCTTACCAATGATCTCTGCAGCATTGTCTCACTACTCCTGGGGTCATCAAAAGAGGAAGGGCTAGTGGATGCAGCCCTTTTTATGGTGCTAGGAGGCTGGGTGGAGCCTCACTGTTGTGATTTAAATGAGCCAATGGTGTGGAAGTCAAAGGCAAATGTTCCTGCCACAGCCAATGGTCAGGAAGGTTCAGAGACAAAGGGTACTGGTCAGGCAAGTTCAGAGGCAAAAGGTACTCTCACACCTGGGGTGGGTGGAGCCGCACCTTGATTGACAGTAGTATCACTTCCGATCAGAGGAGCAATGCTGTCCTCCAGTCAGCGGGGGTCATTGTCGTTACTGTCACGTGACAGCCATGTGGATTTCTCACAGCACAAGGTACAGTGAAAGGCTTTGTTTTCCATGCCATCCATACAGATCATTTCACAACATTAGTGCATCGAGGTAGCACTAGGGAAAACAATAACAGAATGCAGAATAAAGTGTTACAGTTACAGAGAAAGTGCAGTGCAGGCAAACAATAAGGTGTAAGGCCATATCAAGGTAGATTGTGAGGTCTAGAGTCCATTTTATCGTACTAGATGACCATTCAATAGGCTTATAACAGCAGGAAAAAAACTGTCCTTGAGCTTGGTGGTACATGCGTTCAGACTTTTATATCCTCTGCCCAATCAGAGAGGGGAGAAGAGAGTATGTCCACAATTGGAGGGGTGTTTGATCATGTTGGCAGCTTACTGAGACAGCGAGAAGTGTAAACAGAGTCCATAGAGGAGAGGCTGGTTTCCTTGATGTGCTGAACTGTGTCCATAACTCTATGCAGTTTCTTGAGACCACGGGCGGAGCAGTTACCATACCAAGCCATGATGCATTGGAATAGGATACTTTCTATGGTGCATCGATAAAAATTGGTGAGGATCAAAGGGGACATGCCAAATTTCTTTAGCCTCCTGAGGAAGTAGAGACAATGGTGAGCTTTCTTGGCCATGGCATCTACGTGGTTGGACCAGGACAAGCTTTTGGTGACATTTACTCCTAGGAACTTGAAGCTTTTCAATCCTCTTGATCTCAGCACTGTTAATGTAAACAGGAGCATGTGCACCGGCTCCTTCCTGAAGTCAATGACCAGCTCTTTTGTTTTGCTAGACATTGAGGGAAAGGTTGTTGTCATGACACCATGTCACAAGGCTGTCTATCTAGAGAGTTATTTGAGATTCAGCCCAATACGATGGTGTCATTAGCAAACATGTAGATGACATTAAAGCAGAATCTGGCCACGCAGTTGTGAGTGTATAGGGAGTATAGTAAGGAGCCCTTGTGGGGCTCCAGTGTTGAGGATAATCGTGGTGGAGGTGTTGTTGCCTATCCTTACTGATTGCGGTTTGTTGGTCAGGAAGTCAAGGATGCAGTTGCAAAGGGAGGCATTGAGTCCCAGGTCTAGGACTTTGGAGTTGAGTTTACATGGAATTATAGTATTGAAGGCAGAGGTGCAGTTAATAAGCAATAATCTCACATAGGTGTCTTTACTGTCCAGATGCTCCAGAGATGAGTGTAGGGCCAGGGAGATGGTGTCCCCTATGGACCTGTTTCAGTGGCAGGTGAATTGCAGTGAGTCGAGGTTGTCTGGGAGGCCAGAGTTGATGTGTGCCGTAACCAGCCTTTCGAAGCCCTTCATGATGGTGGATGTCAGAGCCACCGGGTGGCAGTCATTAAGGTACATTACCATATTTTTCTAAGGTACCAGGATGGGATGTGCTGTTGTTGGCGATGCTGCCCGACTTTGTTTAGTAGCCTGTTCTTGCATGTAAGCCCTGCCACAACTGACGGCTGGTCTGGGACTTGATTTTGGACTGGTATTGTCCCTTGGTATTCCTGATAACTTTACGGATGTTGTACCTCGATTTCTTATACAGATTAGTGTTATCTCATTTGAACGCCACAGTCCTGGACTTCTCCCAGTCCATCCATGGTTTCTGTTTTGGGAATACCCAGACTGACCTATTTTGCACATGGTCCTGTACACATTTGCTGATAAATATGCCAGTTGGATTTTTCTCTTGTGCACAGAGTCATAGAGAGATATGAATGGTATTCTACACTGGATGCAAAGCCTGTCATTTGTGATGATATAGAATTGGGAGTTCTGAAGTTCTTAAAGTAGAATTGGGAGTTCTAAAGTTTTGAAGCTAAGAGAGAAACATGGACTTAACCTGAGCTGTTGAGTTTCATTGACGGCTGCTTTATGATGGAACCTATATTTGGTCCCTGCCTGTGGTCTATGATATTTCACAAATTCTACCAACTGTTTACGGTCACATGGGCAAACCATAAGATCGCTTTGATTCTGTCAATGTAAAAGCTCATTGGAAGGTTACATGCATTTTCCTAGGTTTCCTGACTCCTTCCTGATTCAAAACACAACATTACAATTAAGGTAAGATATTGTAGCGGTTGCTACCGCGGAATAAAACAAGACTCGACTCGGAGGATTGCCAAACAGAACTGGTTTATTTTCCCGCCTTGTGCGGGCCCTTTAAGGGAGAGAAACTCCCGCCCAAAAAACCGGCAATGACGTAAGTCCTATGTCATCAGGACTTTCCCGCGCGCGGGTTCTCCCCGTCGCTCGGAAAGACGAGGCCCGCCGCCATCTTGGGCCTCGTTGCTCCGACGCCGCGCGACCCGACTGCCGAGCCGGTTCGCCCGACTAGACGGTGAGTCGCCACACAACCCCCCCCAGAACCGGCGAGACAGTCCCCAAGGTCCGTGGGCTGTGCCAGCTGCCGCTTAGGGGGGCGGCCTCTGCGTCGTGGCGTGGAACCTCGACAGGCTGTTGCAGATCCAAATGGGCCGGTTTGAGGCGGTCCGCCGTGAAAACCTGTTCCCTGCCTCCAATGTCCAAAATAAAAGTGGATCCGTTATTCCGTATGACTCGGAACGGTCCCTCATATGGTCGTTGCAATGGCGCCCGAGGTGTGCCCCTGCGAACGAAAACAAACTTACAGTCCCGTAGTTCCTTGGGCTGGCAGGAAGGGGCTTGACCGTGCCATGAGGTGGGAATCGGGGCCAAGGCGCCGAGCTTCTCGCGCAGTCTTTGTAGAACTGCTGGGGATTGTTCCCCTTGGTCCTGAAGGGCAGGTATGAAATCCCCGGGGACAACTAGTGGCGCCCCGTATACAAGCTCAGCTGACGAAGTGCGGAGGTCGTCTTTGGGGGCAGTGCGTATGCCGAGCAGGACCCAAGGCAGCCCGTCAACCCAGTTAGGACCCTTCAGGCGGGCCATCAAGGCCGATTTTAGATGGCGGTGAAAACGTTCCACCAACCCGTTTGATTGAGGATGGTAGGCCGTGGTGGTGTGCAGCTGCTTCCCTAGCAGGTTCGCTAATGCAGCCCAGAGACTGGAAGTGAATTGGGTGCCTCTGTCGGAAGTGATGTGGGCCGGAACGCCAAAACGTGAGACCCAAGTCGTGAGCAGCGCTCGGGCGCAGGAATCAGTTGTGATGTCAGTCAGGGGGGTTGCCTCAGGCCACCTCGTGAACTGGTCCACGATGGTAAGGAGGTACCGGGCTCCTCTTGAAACCGGCAGAGGGCCCACGAGGTCGACGTGTATGTGGTCGAACCTCCTACGGGTAGGCTCGAACTGCTGTGGTGGGACCTTGGTGTGTCGCTGGATTTTTGACGTCTGGCAGTGCAGACAAGTCCTGGCCCACTCACTGACCTGTTTGCGCAGGCCATGCCAGACAAACTTGCTGGCGACCAGTCGGACAGTAGATCTGATGGACGGGTGCGCCAACCCATGTACCGAGTCAAAAACGCGTCTCCGCCAGGCTGCAGGGACAATAGGGCGGGGCTGACCAGTCGCAACGTCGCAAAGTAGGGTCCGCTGACCTGGACCAACCAAGAAATCTCGGAGCTGCAGACCCGAGACTGCGGTTCTGTAGCTGGGCAGTTCGTCGTCGGCTTGCTGTGCGTCAGCCAGGGCCGTGTAGTCGACACCCAAGGATAGGTTGTGGATGGTTGGTCTGGAAAGTGCATCAGCAACGACATTATCCTTTCCGGAGACATGTTGGATGTCAGTTGTGAACTCGGAAATGTAGGATAAATGTCTCTGCTGACGAGCTGACCAGGGATCGGAGACTTTGGAGAAGGCAAAGGACAGAGGCTTATGATCGGTGAAAGCGGTGAAAGGCCTGCCTTCTAGAAAGTATCGGAAATGCCGGACCGCCAGATACAGCGCTAGAAGTTCCCGATCAAAAGCACTGTACTTCAGTTCGGGCGGTCTAAGGTGTTTGCTGAAAAACGCCAAGGGTTGCCAGCGGCCTTCGAGTAGCTGTTCCAGTACCCCACCCACCGCGGTGTTGGACGCGTCATTCAGCCTGCGGTAGTCGCCGCAGGGCCTCCACCCTCCGGTGGCTTTGGGGACCATGTGCAGGGGGGAGGCCCAGGGGCTGTCTGACCTGCGAACAATCCCCAGCTCCTCCATGTGATGGAACTCTTCCTTTGCCAGGCGGAGCTTGTCTGGAGGTAATCGTCGTGCTCGGGCATGAAGGGGTGGCCCTGTGGTAATGATGTGGTGTCGTACCCCATGTGTGGGCCGGGAATTTGTAAACGAAGGTGCCAAAATCGATGGGAATTCGGCTAGGAGCCTGGCGAAATCGTCGCCAGAAAGGGTAATGGAGTCCAGGCGCGGGGCTGGTGGGCTGATTTCTCCCAGGGGATAGGTCCGGAGAGTGCTAGAGTGGACTAACCGCTTCCTTCGCAGGTCGACTAACAGGTTGTGGGCCGGAAGGAAATCGGCGCCTAGGAGTGGTTGGGCGACGGTGGCAAGGGTAAAGGTCCAGGTAAAACGGCTGCCGCCAAAGTGTAATTGAAGCGTACGGGTGCCGAAAGACCGTATCGTTGTACCGTTGGCGGCATTGAGTAGAGGACCTGGTGGCCTGTCACGAGTGTCGCGGCCTGTCGGGGGCAAAATACTGACCTCCGCTCCAGTATCAACGAGGAAACGCCGTCCAGATTTCTTGTCCTGAACGAAGAGGAGGCTCTGTCGGCGGCCAGCTGCCGTAGCCATCAGCGGCGGCTGACCCTGGCGTTTCCCTGACTTGCAGGGTGGGCGGCATCGACGGGCCTCCGCACCCCACCTCTGACGGTAGAAGCACAGCTGGTCACCCGTGTCGTCGTCTGCGTTCCTGGGGCGTGGCTGCTCGGTTGCTGGGGCCGGGCGAGGCGGGTGTTGGGCTCGCGGCCTGGTGATTTGACTGACGGACGAACCGCTCTCGCGCTTGGCCCTCCACAGGACATCTGCCCGGGCGGCCACCTCACGGGGGTTGCTGAAGTCGGCATCAGCTAACAACAAGTGGATGTCAGTGGGGAGCTGTTCGAGGAAGGCCTGTTCGAACATCAGGCATGGCTTGTGTCCCTCGGCCAATGCCAGCATCTCATTCATTAGGGCGGATGGGGATCTGTCCCCCAGGCCATCCAGATGAAGCAGGCGGGCGGCGCGCTCACAACGGGAGAGGCCGAAGGTCCGGATCAAAAGATCTTTGAAAGCCGGGTACCTATCTTCCTCCGGAGGTGACTGGATGAAGTCTCCAACCTGGGCGGCTGTCTCCTGGTCCAGAGAGCTAACCACATGGTAGTACTTCGTGGAGTCGGAGGTGATCTGCCGAAGGTGGAATTGCGCTTCGGCCTGGTCAAACCAGACGCTGGGCCGAAGTGTCCAAAAGGCGGGCAGCTTGAGGGCCACTGCGTTGGCTGCTGCGCTGTCGTCCATTTCGCGGGTCCAAAAGCCGTTTGGACCGTCGGGGTCACCAATGTAGCGGTTGCTACCGCGGAATAAAACAAGACTCGACTCGGAGGATTGCCAAACAGAACTGGTTTATTTTCCCGCCTTGTGCGGGCCCTTTAAGGGAGAGAAACTCCCGCCCAAAAAACCGGCAATGACGTAAGTCCTACGTCATCAGGACTTTCCCGCGCGCGGGTTCTCCCCGTCGCTCGGAAAGACGAGGCCCGCCGCCATCTTGGGCCTCGTCGCTCCGACGCCACGCGACCCGACTGCTGAGCCGGTTCGCCCGACTAGACGGTGAGTCGCCACAATATCTTTATTAGTCACATGTACATTGAAACACACAGTGAAACACATCTTTTGCGTAGAGTGTTCTGGGGCAGCCTGCATGTGTCACCACGCTTCTGGTGCCAACATAGCATGCCCACAACTTCCTAACCTGTATGTCTTTGGAATGTGGGAGGAAACTGGAGCACCCAGAGGAAACCCACGCAGACACGGGGAGAATGTACAAACTCCTTACAGACAGTGGTTGGAATTGAATCCGGGTCACTGGCGCTGTAATAGCATTATGCTAACCACTACACTACCTCATTAAGTCTGTACCAGAACTGGACTAATATAGGATGCATCATGGTTCTGATCTTATCCTGACATCCTTGACAGCCTGTAGATTAGAGGTTGACCATAGATCTGTAAAGTTTGGCATTACCATTAATCAAAGTTCTTATTGTAGCATTGGAGGCAGTTCAAAAGAGATTTATCAGGCTAATTTCTGGGATGACAGATTGTTCTATAAAGAAAGGCTAAACAGGTTGGGTCTGTATTCTTTAGAGTTTAGAAGAATGAGGAGTGATGATACAGAGACATAGAAGCTCCTGAGGCGGCATAAAAGAGATGCTTTTCCTGGTGGGAGAGTCTCAAACAAGGGGTTGTAATTACAGGATAAAGGGCTGGTCATTTAAAATGGAGGTGCGTAGAAATTTAATTTTTGCAGTGGGTGGTGAATTTCTGGAAATCTCTACCCTTGTGGTTTGTTGAGGCTAGATCATCAGAAGTATTTAAGGTAGAGGTTTATAAATTTTGGAAAGGATGGGGAACTGAGCACTATGATGAATTGGTGCCAAAGAGGAGTTGAGGCCAGTGATCATGGCTTACTTCTGATTCCATCTTCTTTTGTTCTGTATTCTTGTACCGACCAGGGTTATGTGGATGATATCATTGCCTTTGATCCAGATACAAGTAATTTCAAAGACAATTTGGAAATCTTTTTATGTCTGGCTATGTTTGTGTTCTGCTTTTAGTGGCAAAGATCAAAATCCAGAATGTTGGCGCAGATTCAGTTCTACATGATCCTGAAATTGATGGATAAAACATTCAGCCAATGGACCATCTCCAACCAGAGAGAAAGTTCATGAATTGCACAATATGCCCGGTGATCTATAAAATAATCAGATTATCTCAAGGAACTGCAGAGTGCCTGGCATCAAAAAAGTTGTAAATCCTTATGAAAGTGTACATCTGTTTAACACTATTATTTCTTAGCAATTATAAGAGGCTCCGCCTGGAGAATTAGAATAGGGCTGGTCTCCCTGCCTAAGGAAGGATATATTTTCAGCAAAGGAAATATAGTGAAGATTTTCACCAGGTTGATTTCTGAGATTAAGAGATCATGAGGGTTGGGTTATTCTGTGAAGCGAGATTAAGTACCAAACGTATAAAAGATGGTTGGACAGGTACATGGATAGGAAAGGTTTAGAGGGAAATGGGCCAAACACAGGCAAATGGGACCAGCTTAGTTAGGCATCTCGGTTGGCATGAATGAGCTGGGCCAAAGGACCTGGTTCCATACTGTATTACTCAATGACTCTGTGACTCTATGACTGGCCTAAGCTCTCCTAAATTGGGAAAAATGAGAGACACCTTCATTGAAACAGGTAAAATTTTTACAGGGCTTGTTTCCCCATCTTTGGGTGTGGAGAACAAAGTCAAAATGAAGTTATTTAGGACAGAGATGAGAAGAAAATTCTTCACCAGAGGGGAATCTTTGGAATTTTGTACCTAAGAGGGGTGAGGAGATTCAGTCATTTAATACAGTCAAAGCAGGAGGTCATAGAGTCATAGAACAACACAGCATGGATATAGGCTCTTCGGCCCAACTAGTGCATGCAGACCACATTGTTCACCCAGCTAGTCCCAATCTCCTGCATTGGGCCCATATCTGTCTAAGCCCTGCCCCTCCATGTTCATAGTACTATTGTACCTGCCTCAACCACTTCCTCTGGCAGCTCATTCCATATATTCACCACCCCCTGTATGAAAAAGTTGCCCCTCAGGTCCTTTTTAAATCTTTCCCGTCTCACCCTAAACCTATGCCCCCTAGTCTTAGACATCCCTACCCTGGGGATAAGACTGTTACCACCCACCTTATCCATGCCCCTCATAATTTTAAAAATTTCTATAAGGCCGCCCCTCATTCTCCTACGTTTCAAAGAATAAAGACCCAGCCTGGCCAGTAGACCTCAAAATCTTCAAAGTTACTTTTATTCAGCATACAATAAAAACTTAGATTTCTGTAGTAATTTAAAGACCCAAGATCTTCTTTAGGTGAAATTTGACGTGAAGGAATTTCACATCATCAAGCAATGTCCTTGTTCGTAAACAAGAGTGACATTGCACAAATCTACGTTCTGACAGGTCAATAGACGTTTGGATATTCAAGGAGTTGTGGGTTGTGGGTTTTGTACAGGAAGGTGCCTCTGAGGTAAAAGATTAGCCATAATCTTACTGAAATGTAGTGCAGGCACAAGGGGTCAAATGACCTAATCCTGCTTCTATTTCCTATGTTCCTATTCCAAAACATGGACACTATTTAAGCATGACATCAAGAGTCTAGAAACATTTGGTCACAGCTAGCTAGGATTGTTGCATTTCTTTGGCAATGTGTTGGAAATTAAGGTTCTCCTTGCAGATTTTTAGTTTGACCCAGAGTCCCACAGTTGTTAAGTTCATGTATGGGATGATTTAAACCCTTTTGCCTTAACTCACGTATAATGATTTTTTTTATCCTTGTGTAAAAGGCCTTCCATCACCTTCTCCATGATCTGTTATGATTTTACAGCTAACAGGCAACAGCTCAGCAGTGGATCTCAGAACAAGATCAACCCTTAAAACACAGGAAAGTCAAACAGATAGAAATACCTTTTAGATGAAAATAATGACCCAAGTCTATGATATCAATTGATACAACTGAAAATTTGAACTGGTTTCATGAGATTCCAAATATAATGCTGATTTCAGTCACTGTTGTACAGAAACTCTACTGGAGTCCTGAATGTAAGTTCTTTAATAAAACCTGAGCATTCCAAGTAAGCATATATTTGGCGAGGAGGCAGTGCAGCAAAGGTTGACAAGATTGATGCCTGGAATGAGGATTGTACTGTGAGAAAAAATTGAGCAGAATGGGCCCATATCCTCTGAAGTTTGGAAGAATGAGTGGTGATCTTATTGGAAACTGAGGGGGCTTTATGGGGTAGATGCTTTATGGATGATATCCCTGGTGGGGGAATCTAGAACTTCAGGGCATAGTCTCAGGATACAGGTTTCTTCTCTAAGTTTGAGATGAGGAAAGATTTCTTCTCTCTGAAAGTTGTGAATTCTCTTTCCACTAAACCGTGGATCCTCAGCCTTTCATGGCCGAGGTAGATAAATTTTTGCTTTAGAGTTACAAGAAACACAAGAAAATAAGAACAAGAGTAGGCCACCAGGCCACTCAAACCTGCTCTGCCATTCAGTTATGGTCATGGTTGATCCATGTTGGCTTTAACTTTTCTTCTGTGCCAGTTTCCCATAGCCCTCAATTCCTTGATCTTTCAAATATTTATCCGTCTCCACCATCCTCGAGGGCAAAGAATTCCAGAGATTCATTACTCTCTGAAAGAAGAAATCTCTATGCACCCTAGTTTTAAATGACAGACTCCTTATTTTCTTTGAGTCACAGAGATACAGCACAGAAACAGGTCCTTCAGCCCATCAAATCCAAATCGACCATAAACCACCCATTTTATACCAATCCTACATTAATCCCAAATTTTTATTCTCCCCACATTTTCTTCAACTCCTTCCCTGCCCCCCCCC
Organism: Pristis pectinata; assembly: GCF_009764475.1. NCBI lineage: Eukaryota > Metazoa > Chordata > Chondrichthyes > Rhinopristiformes > Pristidae > Pristis > Pristis pectinata. The sequence continues at coordinate 92,981,676 of NC_067405.1, read as the reverse complement.
CCCCCCCCAGCTTCTAGTATACATGCACACAGCAAGGGCAATTTAGAGGCCAATTAACCTGCCAACCCAAACATCTTTGGGATGTGGGATGAAACCAGAACACCCAGGAAAATTGCACGCAGTCACAGGGAGAATGTGCAACTGAGGTCAGGATTGAACCTGGGTATCTGGCACTGTGAGGCAGTAGTTCTACCAGCTGCACCAATTTTGATTTTTCAGTGAGAGATCAACCCCACACTCCCTCCCTCCCTAACACATCACCTATCTGTCACAAGAGACCCCATCACAAGACACTAGCTGGTCCCAAAGGCCAGGCCAGCCTGACCATCATGAATGAATAGCCTTGTAATCTCCCTCCATTCAGAAACATCCTAAACTCACTGCTGGAATGTAGCCAGTGTAGGGGGTGATCAGCACAGGCTTCAACTAATATCTTGCTAGCCCTGAGAGGTCAGATATCTTCTCTCTCATCCACTGACCAAAGGATGTGACCCACAGCACCAGGGAGACATGGTGCTGCCCTTCCCCCAACAGAGACCGGTGCTTGTGTGTTATCCCACAGTACGGTGCTCCCTCCTCACTGCCCTTCCTACAGTGCAATGCCCCCTTGCCACTGCCCCTCCCTATGTCCTCTTGTTCATGACTCTTCCATTACTGAAAACATCTCAGCATCTACACTGTCCCTTAGGAGCTTGTATGTTTGAATAAGGTCTCACTTGTTATTCTAAACTCCAAGCAATCCAGACCCTTGATAGGAAAACCTTTTTATCCCAGGAAATAGCCTGGTAATTCTCCTTTGGACTTCCTCCAACATTATTCTATCCTTTTTTACATAAAGGGACCAAATCTGTGCACAGTTTTCGAGGTGTGGTCTTGCCAACACTCTGTACAACCGTAACAAAACCTCCTTATTCTTCAACTACAACCCCTTTGTAAAAAAGGCCAACATGCTGTTTGCCTTCTTATCTACTTGTTGAACCTGCCTGCTAACTTTTCTGTGATTCCTGCACCAGAACGCCTAGATCCCTTTCAGCTTCTCTCTATTTGAATATTAATCTGCCTTTTGATTAATCTTACTGAAGTGCGTGACCTCACACTTCTCCACTTTAAACTCACCCAATCATTCAAACTATCTATATTGAAAACATGTTTTTCAGTCTTAAAGCTCAGGGCAGCTTCTGTCTGGTGTTTATAAGATTCTTGAACAGACCTCTTGTATGATAAAGATGAACTCTTGATCTCTCAATCTACCTTGTCGTGGTCCTTGCACCCTATTTGTCTATCTGCACTGCTCTTTCTCTGTGATGGTAATGAACACTATATTCTGCAATCTGTTACTGTTTTTCCCTTTGTACTACCTCAATGTACTTATGCTTTGGAATGATCTGTATGGATGGTATGGTAAACAAAGTTTTTCACTGTACCTTGGTACATGTGACAGTAATAAACCAATTACCAAATCCTGTTGCAGAGTCACAATGTTCTCATCACATCATGCCCTTCCACCTATTTTTGTATCATTAGCATATTTGGAAACCTTACATTTCATTCCTTCCTTAATGTAAGGTTTCCAAATATACCAATGATATGAAAATTATTATTAATATAAATAGCAAACAATTGAGGGTCAAGAACCGATTCCTGGGGTACACTTCTAGTTATATCCCTCCAGCCTGAAAAGGACACATTTGTTCCAACTCTTTGTTTTCTCTGTGACAGCCAGTTTTCACTCCATGCTTTAGGTTCTTAATTTATGCACAAGCCTCTTAAGTAGCACCTTGTCAAATGCCATCTGGAAATCTAAATGCATTACATCTATAGGTTCCCCTCTATCAACTTTCCCTGTCCAATTCTCAAAAAATTTGAGCAAATTTGTCAAATGATTCCAAATCATATTGATTGGGTTTGATTATATTCAGCTTTCCTAAATAATTAGTTACTTCTTCTTTGATTCTTGACTTAATATTTTGGCTACAATAAATTTTATATTAACTGGCCTATAGTTTCCTGCCTTCTGTCTTCCTCACATTTTGAACAAAGGAATCTGGGAAAATAAGCTAAGCGGTTTTCCAATATTCTAGTAGCCTCCAGGAATTTGTTGAGTTTTGAAAATTTTCAACTGATTGGTCCACTATTTCTGCAGCCACTTTCTTTAAAACCTTTGGCTGCAGGCCATTCAATCCCAGCGATTTGCCCACCTGTAGCCCTTTGAGTTTCTCTAGTACTTTATCCCTTGTGATTGGGATTTTTACAAGTTTCTCCCTGTTATTTGAAATTAGCCCATCTGTTATCTTTGGGATATTTGCAGTGTCCTTCATGGTGAAGACTGATACAAAAAAAAAATTGATTTAACTTATCCGCAATTTTTTCGTTTCCTGTTATTTCACCACCCTCATTCCCTGGAGTCCCACACCTAACATAGCTGCCTTCTTTCTATTTATATATCCAGAGAAACTCTTACTGTTTGTTTTGATATGACACATAAGTTTCTGTTGAAATCAATTCTCTCCCTTCTAAAGAGCTTTTTCGTATTTCGCTGCTGGATCCTAAAAACTTCCCAGTCCTCTGGCCTATTATGAACCTTTGTCACTTCGTCTGCCCTACTTTTCCATTTAACATTATCTTTGACCTCCTTTGTTAACCACAGATTGTGAATCTTTCAGACGGAATCACTCTTTCTAATCTGAATAAATTCCTGCTGAGAGTTATGGACCAGCTGTTTGAATATCTGCCGCAGTTTATCTACTGACCTGCCTCTTAGCTTATTTTTCCAGTCCATCTTTGACAACTCCACCTCTGTACCATTATAATTTCCCTTAATTAAGTTGAGTTTGGTCAAGGGTTGAGGAGAAAGTAGAGCTGAAACCAGATCAGCCCATGAAACTTGAATGGCAGAGCAGACTCTAGTCAAATGGCTGAACATATTCCTATTTCTTATGTTCCTGTATAACCTAGAAGTAACAGTGGAAACCAAACTTGAGAAAAGTGAACCTATCATTCATGTTCACTGCCATGTGATCAATAATCACTTGGATTTGTGTAACTTTTTTAACACAGCAAAATGTCCATAGCAGTGCTTTCAAATAAAATTTCATATGATTATTAAGGCAAATAAGAATGGTTTTTGAGGATCACATTAAAGTTGGGGGGTGGGGACATGGTGTCTTGTAGTGGAGGGAGATGAAGAGAGAGGGAGCGCTCCAAAGCTTGAGGCTTTGCTTACTGAAAGCGTAGCTAACAATCATGGTATAATTAAGATCAGGAATGTACAAGAGGCTAGAATTGGAGGAGATGCCAAATTAAAGGGCTTTAGTCTTTGAACAGTTATAGTGATAGGATTTGAAATCAATAATGAAAATGTTAAATTGAGATATTGCTTAATTGGGACCCAGTGTTGGGCGGGAAGAACAGGGTTGATGGTGAAGAGACCTGATTTGAAGCATGACACAGATAACCTCAACATTATAGAGAATGCAGTTTGAGAAATTGCGTCGAGGTGTCTTGGAATCATCAAGTCCAGAAATAACTGAGGCATAGATGAGAGTTTCAACATTGGATGATTTGAAGTAAGTTCTTCTAAAGTGAGGACTGAAGATTTATATTAAAGTGAGAAAGGGCCATTAAATCTGCACTTTTAAGTTCACTAAAAATCTAGAGGAATTTTCTGATGAACCTATTCAGAACAGACATTGTTCCTGTCTTCTATTTTAAGTGTGATTTTTTTTTCTCTCTGCTTTAATGTTCAAACAGGGCTGTAGTCATCACTTCACACAAAGTTTATTGAGGTGAAGAGCCTTGAAGAATAAAAACATCTTTCTTGGGATAGATAAAATACAGATGTAAAATATTTTTTAAAATTCTGGTGATATTCAGCAGATAACACAGCATTTGTGAAGAGACAAACAGAGCTAACATTTCAGGCCATTAATCTTTCATCAAAATGGTTCTGACCATCAATAATGACCATGCATTCTACATTCAGCTACATTCATTTTGAAAGGAATTATACAGGGGTTCTGATGGGAGCACTAGATGAGGAAATGCTGAGAAGATGTGAGTGGACTTAGCAGCAGCTGAGCAGCAAGTGATGGAAGAATGAATTAGAGCCTCAAATATAGCTGTTTAATGACCCAAAATTTCATACGAGGAAGAGTATATCCCATGCTAACTTCATAAGTAACAGAAAATCTATGTGCCATCACATAATTTTCAAAGAAGTGAAAAGCAGAAGTGTTGTATCATAGGGAACTGGTCCAATGGTGTCTATCATACATGATGGTCCAAAGACAAGATTACTCCTTCGAAGTATATATTCTTGGAAGAATCAGCACAGCTTTTCCATCCATTGTTGCTGACTGCACTGAGAAAATCCTTAACATCAGCAGGCTTTTTGACTGAAAAGCTTTGCATTTGCTCATGGTTCTTCAATCATCCCTCCTGCTACAAGAAAAGTAGTGTGTGCAACTAATGGAAGATTTTGTGCAGAAAGACAATGGTTATCCCCAACGCTTTAAATACGGCTTCCCTGATGGTTGGTGAGCTTCCAACTTAGTTGTGTGTTGTGTTTGCTCTCTATGCTAAGAAATGGTGTAGAATTGAATTGCACAATCTCTTTTGCCTTGCTTCTGATTAATTCTTCCACAATTGCAAGTTGTTCTAATACACCATTGACTAAAGTGTCCCTCAGTATAGTTAAATAATTAGATTTTATTGGAGATTGGTGACTAGGAGCGCTCTCTTTACATTAGCTGAATATCAAACTTTCCGTTCCCTCTTCTGGCGAGCTGCAGGCCTTTGACAGCTGTACCTCTGCCCAATTTGCTGATCCTTAGTCCAGTCATGCTGTTGACTAAACTTCTTTGTGGTCTGGCCAAAATCAACCAGAGTGTTGACCACAAAATTTGGTCTCCCACACACTACACTGCCATGAAGGTACCCAAAATTTAAGAAATGAAAGTTTGGTAAGATAATGTTAAACTACCAGACAAACATCCAGAAACTTGGCCAATTGACCTGGAGACATGAGTTTGACTTCCACCCTACAAGCAAATTGTTAAATAAAACATCAATGTGCTCATGAAACTTCACATTGTTTCAAGACATCTGTCATCCTCATACAGTGTAGCCTTCATGCAACACCAGACTCACAGGAGCAATTAAAGGTGAACAATAAATTGTGGCCCACTCAGTGATGCCCAAGTCCTGTGTGTGAACTTGCCCTGGAGTTGAAAATTGAGCCCTCGTTTCACACATACAGATATAAATGAAACATTATTTCATTTGATAATTCAACATTTTGAGCTGTTAAGCTCAGACTAACCCAGGAAATATCAGAGCTATTTCTTATCCTCAGCAGGAGCTATTATTCCCATGGCTTATTTTTCAGGAGCTTCCCTTAAGATGAACCCACAAAGGCTGACTTTCTTTTCCCTTCTTTTCAACTTAGAAGGGCTACAGGCAAAAGTGCTTTTGGACTCCTGAAGAGGGAGTTTATTTCCTCTTCTGCTGTACCACTGAAAACTAACTTGCACACTACCTTAATGTTCATTGCAAAATATTGCAGAAAGCAATTCATTGAAACCAGCAAGCTGCCACCAGAAATTAAATCCCATAGATTTCCCACTGCCTATTGAAGTAGGTGAAATTATCTTCTTTCTTGTTATTTTTGAAGTTGCTTTAAATAGAATTTCCATGGCATGACAAAGAATGATTCATTGGCTCTACTAGAAAATTAACATTCTATATACATGTGCATCAATTACTCTGAGTCATAATATAATTCTTGTAAGAAAAATGAAGTTAACAGTTGTGAAGGACAAATTTAAGGCACTTTCATACCTGTAATTTACTACAACTCAGTGATTACTGTTGGAAAACATAGCATTCATATGCCATTCCTCCCATCTCTGTTTAAGTAGGTTTACATCTCAAAAAATAATAAACAGACTGCTGTGATTTGTAGGCTATTGTCCATCTTAGAAAACCCATTATTAAATCAGTTGAACAGCTGACATACGGTTAATATTTCAGCCTTTGATAAAATTCATTTCTAATTTAGCAATATATAAAACAGTACAACAGTATCACTAGTGGCTTACGCAGAATGCACATCCTCATAAATCATTAATTTTTTTACTCCCTTCATGAAAAAATGTTCCTTTTTAAATTTAAAGCTGAATTAAATTAATGTTGCATGATGATGCATTTCAGCTTTACAATGAAATGGGAGAGGAACAGTAACTTTGTTAGTCAATATCAATGTCAATTCTACAAAGTCAAGGTTAAAATAAATAAATAATCTCAACTTTATCTTACACAGAAGACGCAATGACAATGAAATAATGTATTTCAGTTTCCCAATCCAATGAAATCTAACGACTTGGGGATTACTTGGTGGCCTTTTGTATTTTCTTTGGCGTCTCCTGCTTGCATCACTATGTGCAATGTCACCTTCAGAGAACAAGCCTTGGGCTTGAATCAATTTCAATTGCAATTCAGATGAATGCATTTGGGGATGCACTTTGTGGCCTGCAGGCTAATTGTATTTTATTTCTCTATAGACTGTTATCCATTAAAATTCTTTGTAAAACTGGTAAACATATGTGATTTATGTTGCAACAGAAAATCAACAAAAGGCAACACATTCTCTTCTGAATTGAATAGCAATGTTTTTGAACAATGTGTAACATATATCATAAGCACATTAAACCCTTCTTTTCTGTGCACTCTGATTACTGAAACCTTGTACAACAGTATAAGTGAGTTTGGGCCACGAGATTTTATTTTTGGGTCTGATTTTGGGAGCAGCAGTGAAGAAATAGCACTTGTTCACTACGCAACCAGCTGGCCATAGGACTTCTGTGTCCTTTTAAAGGAGTCTTACTGTCACTGGACATCTGTCCGAGGATGGCACTCTCTACTCTCTTTAAGGGATTGGAGACGCGCATATCCAGGAAGAAGAACAAAGAGACTCTTCAACTGATTAAACGTACAGGATCTAAACCAGGTTAAGGAACAGGGACAGAGAGATCAAATTAAAAAAAAGTATTTGATGTTTGTAATTTTTTTCCCCCAATTACTATAAAATCTGATGTGCAAGGTCATTTCCTGGAAAATTTTTTGAAGGTCCCAAAAAGGTTGTGAGTTATAAATAAGTGTGACTTATAAACTAGTGTAAACATTAGTAAGTCTTCCTAAAGCGGTCTGCGACATCAATAGGGGTGGTTATGGACTGCCATGTTGTCTCGTATGTCAGACCGCACATTTTGGTAATCGGTGATTAGTTTATTGTTGTCACATGTACCAAGATACAGTGAAAAGCTTTTGTTTGCATGCCATCCAGACAGATTATTCCATATATAAGTACATGGAGGTAGTACGAAAAGAAATAAAAACAATGCAGAATATAGTGTTACAGTTACAGAGAAATTGCAGTGCAGGTAGACAGATAAACTGCAAGGATCATGACGAGGTAGACTGAGAGTTCAAGAGTTGATCTTTATCGTACAAGAATTCTGTTCAAGACTCTTATAACAGCTGGATTGAAGCTGTCCTTGAGTCTGGTGGTATATGTTTTTAAGCTTTGGTACCTCTGCACCTTTTGCACTGCACTTTCTCTGTAGCTGTGACACTTTACTCTGTACTGTTATTGTTTTTACCTGTACTACATCAATGCACTCTGTACTGACTCAATGTAACTGCACTGTGTAATGAATTGACCTGTACGATCAGTTTGTAAGACAAGCTTTTCACTGTACCTCGGTACAAGTGACAATAATAAACCGATACTAATACCAATACCATTGGGAGGGGGAAGAAGAGAGAATGACCGGGGTGGGAGAGGTCCTTGATTATGTTGGCTGCTTTCCCAAGGCAGCAGGAGGTGTAGACAGAGTCAATGGAGGGGAGGCTGGTTTTCGTGATAGTTTGTGTTGCGTTCACAACTCTGATCAATTTCTTGCAGTCTTGGGAAGAACTGTTGCTATACCGAGCTGTGATTCATCCGGATAGGATGGTTTCTGTGGTGCATCTGTAAAAATTGGTGAGAGTCATCAGGGACATTGCCGAATTTCCTTAGTCTTCTGAGGAAGTAGAGATGGTAGTGTGCTTTCTTGGGCATAACATCAACATGGCTGGACCAGGACAAATTGTTGGTGATATTTACACCTGGGAACTTGAAGCTCTCAACCATCTCCACCTCAGCTCCATTGATACAGACAGGGGTATGTACTCCACCCCCCTTCCTGAAGTCAATGATCAGTTCTTTTGTTTTACTGACATTGAGGGAAAGGTTGTTGTCTTGACACTATGCCACTGGGATCTCTATCTCCTTCCTGTACTCCATCTTGTCATTGTTTGAAATCTGGCCCATACGGTAGTGTCATGTGCAAACTTGTAAATGGAGCAGAATCTGGCCCCACAGTCGTGAGTGTATAGGGTGTAAAGTAAGGGGCTAAGTACCAGCCTTGCGGGGCATGGTGGAGGTGTTGCTGTGTATTCTTACTGATTGCGGTCTGTAGTTCAGGAAGTCAAGGATCCAGCTGCAGAGGGAATGCTGAGTCCTAGGTCTAGGAGTTTGGAGGTGAGTTTGCTTGGAATCATGGTATTGAAGGCAGAGATATAGTCAATAAATAGGAGTCTGATATAGGTGTCTTTGTAATCCAAATGTTCCAGAGATGATTGCAGGGCCAGGAAGATGGTGTCCACTGTAGACCTGTGCCGGTAGAAGAATTGCAGTGGGTCAAGGTTGTTTGCGAGGCTGGAGTTGATGTGTGCCATGACCAGCCTCTCGAAGCACTTCATGATGATGGATATCAGAGCCACTGGATGGTAGTCATTGAGGCAGGTGACCTTATTTTTCTTTGGGATGATAGTGGTCTTCTTAAAGCAGGTGGGAATCTCAGATTGGAGCAGGGAGAGGTTAAAGATATCTGCGTGTACTCCTGCAAGCTGATCCAAGCAGGATCTGAGGACACAGCCAGGGACTCCATCTGGGCCAGTCACTTTCCGTAGGTTCATTCCAGGATAGCTGATCTGCCGTCTGTGATGGTGACCGTGGGTACAGGTGCATGGGAGGCTGTTGAGGCGGTGGTGTCATTTCATTGACCTTCTATTCGAAACGTGCATTGAATGCATTGATCTCGTTGGGGAGGGATGTGTTGTTGCCAGCAATACTTCATTTTGTATGCAAGCTTTGCCACAACTGACAGCTGGTCTGGGTTTCTAGTTTGATCTGAGGTTGTCTCTTGGCATCCCCCATAGCTTTTCAAAGATTGCACCTGAATTTCCTGTATTGGTCAGGGTCACCCTGAGGAAGAAAAGGGTTAAGAATTGTGACCATACCTGTAGCTGATAGAAAAAATACCTCTCCAGCAAGAGCAAGCAAGCCGCTGACTCACTAGATGGAGTGTTAAATACTTTGTTCCGGGTATTGATCTGTCCCGATCTGCTAGACTGTAGCGATACTGGGTGCAATAAACATCGAGGTGGAAGCTTGGTCTAAACAATAAGGGGTGATACCTGCCTTTGAATTTCTTGATTATAACTCAATTATAATAAACAATAGGTGCGATGTCTGTCTCGGGTTGACCGAAACTCGCGGCGCCGTATGCATTGAGTTTGCGTGACAGTACCTGTATAAATCTCTGTCTACCCCTTTGTACCGGGAGAACTCGGGAAGCGACTCTTGATGAGTGCTGAAGACCCTTCTCCTTAGCGGTGCACTGCTATTAAACGTGTTTTATCAAATCAACCTCGTGGCACTGTGTAACTTTACATCGGACAGCAGTGAGAATTGAATTACGGGACAACAACCCGGTTTGAATGCCTCAGACCTGGATTTAAGTAGGGAGTGAATCTCTTGGCTCATTCATGGTTTCTGATTGGGAAACACCCAGATTGACTTCTTTGGTACGCAGTCCTCTACACAATAGCTGATGAAGTCTGTGACAGCAGAGTGGCATACTCATTTGGATTGGCCTTTAAGTCCTTGAATATGGACCAATCCACCGACATGAAGTAGTCGCATCTATTTTATCAGACCAGCACTGCATGACTTTCAGTATTGGATCATCATGTTTCAGTTTATTTTTGTAAACAGGGAGAAGAGCACAGCCTGATGGTCTAATTTTCCAAAATGCAGGTGGGGGATAGAGCAGTAGGCATCATTGAAGGCTATGTAGCAGTGGTTGAGGGTGTTTGGGCCTCTGGTGGGACAGGAGACATGCTGATGGTATTTTGGTAGCATGCTCTGGCCTGGGTGAAGTCCCCCAGCTGTGATGAACAGGGGCTCGGATTATATCATTTCAAGGCTATTAATCACATTCATTGATGTAAACCTCACGTCCTCCTGGTGTGGGATGTAGACTGCCATTAGCAGAACTTGCTTATCCTCCATGTTAGGCTCGTCTCTCCTCCAATGTCAAGCCCAGTCCACAGAGAGGTGGGTAGCAGGACCCCAGCCCCACCCTCTTGCTGTTAGGCCCAGGCCTTGGTCCCTAGGGAACCCTTGTTCACCTTGCCCCCACCAATATCCAGCTTGAGAAAGAGAGAGACTCCCCTTCTGTCCAGCCTCAGATTCTTCCTCCTCCTTCCTGTTGCCTCAATGATGAGCAGTAACTCTGTGATGTGAGCTAAGGCTTCCAACTCCATTAGCCACTTGATTTGAGGGAGTATAGGAGCTCACGAAAGCGATGAAATGTGGGGATGTGGGGGTGGAACAGAAAGGAGACAATATGAAGTTAAAGATGCAAGGATGGGAGAGCAGTAGGTTGGGTTGATGAGAGAAGGCATGAGGGTAGGGTGTTCGAGGGAAGAGTGATGGTGGTGCTGAGAAAGGTTGAGAGTGAGGGAGGGCGATAGATTGGTGAGGGTGAGAAGGAGAGAATGGTGTGGACTGTGAGAGAATCGGTGAGGAAGAGAGAGTATGGAAAGAAGAGGAGTGGGAGGCACCTGGTCAAGAGAGACAAAATGAAGAAGAGACAAGTGGACAGATGGGTGTAAAGCACGTGTTCTTTTTGCTACTTGTACCTTGCAGTAATTGATAATTCATATAAATTCATGATAAATTGATAATTCAAACAAGAGAATAAATTTCTCTCCATTCACTCATATGTAATCTGGTCGATAGCCAGAGAAGTGAATAGCAGTGAAGATTTGTTGCTCATGCCTTTCGTTTATTTTAGATCTTTCCACTTCCAGCATGAGATTCAAGTCCATTAAGTCAATGTGTACTTTGTCAAAAGGAATTTGTTCTTCATTTCCATTGATTCCCATTTCACGTTTGGAGAACATGGTCAGATAGATTGTTTCACAGGAAGCACTTTGCTTCATGTGAAACAATCTATCTGAGAGATGGGTAGCAGGTGACTCGAACAGTCCATCAAATATTTGTAGGTCAGATGTAGCTTGGATGTTTTGGCTAGTTTGTAGGTCATTAACTGCAAATGGATATCCATGGAGAAGAGGAGCCAGGAGAGGGAGTTCAAACAGAGAATATCAGAAATGATGTACATTCAACTGGATGTCCACATAATGTATGTGATTACTAGTGTCAAACAAGTGCACAGAATTCTACTGCTGAGAATAACAAGGCAGGGATTGAGGTGCACACCATCTTTGCCTCGGGTGCTCTTGTTGAGGCACCTGGCTCGACAACCAAGTTGTTCTGAGATATATCTTCTGCTATTGTCTTCCTGATGTTCTCTCTGGAGGTGAAAGTTCTGTCCAATGACATTCCTTGATATGTTAAGGTAAGGTCCTGTTTCAATCTCTAGCATTCATTTAATATTCAGTTCTTGTTTGAGGCTGACATCATTGCACCAGGACACATTTGACATTGTTTTAGCAGACATTAATAAAACTAAAAATATATTCGTAGATAGTCAGCATAGATTTCAGAAGGGAAAGTCTTAGTTGACCAGCCTCATTGAATTTTTTTGAAGTAATGGAGGTTAGACATTGGTTATAAGGTAGTTATATTAAGATGTGTAAAACAAATCAAACTCCAGATGCTGGAATCTGAAACAAAACAGAAATGCTGGAAGAACTCAACCAGTCAAGCTGCATCTGTGGAAAGAGAAACCAGTCAATGTTTTGGGTCAGCAACCCTTCCTTAGAACTGGGAGGAGAGTGGAGGGTTTACAGTTTTCAAAACAGAACTCAGGAGGAGTAAGGTGTAAGACAAAAACCTATATGGAGATGGCTTAAGACAGATCAGGTGATAAGCAGCATAACTGTTAACATGACATTTTAAAGAAACGGGATGAGAAAGAGACATAAACATGATAATGGAAAACAATGAGAGAGCAGTTCACATGAAGTTGGAAAATTCAATGTTCATTGCAGAGGGTTGCAACCCACATGATGGGAGATAAGATGTTGTTCTTTTAGTTTGAGATGGACCTCACTATAGCAGTGTAGGAGGCCACAGACATACAGGTCGGAATGAGAGTGGGATTGAGAATTAAAGTGCCATGGAACAGGAAGCTCAGGATCAGCCCTGCTCTGGTCATTGTGCAATGTTTCATTAACATAGCAGAAGATTTGTTCTGGTGGCATTTAATGTGATCAATGAACTCAACAGAAAGCTTCTGTCCAGTCATTTTTCATAACTGAAATCAATAAACATAAGAAAGATTATTTTGGTTGCAACGTCAATGATTATAACCATTCAAGCAAGATTATATCTGGTTGTTATCTGTTGTTGGGATCAGGAGACACAGCAGAAAGATTGTCCTTGATTGCTGGAGTTTATCAGATCATTAAACACAACCATGTGGTAAATAAACACAGCAGTAAATCTTTTGAATGTAATGTGCTAATGGGTTCATAAACCTTGCAGGAGTATTATTTTGTGTGCTATGTGGTAATGTGATCAATAAACCCAGCAGGAAGGAAGTTTTGTTTAGCAATTTATTAATGGTATTGATGAACACAGTAAGATTATTTTGTTGGTGGTATTAATGAGATCAATAATATAAGAATTTTCTTGATGCAATGACATGGATTTGCCATATCATTACCAGCAAGATTATTTGTACTCTTGGTTATAACAGGTCAAATCTGATGTGGAAATCTGATTGCAGTCAGCTCTCTCTAGTCCTCCTGTGGGTCCACTGTTATTGTCCTAGAAGGTAGACTCAGCACTGAGATTACTGTAATTGATTGCACCTAACACAGTAATTACCTATACTTCTGCACTAAAATTGCTCAAGGCTAATACAACCAGAAGTAATTATTTTTTCATGACTAGATTAATAATAATTACTGCAGAACAACCTTTGTCGTCCTGAAAAAATAATTTTACAAGTGTGGAGTCTTATTCTCTCAGAGAAAATAAATGTTTTAGAAGAACAGAAATTAAAGTATTTTTTAAGTTTTTTTGACTTTCTCCTTTATCTTTCTTACCCTAATCATTGGTCATTGTTTTAGTTTCTGGGCAATGATTTAGCAGTTAATTGTGCATCTTTTATAGTTTTTAAATTTCCTGGTTGGCAGATTGTGCCTTGACGAAGATTCATCAAATTAATTGGTTAAAGAGCCTGAATCTACTACACCTGTTCACAGAAATCATAAGTCACCTGTGGGGGTGGGAACCCACGTCGAAAAAACAACATTGCAAATCCTTGATAAGTCTGAAGCAGCTGCACAAAAGGTCATCAATAAAAAGTAAGCATAAACCATTTTTAAAATTGTATTTCCTGCAATGTTTTTGATTATATAGATGCATTTAACATGTTTTTAAAGTTCATTTTCAGAATTTTTTAACAGTTTATTTCATAGAGTTTGGGTGCTTCTGAATGCTAGGGGCATTCAGATGTACTATAAACATGACAACTTTGACACATGGAAAAGCTGGGGGAGGGGGATTTCTAAAAGTCATGGATTTTCCTAGCAGCTTCATGGATGGTTCATTATTTGACATAGCCATATGACCTGATTACACAGTGGAAGGCTCCGCCACCTGGAATCAAGTCCACTATCCCCTTGGCCAACATGTTTGGCCTAGGAGCTGCAAAGCAGACAAATGATGTGTGGGTGTTGAGTACAATTATCAGGCTTCACTCAGCAACCTCTAAACTAATGTTTATGCAAACCAGATTGTTTTAAACACTGTTCATTTGCCTTGTGGTGTTGATACCCTCTACTTAGGTCATTTTAATTTTGATTTTATCTCCTTGGATCTAAAATATTACTTTGATTATTTGCCCATTTGCTGTACACATTGATGCAATCACGAAGAAGGCATGCCAGCAGCTCTGCTTTGTTAGAAGTTTGGAGATTTATGGAGATTTAGTATGTCACTAAAGAGTCTTGGAAATGTCTATAGATGGACAGTGGAGAGCATTCTGACTGGTTGCATCACAGCCTGGTATGGCAGCTCCAATGCACAGGATCACAAGAGGCTGCAGAGGGATGTAGACTCAACCAGCTCCGTCACAGGCACAACCCTCCCCACCATCGAGGACATCTTCAAGAGGCGGTGCCTCAAGAAGGCGGCATCCATCACTAAGGACCCACACCATCCTGGACATGCCCTCTTCTCGTTACTCCCATCAGGGAGGAGGTACAGGAGCCTGAAGACCCACACTCAACAACTTAGGAACAGCTGCTTCCCCTCCTCCATCAGATTTCTCAACGGTCCATGAACCCATGAACACCACCTTGTTATTCCTTTTTTTTGTACTATGTATTTATTTTGTAATTTACATTAATTTTATGTCTTTGCACTGTACTGCTGCTGCAAAACAACAAATTTCATGACATATAAGTCAGTGATAATAAATCTGATTCTGATTCTCTTGGTTTAAATTAAAATTAAGTTGCCATGGCAACTCCCGTCGCCTTTGCTTCAAATTCCCACTGTAACCAAATTTTCATCACTCAGCTGTGAGCTCTGTTTCCTGTAACCAATTCTACCACCAAAATTTGTAATACATTTAAATCAAATTACTAGTTTTGCTTATATGGGAGAAGAAATGGCTTTTATTTAATAACAAACTGTGTATGAGCATAGTAAGCACCCTCCCTGAATTTAACTGGAGCTACAAGTCCCCAAGGTTTCCTGAATTCCACTTATACAAGTACCACTCTCTATCTCCATCTTAGTCCCATTCTCTCCCCACTATGCCCCACCCCATCACTGCTCATCCAGACTTTCATTGCCTCTGTTCTTCTTCCTTAGCAGTCCCGTAGGAATGAGATGATTTGCTTCCACTCTGTTTTTATGGTTTTTGAGCTGGCCGATGAAACCAATATAGATCCCAGACTTGACCAAGGCACAGTAGGTGCCTGATGGGGCAGGCAGGTGGGTAGCTTGTGAGGGGTTCTGCTTCCCCTATCTGAGGGTCCAGAACTTGGGGTCAGAGTCTCAAAATAAGGAATAGGCCATTTATGACTTTAATGAGGAAGAATTTCTTCATTCAAGAAGGTGAATATTTGGAATTCTTTACTCCAGAGGGCCACTGAGACTCAGTCATTGATTTCATTCAAAACTGAGTTTGATACGTTTTTGGATATTAGAGAAATTAAAGGATATATGGATAAAGCAAGAAAATGATCTTGTTGAATGGCAGAGTAGGCTTGAGGAGCCGAAAGGCCTACTTTTGTTCCTACTTACATTAGAGCATAGAACAGTACGACACAGGAACAGACCCTTTGGCTCACCATGTCTGTGCCAACCTTGATGCCAATCTAACTGATCCCATCTGCCTGCACGTTGTCTGTATCCCTCTATTCCAAGCTTGTTCATGTGGATGTGTAAATACCTCTTAAATGTATTTGCTTTTCCCATCTTCCCTTGTAGCCATTTCAGGCACCTACCACTCTCTGTGTAAAAGAAAATTGCCTTGCAAATCTCCTTTAAATTTTCCCCCTTTCACCTTAAACCTATGCTCTCTAGCATCTGACATTTCCACCTTGGGGGAAAAAAGCTTTGACTATCTATCTATGCCCCTCATAATCTTATATCCTTCTACCAAGTTTCTCCGCTGTCTTTGACATACAAGAGAAAACAATGTAAGTCTTCCAACCTCTCCTTATAGTTTTGTCTAAGAGTTTGTATTATTGGAGGACGCAGGTATAACTGTGAGTATTTAGGACATTGATGTATGCGTATTACAGGTAGAAGCATAAATATTGAAGATGGAGTTTAGTTTATTGCACTAAGATTCAGAGATCATCTGCAATAACCTGGAGAGGTTTCAGAAACTGTTTACAAGGATCTTGTCAGCAATAGAGAGGAGCAAAATGACCCAACATTTGCTATGGTCATGTTTGTTCCCTTTGCACTTGTCAACTGTTGACATCTTTGATCCTGAATTAAAGTATTGTGTTCCCAACAGAAAAAAATTAAAGAACCGAGGAAAGCTTTGTGAGGTATAGGGCCTCCATGTTTTTGAGCATTTCAGCAGGGATTTCTCTAGCCCAGCTGCTTTTTTGTTTACTGTTCACAAAAGTGTGAACTTTGTTCCCACCAGAATTGCTGGATGTTCCAGAATAATTAAGATTAGTCTTTTCCCAATGGAATCTACTAGTTGATCATTTTTGTTTGACTAATATTGAGGGTTGCATTCTTTATAATGTAGTACTGTGATGTCAGGAGAGTGGTGCTGTCAATGAACAGGATTGGACAGGTGTTGTATCTTCACAGTCCATAAATTGAATGTGACTCCTGAAAAAATCTTTGGCATCATTAAGAGTTTGTCATTCCATTGCTTTATTTCTCCTGCAAGTCCTTCAGCTACCAAGATGGTACTGTAACTTATGATGCTAGCATTGACAAGAACTTTAAACATGTTTAAAATCAGCTACTTTAGTTTTTAGTTGTCTACAAAAAAAATGGGAGTGTCAAATGTCTACAGGATTCTCCATTTACATACTGTTGAGATCCCTTTCTTCCCTGTATTGTATCACAACCTTTTATCAAAAAAACTTAACAACCAGCCATATCCCCTCTGCAGGATTAGTGGTCTGACAAAATGACCAGCAGCTGTGCCAAAAACAGAAGCCACAATAACAAGGAAGCAAATGACTAGTTGGCCACATCAGTCATATCAACAACAATCATCTGCCTAGAGGAGTTCTGTACAGTAACTTTTACCACTGGAGACACAAGAGACTGCAGGTGCTGGAATGTGGAGTAACAAACAAAATGCTGGAGGAACGCAGCGGGTCAGGCAGCACCTGTGGAGAGAAGTGGACAGTTGATGGTCTGAGTCAAGACCCTTCATCTGGATTGAAAGGTAGAGGGGAGATAGCCAGTATGAAGAGATGAGGGGAAGAGGTGGACCAAGAGCTGGCAAGCGATAGGTGGATCCATGTGAGGAGGAGTGAAAAGCAGATGGAGGAGGGAAGAGTGGAAATAGTGACAGAGGCTGCGAGGTTGTGGGTGGAGGCAAATGGGCTGCAGATGATGGAATCTGATAGGAAAGGAAGGTGGAATATGGAACCAAATAAGGGAGGTGGGGTGGGCAGATGGGAACATTAAGGGGAGGGTCCCATTAGGAGGAGAGTGTGGGTGATGGGGAGATGGAGTGGGTGAAGTAGGGGAAAGAAGGGGAAAGAAACAGGGTGATGGGAGGCTGGAAGTGAGGTGGGGTGGGTGTAGGAGGAACTGGGTAGATCAGGAGGAGAGAGAAAAGGGACAGAGGGGGAAGCAGTTTAACTGAGCTTGGAGAATTAAACGTTCATGCCATCGGGTTGTAGACTACCCTGGCAGAATCTGGGGTGCTATTCCTCTCATTTGTGTTCAGCCTTATCCTGGCAGTGGAGGATGCCGAGGACAGACATGGCAGTTTGGGAATGGGGAGGGGAATTAAAATGGTTAGTAACCCGGAGCTCCAGAAGGCCAGGGCGGACAGAGCGCAGGTGCTCTGGAAAGCGGTGGCCTAGTCTGTGCTTGGTCTCACCGATGTAGAGGAGGCCACATCGAGCGCACCGAATCCAAAAAAACAAATTTGGAGGAGAGGTATGTGCATTTTACCAGTGCACTTGGCCATCCCAAACTCCACCACAACAACTCCATCAAGTGATACTTACATCTGTTCCACTGGATTTAAAAACCTAAGAGGATATGGCCCATGATAGATGAGCGTATGCTCCACTATAAAGGAAACAGAATGAAGAACAGAAGATCTTCTGGCTAATCCAGCTGACAGCAGGAGGCAACATAGGCATCAATTTATCCGGAATTCTACAAATGGAAGCATTTCCAATATCAGTAATGGTCATACTCCAAAAGCGGCAGTCATTACTATGTTTATTGCTGATGATGTTCTATGAGGAGGGAAAGGTATGAGTTTCTGTTCTTTAGGCACTAAAGAGCCTCTGATCTCCAGCTGAGCCCACCTTTGATGCAGAGTGCTACCAGATAAGAGTCTGATGCTTTTGCTAGCAGCAGGAAGGAGCAGAGGATTGTTAAAGAGTTGATTGTCATTTAAACTGTCTCCTCGTCCTTATTATAGAGACTGCTTGGTGTTTTGATGCCAGAGCTATGAACTTAAGCCTTTTCCAACAATGTCTTGCTGAATCAAATGTAATGACTTGTTACGATGAATTTTATTACTACTTAAAAGGCATATCCTTCACCTTTCAATGTCCCATTGCAGCTGGTAGAATGAGGGGGAGTTTAGAAGCATGAGACAATTTCTGAGAGAGTTTGTCGTGATTTTACCAAGCATTCATAAAACAGTCCAAACAGTAGCCCAGACTGATGACACTAAATGCACTGTATAGTCACATCAGTGTCTTGTGGTTTCCTCTGAAGTTCATTCTATTAAAGACCCTTGAATGAATTTTGAGGCAGAGTACAATTCATTGATAGGACTATATACAGCAAGATTCTGATAATCCTGTACCCTTGGGACTTTGGTAGTGCCAAACTTGCAGATTTTCCAGATTATTGGAGATTAGTCATGTTACCCGAACACCCTTTTATTTCACTACTTTTTATACTTTACGTAGTAGTATAATAAATTTTCCAGTAAATGGTGAATTTAAAGCTGACTTCCAGCGAGTTTTAGTTCATATGTTTCAGTTTTTCAAACCGAGTGGAAAAACACAAACAATCCAGACCCCAGCCTACACTCTGGGCCCTGGCCTGCATTCCAAACCCTGGCTCTGACCACATCTCCATCCTACACTCAGGACTCCAGCTACAATCCTACTCACGTTCCTGACCATGGTGTTCCTGACCTCAGCCCACATTCCAGAAACATGCAGCCAACTTCATGGGTACAGGGATCTGTGTGGATAGTTGGTCCATGGATAAGAAAGACTTAGTTTACTAATGAGCAAGCTTGATGCCAAACCATTTGAACAATTGAATTATGGGAGTTTTATTGCAGCATAAACAGGAATGCTGGGAGAATTCAGCTGTCAGGCAGCATCTGTGGAAAGGGAAACCAATTAATGTTTCAGGTCGAAGATTTTCTATCAGAACACCAGATATGTCAACTGGTTTCTCTTTCCACAGAAAGAGATAAGAGACATTCAGTATTCCTCTTTTTGTTTCAGATTCTAGCATCCACACTTTTTATTTGTTTTCTTTTACATTTACAGCAGCACATTTGCTGCTTCTGCCTGAAAATCATTTTTTAGACAAATGTTTATTCCAGAAATTTTCCTAGGACTTAACCTCTAAAGATGTTGTGGCACTCCACTTTTGTGGACATCAGGAAAAAGAGAGTGGTTTGTCATTGGCATTATATTAGGGGTATGCCAAGATTTTTTGGAGGAATGAGAGGAGGACATTAAAGGTAGACCAGCACCAATTGCTTCAGAAGAGACAGACAGAAAGGGAGGACAGGGCAAGATGGACCTCCCTATCACTTTGAACGTACAAGTCATCCTCCCTCTTCCAACCCTTTTCCATCAGGTCCTCCACTATCTTAAAGTCTGAATCATCCTGAAACCTGCCTCAATCAAAGCACATTATACATTCAGTCCACATACACTGTTTCCTGACAATGCTTGAGTACTAAGTCTGTGCTTCTCAGTTTTAGTGCTTGTAGATAAGATCAAATTATAGTGTTCAGCAATTAGGCGCAAAACTGTGTGCTAAATCAAGGGGCTTATTGGATGAAAGGGTAAAGACAAGTTCCAAATCAACCTGCTCATAAGAGAGACTTTTTGCAAGTGTGGATTCAGCACAAAAATAATGCTTGATATTTGTACTGAAGCACATGTTGAGGACTTCCATAATCACTCCCCAACCCCCAATCTCATTGCACCGTTCTCTTACCACTGCTAGACAGGACATTCCCAGAGGTTACAATGGAGCAGTCTGGGAATTGGCTTAGAGGAATGGTTCTGTGAGTATGATCATGTCATGACCAGTCTTTGGGACAGCTTTCCCAACTTAATCACAAAATCCCAGATGCTCCTGAGGAGCATATTGCAGAGTTAACTGGACAATACACTTTTATGTGTTTCTGAATTCAGTGCCTAGGTTGATGCTGTGTATTAGACTAGTTTTACTTTTATGATATGATGTGGCATCATGGTACAACCAAGAAACTTGCTTAGTCAATTCTGGGTGAAGTTTAGAAGCAACCACTTTACTGAGGGTTTGATAAGATAAGATAAGTTATCTTTATTAGTTACATGTACATCGAAACACACAGTGAAATGCAGCTTTTGCTTTGTGACATGATTAGGCCAGGTTAGGTTAAATTGTTTGTGAACCATAGCAATCCATATTCCAAGTGCAAGTGCATTTAAAATGTAGAAAATTTCTGTTCATCCTTTATTCAGTGCTGGATGAGTAGAAATTTCCTCTGTTGGAGACTGAAGTTGTTGCTTCCTGCTGCAATCTCCTTTCCCTGCTCCCTACATCCATCTGGCTGATGACATAGCCAAACCAGACTCTTGTGTTTAGCTCTGAAAAGAGTTTCCATCAACAAGACTTCCTCCTTCCATCTCTGTAAGACAATCCAACTTTTTTTTATTTAGTCATTTACTGGATGTTGCTGTCTTACCTCTCCTCCTGCTGCCCATCCCCAGGTGCTGTTCTTTCACCCATAAAGGAACCACAGGAATTACCTCTCTTAGCCTTTCTTTCAAAGTTAGACACAAGAGATTCTGCAGATGCTGGAATCTGGAGCAACACACACAAAATGCAGAAGGGATCGCTCTCTCCACGACTCCCTTGTCCACTCGTCCCCACATATGACCCTCCCGGCGCTTATCCCTGCAACCACTCTAAGTGCTACACCTGCCCCAACACCTCCTCCCTCACCACCATTCAGGGCCCTAGAAAGTCCTTCCAGGTGAGGCAGCGCTTCACCTGTGAATCCAAAGGTGTCATTTATTGCATCCGGTGCTCCCGGTGCGGCCTCCTCTACATCGGTGTGACCCGATGCAGATTGGATGACCACTTCGTCGAGCACTTTCGTTCTGTCTGCCGCAAAAGCAAGGATCTCCCAGTGGCCATCCACTTCAATTCCACATCCCACTCCCATACCGACCTGTCTATCCATGGCCTCCTCTACTGCCAAGCTGAGGCCAGACGTAGGTTGGAGGAACAACACACCATATTTTGCCTTGGTAGTCTCCAACCTGTCGGCCTCAACATCAATTTCTCTAACTTCTGGTAACCCTTCCCCTCTTCTTCCCCCCCACTTCTTTTTCCTTTGTCTTCCCTCATTCCTGTGGCCCCCTTCCTCCTTCTCCTGCCCCTTTCCCCAGTCTTATGACCTGCTCATCCCTTCCCCCACCCTCATGACCTGCCTATCTATTCCCCACCTGTGCGGCCTCCTCTACATCGGTGTGACCCGATGCAGATTGGATGACCCCCACCCTCATGACCTGCCTATCTATTCCCCACCTGTGCGGCCTCCTCTACATCGGTGTGACCCGATGCAGATTGGATGACCCCCACCCTCATGACCTGCCTATCTATTCCCCACCTCCTTCCCTTATGTCCATGGTCCACTGCCCTCTCCTACTGGATTCCTTCTTCTTCAGCCCTTTGCCTCTTCTATCTATCACCTCTGAGCTCTTACTACTCCCCCCTCTCCCTCCCCCATCCTCCTACCTTTCCCCTCTCACCTGAACTCACCTATCATTTGCCTGCATGTACTCCTCCCCTCCCCTGACCTTCTTATTTCAGCTTCTGCCC
Organism: Pristis pectinata; assembly: GCF_009764475.1. NCBI lineage: Eukaryota > Metazoa > Chordata > Chondrichthyes > Rhinopristiformes > Pristidae > Pristis > Pristis pectinata. Next base: position 92,959,556 of record NC_067405.1, on the reverse strand, counting down.
TGTTCCTTTCCAGTCCTGATGAAGGGTCTCAACCCGAAACAGCAACTGTTATTTCTCTCCATAGATGCTGCCTGACCTACTGAGTTCCTGCAGCATTTTGTGTGTGTTGCTTTCAAAGTTAGAAACGCTAAATAAAATCTGCTGCTTTGTCCAAGCATTTGGTCATTTAAACTGATCTCCCTTTTGTGTGCAGTGTTATTTTTTTCAGCACATTAAGATGTTTTAATTTATAAAAGGTGCAATATTATAATTGTTGTTGTAGGTGTAAGGGTGACTACTTAGGATGTGGTTGCAATTTTGCAAATGCAAGTGCAACCATTACTGTTATAGGTTATGTGAAATACAGATGTAAACATGAATAAATACAGATGTAAACATGAATAAATACAGATGTAAACATGAATAAATACAGATGTAAACATGAATATTTTTGATGTAATTTTGTTTAATGCAGCTGCAAATATTTAAGATTAATGTGCATGTATGTTGTAGGTGTGGCAATGTTAGTATTTGGGATTTCAGTCTGTTTATTCCTGGTGAAGATGGTGTATTTAGAATCAACTACATGCAATTCCATGAGAGGTCATGGAATTATGGGCAGGGTAGCAAAATGGGTGGAAATAAAAGGATCTCGTTCTGGTTGGTTACCGGTTACTAGTGGTGTGCCGCAGGGGTCGGTGTTGGGGCCTCTCCTTTTTACCTTGTACATCAATGATTTGGATGATGGAATAAATGGTTGTGTGGCTAAGTTTGCGGATGACACCAAGATAAGTGGAGGAGTAGGGAGCATAGAGGAAATAGAAAGAATGCAGAGGGACCTAGACAGTTTAGGAGAATGGGCAAGGAAATGGCAGATGAGATTCAATGTTGAGAAATGTGCAGTTGTACACTTTGGAAGTAGAAATAAGCGGGTAGATTATTATCTAGAAGGAGAGAAGATTGATAGTGCGGTAGTACAAAGGGACTTGGGGGTACTCGTACAAGATACCTTAAAAGTTAACCACCAGGTTGGATCGGTGGTTAAGAAAGCGAATGCTATGTTGGCATTCATCTCGAGAGGTATAGTGTATAAAAGTAAGGAAGTGTTGATGAGGCTCTACGGGGCGCTAGTGAGGCCTCATTTGGAATACTGTGCGCAGTTTTGGGCCCCACATCTTAGGAAGGATGTGCTGACGTTGGAGAGGGTTCAGAGGAGATTTACGAGAATGATTCCAGGAATGAAAGGGCTTAAGTATGATGAGCGTTTGTCGGCTCTTGGACTGTACTCGCTGGAGTACAGAAGGATGAGAGGGGACCTCGTAGCGACATTTAAAATGTTGACAGGTAAGGATAGAGTAGATGTGGCTAGGCTGTTTCCCTTGGTGGGCGTGTCCAGGACCAGAGGGCACAATCTTAGAATTAGAGGGTACAGTTTCAAGACAGAGATGAGGAGAAGTTTCTTTACCCAGAGGGTGGTGAAATTGTGGAACTCCTTGCCACGCACAGCAGTGGAGGCCAGATCAGTGGGGGTATTCAAGGAGGAGATAGACAGATATCTAAATAGTCAGGGTATCAAGGGATATGGGGATAAGGCTGGCAAATGGGATTAGAATAGTTTTTTTTTCTTTTTTCTTCTTTTTTTCCCACCCCATTTCTTTTTCCCTTTTCCTTGGAGCAGACTCGATGGGCCGAATGGCCTGCTTCTGCTCCCTTATCTTGTGATCTTGTGACCTATTGAAGGTGCAAGTGTACGTTTGAGCATGCATGATGTATTTTAGATTACTACTTGAGGAAATATAAGTAGGTTTATGTATTTTGCACATCAGAGTTCATATTGCAGATTATGTGTGAATCTTTTGGTTATAGGCTTGCGTCGTGCAGAAGTTAGATTGCCTGCTGAAATCAAAATCGATCCAGTTATATGAAACCAGCACTAGGCGGCAGTCTTTTACCACTTCACACTGCATGTTGCAAAAGAATTGAAACCAATGCAGAGCAAGCTTTAATAAAGCCAGTAAACAGGCAAAGTGATTACTTGGCAACTATTTATGCACCACTTTCACTTCAGGAGTAAATAACAAACTTACCAAAAATACAGGTTCTTTAATTATTATCAACTACTTTTACAAGACTTCTGGTATCATGCCATGGCCACCTTTAGATGCTGGTTCTATGTGGAAAATTTATTGAATTGCTGGGAAAATATTTGTATTTTGTGCAGCATTAGCTTTGATGATGTTATTATCCTAATACTAAATCAGATGCTGTTGTTCTACCATTATGTTAGTTGAGATATTTGCCTAGAATTTCATTTACTTCACAGAAGGTGCTTTAAATGATTGTTACACAATGCATCGACAATTTGGTCGCACGACAGCAAAATTCTGAAGCGCAAGTCATCGGCTGAAACTTACTAGGACTTCCCTTTGTTCACAATGCTATTGCAGAGACCATAAAGGAAAATAGTAGTTATCTTGGAGTGGGGCCAGGCATGGACAGATTGTCTGGAAAGAAAATTCTGGAGATTGGGGATTGGAAGCCTGATGAGAGTCAAGTGGAGTGGTGTAGGAAGTCTGCTTGGCATCTGGGATGGGGGTCAGATGTCCGATGAAGGCACGGATTGAAGTTCTGTAGTTGATCAGGACTTCAAGTATCAAGGATAGTCATGTATCAGAGTCTGGTGTGTGTGTGATCATTGGTGGGATGGTTGTTGTGTGAGAAGTAGTTGGGAGTGTTGGCTGAAGGTTTCGATCCTGAGAATGTGATGGAAGTACAGTGTACAGTGAAGAGGATGGGATTCAAGGAGGGACAGCAAGTAATTAAAGGGGACACACCTGAATCAAGCTCCCAGCATTAGGCCAGGACCTGCTCAAGAAGGTCTCCTTTAAATACACAATCATTGTATTCTGGAAATTATCTTATTTCAGTTCCAAACTACTGAAAAAATAGCACTGTATTCAATTGTTCTCAATGTATCATATCAAGGCAGAGTTAGTTCCTGAATTAGCTTTGGTCACCGTAATGAACATTTGGAGAAAATATGCCTGTAAAGCTGTTCGGTGGAAAGATAGAGAGTTTGGCACAATGATGATGTTGATACAGCATTCTATCTACAAGTCAATAAGGCATGTGATAGAGGGGAACTTCTGATCACTGTCTGGAAAATTGCAGTTGAATTTGTATTGAATGAGTTTCCTCTTTCACCTCATAAATAGTTTAAATTAGGCCTTAAACACTGGTCACTTGAGAACAAAACTATAGTGCCTTTGTTCACTGTGGAATTTTATTTAATACTCAGAAGGATGAAGACACATTTGAGACTATTGTCTAATAAGTTGATGATTAAATTCAAAAAGTGTTTTAATAGTCTGTAACAGCTGCTAATGTTTTAATAACTGGAATATGCTCTTTTATAAATACCAGAATTCGGAGTACGTCTATTTTCTAATAGTGCCTTGGGAAAACATTTTAGATTCTGATCTCATTGTGTTTTAACCATTGAGAAAGCAACTGCGCTATTGTAGACTTTATATTTTGATACGCAGGGAGCAAGATCAACCAGATAATGGAAGTAAAGAAAAAGTCAGCAAGAGGGAAAGGATTTCAGCTGGGAGGAAGGAAAAGAAAATCAATATAAGGAGAGGTAGAGAAAGAAAATGGAGTTGAAAATCGAATAAATTGGCTTAAGGCGATGAAATATATTTTCTTGAACCTACCTGATTGTTAATCTTTTGATACGTATTATGTCAAAATCCAACATATTATTCCAATCACTTCACTTATACATAACACTTTATTGTAAAATACCCTAGTGCACATCACAGGGATTTAATTAAACAAAATCTGGAACTGAACAAATAAGGAAATATTTGGGCAGATGACTACAAACTCAGTGAAAAAGGTACAATATACAAATTCACTGATGACACCACTGTTGTTAGACGAATCACAGGTGGTGATGAGTCAGTGTACAGGAGCGAGATAGGACACCTGGTTGAGTGGTGTCACAACAACAACTTCTCGCTCAGCATCAGTAAAAGCAAAAGAACATTGATGACTTTAGGAAAGGGAAGAAAGGTGAATGTGCACTAGTCTACATTGGTGGATTGGTGGTGGAGAGAGTCAGCAGCTTTAAATTCCTGGGCGTTAACATATGGGATAACCTGTCCTGGGCCCAGCACATTGATGCAATCACAAGGAAGGCGCGCCAGTGTCTTTACTTACTTTGAAGGTTAAGGAGATTCGGCTTATCCGAACACTCTAATAAACTTCCACAGATGTACTGTTGAAAGTATCCTGACTGGTTGTATCATTGTCTGGTATGGCAATTGTCTGAATAGAAGAAGCTGTAGAGGGTAGTGGACTCAGCTCAATACATTATGGGCACATTCGTCCTCACCATTGGAAGTATATACATGAGGAGCTGCCTCAAGAAGGCAACATCTATCATCAAAGATCCCCACCACCTGGCCCATGCCATCTTCTCGCAGCTACCATCGGACAGGATGTACAGAAGCCCGAAGTCCAACACCACCAGGTTCAAGAACAGCTATTTCCCTTCAACCATTTGGTTCTTGAACCGACCTGCACAACCCTAATTACTACCTCAGTATAGCAACACCCTGACGACTTTGCACTACGAATGGACTTTGTTATTTTTTGTTGATTTTTGGGTTTTTTTGTATTCTTTCTTGTATAATTTTGTATGATTTATGTTGTTAATTTATGTTTCTCTTGTGAATGTTGTGCATCTGCTGTTATATGCCTGTGATGCTGCTGCAAGTAAGTTTTTCATTGCACCTGTTTTTCATTGCACGACAATAAACTAAACTTTCAGCTTTCGACTTTTAGTTTGAGAATCTTAAAGGAGGAAATAGAGGTGGAGAGATGGTGGTGTTTAGGGAGTGAATTCTAGAGCTTAAAACCCTGACAGTTGAAAATATGGCATCCAGTGACGGAGTGATAAGCAAAAGGTCAAAATTGGAAGACCACAATTTCCTTGGAGAATATTGAGTTAGGGCAGGGTAAGTTGTGGAGAGATTTAAAAACAAGTATGACAATTTTAATATGGGAAACTACTGCAAGTCAGTAACCACAGAAATGATGGGTGGATGGGATCTGATGGGTGTTCAAATAAGGGCAGTGGATATTTGGATGAACTGATGTTTGTAAAGGATGGAGTGAGAAATCAGCAGCACCGATGAGGTTTTCAGCAACAACAAGCTGCAATAGGACAGCAGTAATCAGTCTAATGGCAGAGATATGCAGTTCGAAGTTTATCCTTGGGACAAATGTCAAATATCAAAGTTGTGAGTCATCCAATTCAGCTTTAAATTTAAAGACTAATTTGTTCTCCCAATGTGTTTCTGAGCAAAAATGAACCCCAAAGGATAACCAAAAATGAGAACAACAACTTGTGAAATAAATGAGACAGTTTACAACAGAAGTCTGACCATCCTTTCGCAACTGTACTGCTTAGACTGAGACTTCGAGCACTAATTCTTTATTCTGTCATTAATCAACTTCTAGTAATATAGCTCACAGATAACAATAATAGGTTACAATTGTGTTCTTCCATTTTCCTTTCTATTTCTCACACTTTAATTCTTGTGTTTCCTTCATTACAGTGTTGAAATTCAGCCCCGTAATGTCCTCAGTAAATGTAATCTTATGAATACTGTGTTTATCATTTCACAAAGCATTAATGCATTCAAAATAAAAATGTAAAGCCTCTGTTAATACTGCAGACAAAAGATTTTCACATAAACCCATCCATTCATTATCAACATCACACAGTGCGACTCCTTCTATCTTTCTGCTTGTCGTCAGTTATTTCTAATCCTCTTTTTCTTTGTGAGTCTTGCAGACATATTCTTGTTCTCACCCTTGTTCTGAATCTTCAGGGTCTTCAAGAATCCCATCTGTGCCAACTTGTATAGCGTATTTTTAATGCATCAATGGGTGATTTGTCCTTATCATCATTGGGACAGTAATCTGGCAGGGCAGATTACATGTACTTTGGAGAACTTGCCTGTTTTTCTTTTCTCTGAGTATATTTCAGAGCTTATTTTCAACACTATAATGAAGGAAGTGGAAGAACTGAAGAGTTGAAAATACATAGGATGGCAAAAGCGCAATTTTGTCTCCAGTTATATCATTACCTGTAAGCCATATTACCCACTGTTGATTGGTAACAGAATGAAAAGTTAGTGCTTGGAGTCTCAGTCTAAGAGGTGCTGCTGCTGAAGTGCCATGAGACTTTCCCTGATTATTTTCTTTACCAAGTTGTTCGCATTTTTGGAAATTCTCTCTTTCTCTTTTTAATTCACGTATTTGTTTTGGAACTTTCAGGAATAGAACTTAATCTCTTCATTTAAATCTGAACCTGGTAGTTCATAACTTGGTGCCTGTTATATTTCTGAACTGGAAATGAGCTCGTAACCACAGATCTGTGCCATTACCAAGATGAGTGTCTAGATACTGGAGGATGTTCTGCCCACTGTCACTGCCATTTACTGTACTGTTAATTTGTTTATGTTGCAGTATTAAAAGGGAGAAGTAATTGAGGTGTTTTACAGGTGATGTTTGAGGGATAAATATTGTCCATGTAATAAGGAGATCTTTAGTACTCTTTCAATCATCTTTTGGAAGGCCTGATGGGGATTTTGTTTGAAATCTCTAAGAGTCAGCACTTCTTTAAAAATGCAGTAGCCCCATGAATATTGCACTGAAGCATCTGCCTAGGTAACACACTGAAGTCTCTAGAATAAGCCTTGTACCCACCAGCTCTCACTGCAGAAGCAAAAGTGTTACTACCAAGCCTAGTAAACTGAGCCAGTGAGGAATCCATGGAGATGGCTTAGTCTGTCAACAGTTTTGAGGTATTGGGTGATTGTACAGGAATAGAAAGTGCGCATGGCAATATTCTTGAGGTTATAGTTCTATCAGTACCCAACCATCAGTTAGAACTTCTGAGCTTCTACAGGGTAAGTTATATGCTATGATTAACTCTTAAGTTGACCCTCTCTCATTCTCCTACAAGTAGAGAAAGAAAGAAAGAACTTGTACTTATATCTTCAGACCCCTGAAGCAATATGCAGTCAGTGTGGTGCTGTGAAGTGCAGTTACTGTTGTAATGTTGGCAAACCCAGCAGCCAATTTGTTCACAGCAAACTGTCACAAATACCGATGTAACAATGACCCAATCACAGGGGAGAAATCTTCTTTGGTCATCAGCCCTAATTACATTCAAGTATTTTGACTACTGTTTGTATTCGCCTCCACACGTTCAGTGTTGATTGTGTGGAAGTGAGTAAGACCGATAGTCAGTAGTTTTGCACAGTTTTGCACTGGTGGTGAAAGACAATTGTCTCCTTCCCATCTGCTTTAGTGTCATTGGTTGACAAGTGGATATTCAAGGTTACTCTCAGTACTTCCTTGGTTCTGAGATTAACCTTTCTAGGAAATGATGGTCTGGATTTGAAGCTCCAGTACTGACACTCAGAATTAACTGTGGTTCTGGGAGAGTTACAGTAGCCTTGGAATTATTCTTTGGCTCTCTGCTTCAAAGAAACGTGTTAAAGTCATGGACTTGATGAGATAGAGTGCAAAACATGACCGAAGCCTCTCTGTGAGAGGGTCACCTGCAACGACTTCTTACTGGAAGGGAATTTATAAGTATGCTTTATTACAGATATTTTCAAAATTGTTGCATTATGTTTGTGTTCATTATTTTAGCTATTTTTTGAGGGTCCATACTGGGGGTGCAATATGTTATTGAAAAATCCTCTGGAAAAAAATACTCTTGGGAATGTATTTGTATCTGGATGTTTTTTCAGAGAAAGGAGGGGAATTATGGCACAATTGGGAGAAGTTTATTATTAGGCAGGGAATTAGGTGGCTGTGGCCACATACTAGATCCTTGTGAGGCTACTTGCCCTTGAGCAAACCTGCAAGATATTTATATATTTAACTTACTGTTGTGCCTCTTCTTACTCAGGATCTGGTTGTTGGCAGGTTCAGCCTAATACAATGCTGACACCGGTGCCCCCAGCTCACTATCACTTAGTCCTGGGTTTAAATCCGTAGATCAGAGCGTGATGATATCATTGGATTTGATCTTCATATTTAAATTAGCTCTAAATTCTTTCTGCAAATATCCAGCTCACCAGCTTAAGAGAGCAGGTTAGTATGGTGACATAGAAGAAAGGAAAGAAAACTGGAGAAGACAAGTGACTCCCCTTATTCTATTCACTCCCTTGTACCTGTTATCTGCAAGGCAGGGGAAACTTACATCAAGTTCACTGTTACCAGTTTTCTTCAGTGACATGCACTAAATGCTGACTCTAATGAACCAAATTTTGAAACAAAAGTAAACACACAGCTACTGCTACATTATGTTTCACACGTGACCTAAATGAATCCCTCTCTGCATATGGCTGCTGATAATTTGACAGAGATTTCACTGGTGAGTTTCATCCCAAAAGCATATTAGACATCTTCCCACAGTCTTTGGAAATATTAAAACAAATGCTGGTTTCCAGCATTGGCTATGTAGGTAATAGGTTGCTTAGCCCACATGGAGCAGTAAAATTGGTGTTAGATCAATGAGAACTAATAGCCTAGTAATAAAGCTCTTAATGTCTGTAGAATTACAATTGTTAAGTGTTCAATTCAACTGCTTGAAAACAAAATCAGTCTCAAGCCCATATTTTTCTGAGCAGTAAAGCGGTCAGAATTAGTCAGCCTCACAACCCAAGAGCAAGTTCAATTATGGAATCAAGATTGCAAGTCCCATCTGTGAATTGTGTGCAGAGCAGTATCTAATTGTTGTTTCATTAAACTGTCAGTAGTACTCAATCAGTTGCTTTAGATGTGGTGAAATTTATCTATAGCAAACAAAATTTATGAAAGTTGAACTGTACTTCTATGGGGTTATTTATAGCAAAATCCATAAGAAAGACAAGGCTTGCAGATAGGATCTTAGAAATGGTTGATTTAAGATTGAACCTTTGTTCCATCACCAACCTGAATCTTTTGAATTCAGGATGGCTGCTATAGGATGAATATTTCTTTATTTCCTCATTGCATGACCTAAGACTTAACTTGAGAGCTAAAACAACTATGCTCTTCTCAAGTGTAGGCAGGTGAGGGAAAGCTTGAAGTTAGAAAACTGAATTATTACAATTCATTCAAATTTTGTAGTGTGCTCAAGATTCATTTTCTTTGAAACAAATCTCTAAATTTAAAGCATTGTTTTGCATGCCAAGTAAGCAGTGATCCTTAATCAAGGTTCTTACTGTTATTGCACATGAAATTGTTGGAGAAACTTAAACAGAATTTTCACCCTTACTGAAGAGAATGGATGAGTAAATACCATAATAATTTTGACCTGTTCAACCACCCAAATGTAGTGCTGTATTTATGCATCATGGAATGGAGTATATGGAAGATTATCACCTCAAGGTTGCATCCAGATATAATGCATGCTCCCTTGTGGTTTTACTTTGACATTTAAATTAGTTTCTAATGCCATAAGTCCTCAGTGGGGAAGCTGTTTCAATGATGAGAGGTCAAGCTGAAGGACAGTGCTGCCAGGGAATTTGTAGTATTGTTCAAGAGGCAATTGAGCTTATGAAATAGGTTATACTGAGCAGGCCTTGCATTGCAATTAGATCTGTGAATCAGCATTATTGTTGTTCAGATTCAGATTAGTTTATTTTCATATACACCAGGGTGCAATGAAAATCCTTGCTCATGTGAAGCTCACAGAGCAAACAGTATAAATGGTGATAATAATACAATGATAAATACAGTGATGAATGCAAAACAACGGAATAGTACAAAGATTGTAGTGCAACCTGAAGCAGTGCAAAAAGAAATTCTAAAGAGACAATAGTGGAATTAATAATGGAGGTAGAATTAAGAGTCTAAGGATGTGGCAGCACCACGAGGAAGGGGATGTGAAAGAGGTGATTGGTTGAGGAGTCTGACAGCAGTGGGGAAGTCTGATCATCTGGGCTTTCAAGCTCCTGTACCTTGTCCCAGAAGGTAGAAGAGGGAAAAGGAAATGGCTGGGGTGGCAGGTATCCTTGACGATAGCAGTAGTCTTTCTGAAGCAACACACCATGAAGATGGACTGGATGGAAGGAAGTGATGAACCTGTAATGGACTGGGCAGTGTTTACCGCTCTCTGTTGGTTCCGTTGGTCCAGAGCAGAGCATTTGCCAGATCAGGCTGAGATGCAACACGTCAGAATACTTTCTATAGCGCATCTGTAGAAGTTCAAGAGAATCCTTCTGGACAAGCCGTATCTTCTCAGATACCTATAAAAGTACAAACACTGATGTGCTTTCTTGATCACTGCATCAGAGTGGAGGGACCAGGTGAGGTTGCTAATGATATGGATGCCAAGGAACTTGAAGCTGTCGACCATCTCTATAGCAGTTCCATTGATGAGAACAGGGTTGTGTTTGCTCCCCTGTTTCCTTAGGTCAACAACTAGTTCTTTCATCTTGCTGACATTATGGGCAAGGTTGTTGTTCTGACACCATGACACAAGGTTCCCTTCATTACCAACTAGGTGCCTATCTAGGCCCCTGGATGCCGATAACAGTCTGGAACATTGCTGTAAAATGAAACCAGCTCTCTTCCAGAGCATCATACAACTGTGATCTTGTTTAATTATTTGGGTCACAGGCATCAAATTCAATAGTAAAGTAATAGGACCATCCATTTAATTGCTGGAAACCTCACTATCAAATACAACTTTTTCCTCATGTCCTCTATGAACTTATCATTGGTGGGAAAAAAGACTTTATGTTTGACAATTCAGGAATGCCTCATTACACGAAAAGTTTTTGTTATAGTCCAGGTAGCGTCGGAGAATTAGCTGAGCTTGAAATTCACCTGATACTTTTGACAAAATGATTACTGTGTTTTTTTTTAAGAGCAAAGATCACAAGCTTGTAGCGGCTTGATTTTAAAATGAACAGTAATTATGGAATGTTCTTGTCTATATGTCTTAACTGTGAAATCAAGTTAAAAATAAATCCAAGCATATGCAATAAAGGGTGACAGTAGGCAGTCTGGGGTACGATGGCTTTTAAATGTAACCTGTTTTTTTATATGAAAAAAATATTTATTCTTAAATCTTTTACTGTGCTGTACAATGTGTACTGTGAAAGAATCACTATCTTGAAGGTCTTTCTGGTGGAACTATTGTTGTTCATAAGTGGAAATCCCACATTTATAAAACACCTTTCTCAACCTCAAATCATCCCAGTGATCTACTGTTGAAGTATATTAAGTATTGTACTCTAAGAAAAATAATTGATAATGCTGAATGCTGGTTAACATCAGGAATGTGTCTTTTGAACCTTCTTTTGGTGCTTTTCTGAACTTGGTCATATTGCAAAATATTATCTGTTGATTTTCAACTAAAACTTAACAAGACAGGAAGTAGCAGGTATCAGAGAATAGGAGATTGACATCCACCACCCGCTCCCCCCCAACCCCTGCTCAGCCCACTTCCCAATTCAATAAAATCATAGCTGTAAGAGTTGCATAGGGAATATCACATACTGTTATTATAGATCTATCATAGTTCAGCTCAAAGATTTCTGTAACTCTGCAAATCTCTTAAGTTTCAGCAAACTTCATGACCTGAAGCAGGATGACTGATGATCTCAAACAGGTTCGATTTTATTATATATCATTGCTGTGGCCTGTAAATCCCACTTCACCTACAATATGATACAAAATTTCTGAAACGGTAGCAGTTTCTCCATGTGCACAGCAACATAATAATTAGGTTAAGGCTTAAAATCCAGAGGCCTGAACTTATGACCTGGAGGCACGAGTTCAAATTTCACTACGGCTGTTGGGATTTTTAAATTCAAGTAATTAAATAAATCTCAAATATAAAGAAGTTTTAGTAATGGTAACCATGAAACTACTGGACTGCTGTAAGAACCTATCTGGTTCACTAATGTGCTTCAGGAAAGGAGATCTCTCTGGCTTATATTTGACTCCAGACCCACCTATATGGTTGACTTTTAACTGCCCTCTCAATGAGGGGCAATTAGAAATGGACAATAAATGCTGGCCTTGCGGTGACATCCACATCTTGTGAATGAATAAACTAAATAAAAACCTTCACCTTGAACAAAAATCAGCAACAAATGTTGGAAGACTACTTGCTGTAAATCATTCTGTCAGGCACATAAATCATTATTTTGTTCTATGAGATACCAAGCAGAGTTGTACACTTTGACAAGCAATGTCACATAATGCTTCTATTTGTCACTCTCTAGTCATGTACTTGCATAGTGTTAATTCATTTTCCCTGAGCTTTTAGCTTGACTATAATGCCACGCTGAGACACCTCTGTGCAAGGCACTGCTACCTAGAACCCATGAAGATTAAGTGTATGTCAAGACTCAAGCTGAGCAAAGAAGTTATTCACAAGCTTTCTGTTTGGTCGGGTGATCTTTGACTGTGATTAACAGGAGCAATAGGTGGAGGCAAAGACTTGGCATTCTATAAGAGCACTTCTCAAGAAGCCAGTCAGAGACTTCACAGGTATGATGACTGCAGGAAGGTGATACATTTAGGGGACAAATAAAGGAAGCATAAATTCCTTCATGGACTTAAGCAACAGGGGTAAAAGAAGTTTCCTCAAAATCCAAGCCAAAAATGCAACTCCTCATCTCCCAGAGCTAGATGAGGTTTTCAATGCAATGACCATGGATGTAAACCATTGTTTTAAAATTTGTATGTGAATGCATAGCTGTAATTAGTGCATTGGACTGTTTATCTCATAGTTAGAATCAAGTCATTTCAAAGCAAAACTGAGAAACAATTTTTCAAACAGTAGTGGATATCTCGAACCCTGGAAATTGGGAACAGATCTCAGGATAAGGTACCTGTGGAGTCCGGGTTCTATCTCTAAAGAATCAATGCATTAGGAGAAAAAAACAGCTGTAAATTTAGTTCTGGTCAGTAGAGTTCTGTAAAATGAGTTTATGTTTATCCACCATTCTTTGTGGGATTAGACCAGAAGGAATACTCTTCTTAACCTCAGGTGAATGTTATGGCCCTCCCTTATTTCTTCAGTCAAGGGATATGAGTGTCACCTGCCAGGCCAGCATGTATTACCTGTCCTGAATTGCCTTGAACTGAGTGGCTTCAATGCCTATTTCAGTGGGCTGGTCAGGTCAGGATGGCAAATAATCTTCTTTGAAGGATATTAGTGAACTAGATGAGATTTTAATGATAATACAGTAGTTTCATTGTCACTATTGCTGAAATAAGATTTATATTTAATTGAATTTAAATTCAAACTTGTGTCTTTGGATTTGAACATGTCTTTGGGATCTTAGGTTCAGGCCTCAGGATACTCGTCCAGTAATTTAACCGTATTATGCTTCTCCCCTTTCTGATGAGAGCCAAGACCTGTGCCACCTACCAAACCTACAGCTCCTCAAGTCCTCCACAATGGCCTCCTGCAACTTGTAGCATTCCCACCCTCAGGATAGGCTATCAATATGGCCAGCTGTCTGAGGCTGACTTGATTCTAATTATGAGATAAACAGTCCAATGCACTAATTACAGCTATGCATTCACATACAAATTTTAAAACAATGGTTTACATCCATGGTCATTGCATTGAAAACTTCATCTAGCTCTGGGAGATGAGGAGTTGCATTTTTGGCTTGGATTTTGAGGAAACTTCTTTTGCCCCTGTTGCTCAAGTCCGTGAAGGAATTTATGCTTCCTCTATTTGTCCCATAAATGTATCACCTTCCTGCAGTCATCATCCCTGTGAAGTCTCTGACTGGCTTCTTGAGAAGTGCTCTTATAGAATGCCAAGTCTTTGCCTCCACCTTTTGCTCCTGTTAATCACAGTCAAAGATCACCCAACCAAACAGAAAGCTTGTGAATAACTTCTTTGGTCACCTCACTATAGGAAGGATATCAGTAAGACTGAAAGAGTGCAGAGAAGATTTTCTAGGATGTTACTGGGTCTTCAGGAGTTGAGTTACAGGGAAGGATTGAACAGGTTAGGACTTTATTCCTTGGAGCGTAGAAAAATGAGAGGAGATTTGATAGAGGTTTACAAAATTATGAGGGGTATAGACAGAGTAAGTGCAAGTAGGCTCTTTCCATCTAGATTAGGAGAGAAAAGTACGAGAGGACATGGCTTTAGGGTGAAAAGGGAAAGGTTTAGGGGGAACATTAGGGGGAACTTCTTCACTCAGAGAGTGGTGGGAGTGTGGAACGGGCTGCCATCTGACATGGTAAATGTGGGCTCACTCTTAAGTTTTAAGAATAAATTGGATAGATACATGGACGGGAGAGGTTTGGAGGGTTATGGACTGGGTGCAGGTCAATGTGACTAGCAGAATAAAGTTTCAGCACAGACTAGAGGGCCGAATGGCTTATTTTCTGTGCTGTAGTGTTCTATGGTTCTAAGTGATTCTGCAGCAGATTAACAATGTAACAAGATCCTGTTGTTAGAATCATGGTAATTCCACATCCCCAGACCAGCCAGATTTTTCCTGAACTGCTGCAGTCTCTTGCACCCTTCCTTTTTTCTTTCGTTAATATTCACGACCCTGCTTCTCATTCATGCGTCAAAGAAGCTGGTGAAATGACTGCCATGAGGTAGGGTTTTTAGACATTGTGGGCTGGCATTGCTCATTGATTTTCAACTTGCTACACAGCTGTTTTTATGGCTTGTCCTGGATATCCCAATGCACTTCATGTTCAATGATTTATTTTCTATGTATGGTCACAGTTGTCATTGCAGGCAAATACAGAGTCCGATTCACACAGCGAGGTCCTATCGACAGCAATGGAGATGAGTGTTAATCAGTTTAAAAGGAAGTGAATAGGAAATGGAACTGGACAGATAAATGACATGAAGTGATAACTGGACAGCTGTTGAGATTCCCCCAGCAAATACTGGCACAAGGCTTCAGATGTACAATTTGTAACATTGAATAAAAGTTAGAAATAAAATATAGCCAATAAAGTTTATTTTCTATTCACACAGGTTAGCCAGTAGGGTCAAGTGAACCATTAAATGTTTTGACCTAAATTGGTTCCACTCCATTAAATTCCAATTTCCTGAAGTCCATGATGCAATTGAATTCTTGGCCTCATGTCAAGTGTCAGGTGTGGCTTCAGATTTTTCGATGAATAGCATATTTTGACTCTTGTTGAGACATAAGCTGAGTGAAAACCAATTCATGTCTCAACTTGATCAAATGGATTAAGTTTGTGGCTGGGTAGGCATTTAAGTTTTAATGCTGCAAGTGTGCACCAAGGAAAATAACATTAGAATAGGGACACCAGGGTATGTAACACACACAAAGTGCTGGAGGAACTCACCAGGTCAGGCAGCATCCATGGAGAGAAATAAGCAGTCGACGTTTTGGGTCAAGACTCGTCATGAAGTGTCTCGACCCGAAACGTTGATTGTTTATTTCCCTTCATAGATGCTGCCTGACCTGCTGAGTTCCTCCAGCATTTTGTATGTGTTGCTGCAGATTCCAGCATCTGCAGAATCACTTGCGACTAGGGTATGCAAACTAGGTGCAGCTGCTTGTTTAGTTTAATGAAGTTGTTCACTTAAACTGTTGATATTTTTGTGGTCTGAAGGTTTTATAGCAAGCTAACTGGGGTTCTATAAAAATATGATTCAAATTGTCTAAACAAAATTGTCATTGCTGCTCCAGTTATATCCAAAAAGTGCAATAACTATAATTGAGGACTGATTTAGTTTGCAATTATATCATTTTATTTTACGAACTTTTCAGGAATATAGCCCAAAAAATCTAAGGGGTTGGAATATAGGAATGAATTGAGTTAAATGCAAAACCTGTGCCTCCAACCTAGACTCAATCCTGGGATGGGCATTTAATATCATGAGACAAGACATTTTCAATGATGATGGGATCCCTATCTTAGAAGACAGTGACATGTAGCCATTACACAATTATGTCACTAGTCCTCACCCAAAAGGCTTAAAAGACCTCTGGTGGTGGTCTATCTGCTTAATTATCACATTAATTTATGTGGAATAAATTTGCTTTCAGAGGAACCTTTATGTTTAAAACCCTCCATGAGGCCAGCATTGACAGAGCAAAGTGACTGGATGCCCATTGAAGAATGTAGTCCCCTCACTTACAGTCTACCTTCATATATTGCCACAAGAGAAGGGTTTATAATATAAGCGATCCCATGCTTGACACTTATGATACACAAACAAAACAGGCACGAACCCAGGATAACTGGCATCTGCCTCATATTCTGACCATCTTTCCAGCCTCTGTGTTTGAGCTGAAATTTCCAGCCAGTATGCCCAATGGGCGTTCATTTGACGTTCATATATATCTTGCATAAAATTTCAAGAAGAAAAGCTAATAAAGGAAAGAGAGGAAATCATATTCTAAGAACAGAGAAATTTCCAACCCTCTGCTGACAGAAACTACCAGAATCAGAATCTTGGATATTCCTCTGCCATCAATGGTATGGATCACACAACTCAATTAGAAAATGGGCAGAAACTGCACCCTTCCAGAATGTTGCCCAGTTTGTACCGTGGTGCATTTTCCATTGATGTGAGGAATGGCTTTAGAAGTTTCTGCCCCAAACGTTTGGATACTTAATTAAGGTGTTGATCTGAGGTGAGGTCCCACTCGTCCTATCATTGTGTTGTATTTTGGCATTAGGACTGTCAACATAATTCAAGTCCATTTGAAATAATCCATTTGAAATTATTCAAGGATGGAAAGGCATTGGAACTACAAAGCAGACAGCTGTATGAAGAGATGGTTATTTCAGGTCATTTCTTAGCTGCTCTTCGGCACTTCTGAGAATTTAGGCCAAAATTTCTTTATTGTTCCATCACCATTATTCTCACCAATTGGGCTTCTGAAAGAGAACCATATTGGCATTTTTACAAGTGCATCAGGATTTATGAAGGAACAAAGGGCATTCACCACTGCTGCTGTGTACTCACTGGCTGCTAGCTTAGAACAAAGATGAAAATGTTTCCATATGGCAGGTGTTTAAAGGAGATGGAGGCTCTTCCATGTAAATGGTGGAACGGCTTTGGGGTATCAGAAGGTGCAACTCACTGAATGATACTAGGCATACAACCACAGGTTTTAATTGGCTAGACCTGTTAAATTTATGTTCAAAGGCAATCCTTAACATATTGATGATGGCTAGACTTTCTCCTGTTGGACATGGTTGTTGACAGGCAATTTCATAGCACAAATTTTCCCATTCCTGAAAAAGAGTCTTCAACCTGACACATCACTTCTTTTTCTCTCTTCTCAGTTCAGATGAAAGGTCTTCAACCTGAAATGTTAGCTCTGTTTCTCTTCCCACAGATGTGGTCTAACCTACTGAGTATATCCAGTATTTTCTGATTTTATTGTTGCAGACATATTACTTGGCACTTTTCCACCCATGTCTGATAGTTCTCCCGGTCTTGCTGCATGCAGCCTTGGACTACTTCCTTTTCTGAGGATTTGAAAATAAAATGAAGCATTGTGCAGTTATCAGTGGGCATCCTCATTTCTGACCTTATGATGAAGATGGTAAAGATAGTTAGCTCCAGAACACTGTCTAATGACTTTCTGGGACTGGGATAATTGAGATCCAACAACCATAATTGTCTTCCTTTGTGTGAGACATGATTCTAACCATTGGAATGTTTTTTTCCCTTGATACCATCTGCTTCAGTTTTACCAGGGTTCATTGATGCCACATTCAGTCAACTGTTGCTTTTACCCTTGCCTCCCCTTTGGAATTCATCTGTTTGAGCCAAACTGTGATAAGGTGTAGAGCTGAGTGGTCCTGTCAAATTCATTAACAGTCCTATAAAAACACTTGTATTTAACATTTAAATTACTCTGTCATAAAGTTCTGCTGTTGTGTGCATCAGACAGTTGGCCAGATATCAAAAGCTTGTGATATTTGAGTATAACTGTTTAACAAATTAAAGATACCAAGTATGGAACAGAGTGTTTGCCAGAAACATGTAACAGATGTTGGATTAGGAGGACACTTGAAACTAGCAGGGGACATTTGAGACTGGCAGGAGACATAAAGGAGAAGGGAGGCCAATCAGGAGGGTAACATGCACTAAAAGAAAAACTGAAGGGAAAATTGTGAAATTATATGAAGTAGGAGCTCAGAGAATAGGTGACCTTAATGGAATAACCAAGATTGAGGTTTATGAATAGATACAACTAAAGTGGAAAGGAAATTTACTGCTGAGACCAACAACATACTGACCAATGTAGTTTAAAAACTTCTTATCTACCATCCAATCACAGATCTGATGGTTCAATCACAAGTATTACATTGATGAAAGTTTCTTGTGTTAAGCTGAACAATTGGGCTTTGAATTAGCATGAGGGAACAACATAAAAGTGGCCATAATTTTGCACAACAAGAAGTGGCTTCAACACTGCCAGATTTTTTTTGTGATGTAAGTGTATTAGAATTCCAAAATACTTTCTTTAACCTTTTTTGGTATCTAGGCATTGTTGGCAAAGCTAGTATTTATTGCCCATCTTTAATTGTCCTTGAGAAGATGCTGGTGAGCCACTTTCTTGGACAGAACATTGAGTCATACTGCACAGGTACAGGCTCTTTGGCCCTTGATGTCTGTGCCGACCATGATGTGAATCCAAACTAATCCCATCTGCCTCTACATGGTCTATATCCCTCTATTCCCTGCCTGTTCACATACCTGTCTAAATGCCTCTTAAACATTGCTATTGTATCTGCTTCCACCACTTCCAGGCACCTACCACTCCCTGTGTAAAAAAAAAACTTGCCTCATAAATCTTCTTTAAACTTTTCCCCTCTCACCTTAAAGCCACGCCATCTAGTATTTGACATTTCCACCATGGGTAAGAGATTCTGTCTGCCCTATCTATGCCTCTTATAATTTTATATACTTATATTGGGTTGTCCCTCAGCCTCCAACACTCCAAAGAAAACAATTCAAGTTTGTCCAACCTCTCCTTATAGCTAATACCTTTTATTCCTGGCAATATCCTTTGATTGAAGTTTTTGAAGAAGTAACCAAGAAGGTCGATGAGGGCAGGTCAGTAAATGCAGTCTAGATGGACTTCAGTAAGGCCTTTGATAAGGTTCTGCATGGTAGGCTGCGATGGAAGGTTAGATCACATTGAGGAAGTAAAGGGTCATAAACTGTAACCATACCTATAGCTGATAGAAAAATACCTCACAAGCAACAGCACGCAAGCTGCTAACTCAATGAATAAGGTGTTAATTACTTTGTCCGGGACCTTGGTCAGTCCCGTTATGCTAGACAATAGGAGTACTGGGTGCAATAAATAACAAGTAGGAAGCTTGTCCTAAACAATGAGGGTGATACCTGTCTTTGAATTTCTTGATTATAACTCAATTATGCTGGACAATAGGTGTGATGTCTGTCTCGAGATCTCTGTGGCTTGACCAAAACTCGTGGCGCCGCATGCATTAAGTGCGCATGACAATATCTGTATAAATTTCTGTCTGCTCCTTTGTACGAGGAGAACTCGGGAAGTGACTCTTAACGAGTGCTGAAGAGACCTCTCCTTAGCAGTACACTGCTAATAAAATGCATTTTATCGAAGCGACCTCGTGGCACTGTGTTACTTTACAGCGGACAGAAGTGAGAACTTAATTTTGAGACAACAACATGGCATCCAGGGAGAGCTAGCTAAATGGATATATAATTGGCTTGATGGTAGAAAGCAGAGGGTGATGTTGGAATGTTGTTTTCTGGACTGGAGGCCTGTGACTAGTGGTGTTCCCCAGCGTTCGGTGGTGTTCCCATTACAATTGGTCATCTATGACTTGGATGAGAATGTACAAAGCATGGTTAATAAGCTTGCCAATGACATTAAAATTGGTCATGTTGTTGACAATGAAGATGGTTATCAGGATTTACAGAGGGATCTTGGTCAGCTGGGTAAGTAAGCCAAGAATGGCAAATGGAGTTTAATTTGGATATATGTGGATAAGTGTCATAACTTGGATCACAGTCAACAGTAGGGCCCTGGGGAGTGTTGTAGAACAGAGAGACCTAGTACATTGTTCCCTGAAAGTGGAATCACAGGTAGATAGGGTGGTGAAGAAGGCTTGGGCACACTGGCCTTCATCAATCAGGGCATTGAGTACAGAAGTCGGGATGTTATGTTGCAGTTGTACAATATGTTGGTGAGGCTGCATTTGGAAGACTGTGTTCAGTTTTGGTCATTCTGCCATAGGAAAGATGCCATTAAGCCGGAAAGAGCGCAGAGGAGATTTACAAGGATGTTGCCGGGACTTGAAGGACAGAGTTATGGCAAGAGGTTGAGTAGGTTGGGACTTCTTTCAATGGAGTGTAGGAGATCTTATGGAGTGTAGGGTGATTTTATAGAGGTGTATAAAATCATGAGGGGCATAGATAGGGTCAATGCGCACAGTCTTTTTTCCCAGGGTTGGGAATCAGGAACTAGAGGGCATAGGTTTAAGGTGAGAGGGGAGAGACCCAGAGGGTGGTCAGTATATGAAATGAACTGCCAGAGGAAGTGGTTAAGGCAGGTTATTAACAACATTTAAAAGATACTTGTACAATTACACAAATAGGAAAGGTTTAGAGTGATATGGTCCAAACGTGGGCAAGTGGGACTAGCTTAGATGGGAATCTTGGTTGGCATGGACCATTTGGGCTGAAGGACCCATTTCCATACTGTATGACTCTATCCTGGTGAATCTTTTCTGCACCCTCTCCAAAAGTGTCCACATCCTTCCTGTTATGCAACGACCAAAACTGCACATGATACTCCACCAAAGATTTATACAACCGCAACATGACTTTCTGACTTTTATACTCCACACCCTGACTGACGGAAGGCAAGTATGCTGAATGCCTTCTTTTCCATCCATCTACTAGTGTTGAAACTTTCAGGGAACCCTAGAGTTGCACCCCAAAATCCCTCTGTACACCAATGCTCCTAAGAGGCCTGCCATTTACTGTATAACATGTGTTTGTGTTACATACATATGCTTTTGGGTGGCAAATCAAGGCAGAAATTGTATTGGTGAGTGCATTCACACATTCACAGTGAGCATATTGGTACTTTATCGAGTAGTCAGACTGTGGCATTTGGGTCAAGGATCATTAAATGTCAATTTGAAATTCAATGCTCCAGATAACACACATTCTGCTGGGTGAATTTGTCTTGCTGCTGATATGATTCACCTTGGGTTGAGAGCTTTCTAGAGTTATTTCGTGTTGCAGGAGACTACAGCAGATGGTGGGGCAGAATATTTTTCTGTCTCTAAGGTTTTTGCATGACCAGTTTTTGTCAGCTCTGCTGTATTCCTTTTGGAACATGGTATCACTGGGAGAATTAAGCAGATGACAAGCAGACCAGTACAAATTGCTGGAAGAGAGATAAGGGGGAGAAAGGCTGCCTGTAGAAGATGACATATACTCAGGGTGTTCACCAAACAATTGTCCTGCCTGAACATGGACAAGAAACAATTGTCCTGCCTGAACATGGACAAGAAACAATGTCTGACATACCGATGCTTTGGTAAATCAAACTCGCTGAAATATGCCACCATTATAACTGCAGTGGTGACTTCAGAGGGGGCCAAGGATTGTGTTGCCAAGGTGACTGGCAATGAGTAAGTATTTCAAGTTTTGAGCTCCTTACAAGTTTATAATTTGAAAATTTACAGATTGTCATCCTCTGTTGTGTAAATAAAAGTCACAAAGGCTCTACATTTCATTCATTCTTCCAAGACAAAAGAAAATGAAAAAAAACACAGATTTCCTGTGCTGCAAGATCCCATTGTGTTTTCCTGGTAATTCATGTCAACTCAGTATTCTTCTGGACTGAAAGGAATTTCATTCCCTCATTGTCCATGTTGTGACCTTAGGGACTATAATGTGTAAGTCAGTTATTGGCATGCTGGAATAATTCATTTTTTGAGATCTGGGTATTGTTGGCAAGGCCAACATTTATTACCCTTCAGCAGGTGGTGGTGAGCAGCCTTCTTGAACCATTGCAGTCCTTCTAGTGCAGGTATTCCCACAGTTCTGTTGGGTAGGATTTAGACCCAGTGATGATGAAGAATCAGAACCTGCAGGTGGTGGTATTTCCATGCATCTGCTGGACTTGTCCTTAATAATAGTAGTGGTTGCAGGTTTGGTAGTATCTGTCAAAGTAGCCCAGATAAGTAACTGTTGTGCTCTTTGTAGATAGCCCATAATGTATCCAGGGTACACTGGTGTTGTAGTGAATGAATGTTTAAGGTAGTGGATGAGATATCAGTTAAGCAGGTTGTTTTGTTCCACAGCAGTCATTGTAACATCTTTGAATTACCTCAGCAAACCAAAAGGTGAATGCTGAGTGACAAGGCTGATGGTTATGTATTCAGAATGGCTGCAATGAAATGTAAGCTGCCCAAGAAGTCTGATAGAGTGGACCTTAACAGTACTTCTCATTCCTGAATCTCTGGATGATCTCCCTTTGCTGCAGAGTGGGTGTGATATTTTGTGGTGGCTTGCTGCACACTGCATGATCATACCAACACAGTATATGATGTGAAGGAGGAGAAGAAGTAGGCACACTTGCTATTTCTGGCTTGGCTATTAGTGAAGGACTTGCATCAATCCATTACTGGTAAATTTGATCCCTGTTCCTTAGTCATCAACTCCCCTTTTTCCCTCTGTCACTGACCATCACATTGGTCAGAAAATGAAAATAAAAGCCATCACAAGAACACATTCCAAACCAAACACAGAAATCAAAAATGCACATTGTGCACTAAAGTCAATTAATTGCCCTTGTAAATTCCTATAGTGCCTGTTCTGTGCCTTTGTCCATCTAGTGCTCCTGTGCAGTACTACCCCAGTGCCTGCAGTATGGCTGGTAGTAGCTGCTGATTGGCACTGGAGGAGGTTGCAGGATGACTTTGCAGGAACATCTGGGCCTAGATGGCTTGGAGGGAAGCTGCATCCTTCTGCTGCGAACAACAAAATCTTGGCTTTTGGTCTAGCTCGCTGCCTGGTGACGTTCAGAACACTGGTGAAGTGATCAAGGTGGAATGCCAAATTCTGTCATCCGATGGGAGAACACCAGGTTCCACTCCATGAAGCCAATGCCTCACAAAGTGGCTTGCACCTTGGTTTTCCTGGTATTGTGTTAAAGGACAGATTCTAGATTCCCATGATGCTCCCTGCAAGCCTCATAGAAACATTAAAGGTTATGAGGCAAAATCAACCTGGTTTTGTGGAAGGGAGATTATATCTGACCAATTCATTGGAATTCTTTGAAGAAGCAATATGTGCTGTAGATAAAGCAGAACTGGTGGATGTACAATACTCAGGTTTCCAGAGGGCATTTGATAAGGTGCAGCATCAAATGTTACTGCGGAAAATCAAAGCTCATGTCTTAGGAGGTAATGTATTTGCTTAGATGGAAGATTGGCTGGCTAACTGGAAACAGGGAATAAGGTATAAATGGGTCTATTTCTGTTGGCAAGATATAATGAGTAGCATGGCACAGAGATCAGTGCTGGGGCCTCAGTTGTTTTGGAATTTATATAAATGGTTTGGATGAGACATCAAAGATATGGTTGTTAAATTTGCTGATGATAGAAAGGTAGGTGGGAAAGTAAGCTGTGAAGAGGACATAAGGCAATTACAAAGGGATATAGATAGGTTAAGTGAACAGACAAAGAGCTAGAAAAGTGAGTGCAATGTGGGAAAATGTAAAATTGTCCATTTTGGCAGGAAAAGTAAAAAAAAAAGAAGCACATTGTCTAAATGGTGACAGATTACAGAGCTCTGAGATGCAAAGGGATCTGGATTTCCAAATGAGTGATTCGCAAAAGCCTAGCGCATGGGTATAGTAAGTAATTAGGAAAGCTAACAAAATGCATTCATGTATTACGAGGGAAAATGAATACAGTTCAGTTATATAGGGGACTGGTAAGACCACATCTGAAGAACTGTGTACAGTGCTGATCTCCTTAACGGGGAAGTTAAATGCATTAGGAGAAATTCTGGTACTGGTACCTGGAAAAGGATAATTGCCTAAAGAGGAAAGATTAGACAGGCTAGATTTGTATCTGCTGGAGTTTAGTGGAGTATGAAGGGACTTGATTGAAAACTGTAAAATCTAGAGTGTCTTGGCCAGATGGAAAAGGTGAGCATATTCCCTGTTGTGGGAAATGTAGAACGAGGGGGTGACAGAGATGAAGTGATTTTTTTTTCTCCCAGTGGGTGATAAGTCTTTGAAACTCTGTTTCTGGCACCCTTCAAGGAAGAGTCTTTGAATATTGTTAAGACAGAGGTAAATAATTTCTTGATAAGGAAAAAGTGTGAATTTAAAGTTGAGATTATAATTTAACATGGAATGGTGGAGCAAGATTAAAGAGCTGAGTTGCCTTCTCCCTGTTCCCAATTCATATGTTAGTAATCACCACAAGAAATGCTGAGCTGGTATGGCAGTGGGCTGACCTCACATGACAACAGCCTGAACTTCCACTTCAGGTCTCAGGGATTGGGTGGTTGCTGCTTATGTTGCCAGGGAAACTGTGACATTAGCCATCAGACACTGCATTGTGAATATAAGGGGTGGGCAAGTTTTGCACAAAGTCCTGTGCCAAGTTGTTGACATGTATTCCATGATGTTGCATGCAGAATTTCTGGCAGTTTTTCTGATGCATTGAATATTTTGTTATGCCAGTTTTGATAAAAGGTCATCAACCTGAAATGTGGAGTGTCTTGTTCCGCAGGTATCGCTTGACCTGCTGATTATTTCCAGTATTTTCTTTGTTTTATTTCACTGTGTACTCATCAACCACCTTATTTAACTTGTCCCACCTAAGCCCTCATCTGAATCTTCAGCAACAGAGCTTGCATACGTTTTCACCCTCCAGAGAGCTGGTGATAGTGTTGCGCTTCTTCCCTGCTCTCCCTGCAGCTCCCATATGTCCAGTCTTTCATCATGCCAAGTTCTGCCTCTGTTCTATCCTCTAAATTGAACACAGCATCAATGATTACAAGGAATAATGAGTGATGATGTGCTGTCATCTTGCTGTTCCTGCACTTCCCAGCCAGAGTATCTTAATGAAGAAAGCCAGAATAGTAAGGATGTCGTGTGGCATGCGAGGGTCTTGGGTGAAGAACGATTTAAAACATGCATGCTTAAATCATCTGCAGTTTTTCAATCAGAAGAGATTGTGGGTTGAATGGAAGTGAGGAGGAGGACGAGGTTTGGCTTTGAGGTTATATTCATCCTAAATAGTTTCATCTTTGGTATTGGCAATGCCTTCAGTAAAGCCTGTGTCAGAAATGGCCAGTGCCATCTCCTACATTTTGGCAGCTATCTCCCTCCTCTTAATGTACGTAAATGTGTTAGCTTGTCCTGCAAGGGAGAGGGATATGTGTTATTAAGTGCCTTGCAATGTGTTTGTGGCCATGTGTGTATTTATGGACTGCACCTGCTGCAATCACAATCCACAGTAACCTCACCTTCAAGCAAACTTTAAATGTTGTTATCCATTCATGCCATTGCACACAACACAGTGTGCAGCACAGCAAGCATTGATGCTGAAATCAAGTGAGAATATAACGTGAAGTTGGCATGCATCCTGTATTGTAATCAAAAGGCCTGTTTCTCTAGGCTATTGATTTTAGCTCTCTTGGTAGTGCAGCCTCTCCAAATGTGAAAATCAGATCTTGTTTGCAAATGTCCACCAACAGCAGATGTTAACGGATGGCTTTCCGGACCAAGGTTGTTTTACTCACCTTGGCTGAGATTAGTTAACTCAGTTCAGAGTGATGATTAAGATTCCAATTATCTTATTCTGTGCTCCATTTCAATCACTTAGAACTCAGTTGCTTAACCAATTGGGATATCAAAGCACTGAGCTTTCTTTTGGGGAATTAAGAACTATCCATTGTCAAGAGCTTACCTTCCTTTTAAACTCCTAAAATGGATATAATGTGGTATAAATTACTGATATTTTAACTGACAAAATTGAATAATTGGTGCACAGTACTTCTTCTACAGAGTACTAAACTTGGGAATTTGGTGTAGTGAGGGAAAAGATGATATTCTAATATGTTTAAAAAAACAAGAAGTAGCCTGAGAGAAAGGGTGAGTGCAGGAGACAATGAGAGTTGTGAGCAGGGATAACGCAGCAAAATTAAAAAAATATATAATGAGAAAAAGAGGAAGGCTACAAAAAATTTGGTGTGATATCATAGAAAGGCAAGGACATAATTGGCTGGTTGATATCAGTACAAGGGAAGGAGCTGGTTGATAGATCATTAGTGATTGCACTTGGTTTTAAACACTGTTTATTTCTGTCACAGTTCTGACACAAATTGGCTATGTTAGTTTTCTAAAAGTCAATGTTGAGTCCTGAGGGCTGCAATGTGCCCCTATGGAAGATGAAATGCTATTTTTTATGTTTGAATGGTACAGGAGTCCAAAGTCAGAGAGGTCAGAGTGGAAATGGAACTTTAATTCTTCATCTCAGTCTTGCAAGTTCAGAAAGAAAGGGAACTAATAGTGTGAGATTTTAGTTATCTTAATATTAACTGGGATACCATTAGTATAAAAGATATAGAGAGCACAGAACTCCTAAATTGCATTTAGAAGAATTTTTTTTTAGCCTGTACATGATTTGAGAGAGAATTCTGACATTAGTTTTAGGAAATGAAGCCTGCTGGTGGAAGTGGTATCAGCAAGAGAACATTTTTATGGCAATAATTCAGTTAGATTTGTCAGTAATTGAAGGACATAGGTAAGGCTGAACTAAAGGTTGTAAATTGGAGGAAGGCCAATTTTACTAGGCTAAAGAGTGATTTTCCAAAAGTGGACTGGAAACAGCTACTTGAATATAAATCAATGGGAGGCATTAAAAAGGGAAAACAAGATTTTCAGGGTAAATATGTTCCCAGAAAGAAAAAAGGGTAGGACTGCCAAATGTGGAGCCCTCTTCATGTCAAGGCAGACTGAGGATAAGATAAGGTAAAAATGGGAAGCTGGTGTCAGATGCTGAGAACTTAACACTGCAGAAAGCCGAGGAGAATAGAAAAAGTTTAGGGGGTGAAATTTAAAGGGAAATTAGGAAAGTAAAGAAGGGCAAGAAAATGTACTGACAAGTGAAATGAAAGAAAATCCAAAAATGCTTTGGAACTAAATATCGATAACTAAAGAAAGGGTAGTGGCTATTTGGGACCAAATTGAAAGTTGCATGTGGAAGTGTAGGATGTGGTTAGAGTTCTTGATGAATACTTTACAGCTGTTCTTCACAGAAGACTGGGACAATGCCAAATTTGCAGTAGAGGAGGAAGAGTGTGAAATATTGAATGGATAAACAGAATAAGAGAGAAAATATTAAGGGGTTTAGCATCTTTGAAAGTGACCACTTTGATCACTTTGCACTGAAATGGACTTTTTTTGTTCTAATTGTGTGTATAATTTATGTTTAATTTATGTTTTTCTTGTGAATGCTGCTTATATGATGCTATGTGCCTGTGATGCTGCTGCAATTAAGCTTTTCATTACACTGTGCATACATGTACTTGTGCATATGACAATAAATTCGACTGTGACTTTGACTTTGAAGTATATTCAAGGCAGTTAAAAAGAGAAAGAGAGGAAATTGCAGGAGGCTCAAAACATAATTTTTCAATACTTCTTGGTTAGCGTGGTGCCTGCTGATTGGAGGACTGCTAACTTTTGTATCTTTGCTGAAAAAAAGAAGATATAGAACCAAATAATCACTGGCCAGTTAGGTTAACTTAAGTAGTGGGCAAATTATTGGAATCGATTCTGAGATACAGTAACAACCTTCATGTAGAAAAGTACAGATTAATCAAAGATAGTCAGCATAAATCTATTAAGGAAAGGATATGTCAAACTAACGACTGAATTTTTTTGAGCAAGTTACAAGGAAGATCAAAGAGGAAATTACAATCTCTGGAATACATAAGATTAATTAACATATTAGAATCACAGGAAATCTATGACACAGAAGGAGGCATTCAGTCCATCATGTTGGTGCTGGTTGAAAAACAGATGCCCAGTCTAATCCATCATTACAGGGACTTCAGGGAAAGTCTTTGTCTAAGTCTCACATTGGAGGTTACTAGTTTAAGGTAGCTAGAATTACGGTGCAGTAGAAAATAATTATAAATAATTTAGAAAGGAGAAAATAGAGAGAATTGGACCCACTTTAACTCAGCCTACCCAAAAGAAAATGGGGAAATATATAGTTATGATACTCTTTGAAGAAGCTAAGATTCAACCAGCCACCATTTTTACTCTCACTTCTGGATAGACGGATTCACAGATGAGGCCCTTCTTCAAGTATGCAGAGGGGAATTCAAAAATGTTGTTGGAATTTGACTACAATTTGTAACTCTAGCTCGATTAAAGAAATCAGAGTAGCTGTTGCTCCAGACTGAAAATAGTTGGGAATCTGGCAATAAGGAGGAGCAGTACCCATAGATCAGTTTCGATTCATTACCTTGTAGGGCCAGAAGGAATGGGAATGCTCCTATTGTCCCACAAAGGAAGTTGCTGTCTCAACTCCAATGCCTATCTTAATGTCAGTGGGTGGACAAGATCCATTGATTTGAATCTGGGTCTGTAAAAAGTGACATCAAAGCTTACTTAAATAGGAGATGTGAAAAGTTCTTTCCAAGACCAAAAAAACCTTCAAAGATCTTATTTATAAAATGTGACACTTGGACTAATAAGTGATCAAATGTGATGTCAGTTAATGCGTGGTTTTGTATTTTGTTTCTTTTCCAAAAAAAAACAGCAATAATTATGCTGTAATTGGAAATTGTCTTAGTGCTGTGGAAGTGTGGAGAGACTCGGGCATCAGGGCACACAGA
Source organism: Pristis pectinata (assembly GCF_009764475.1). NCBI lineage: Eukaryota > Metazoa > Chordata > Chondrichthyes > Rhinopristiformes > Pristidae > Pristis > Pristis pectinata. Next base: position 92,930,620 of record NC_067405.1, on the reverse strand, counting down.
ACATTAAAGCAGTACTTTCAGATTAAGAATGTTGTAAATAGAACTATTAGAATTGGATTTTAACAAATCTAGAATATAAAAACAAAGAGATAATGAGCCTTTATAAAGTTTAATAAGCCTTTAATTGGAGTAAAATGCTCCAAATTTAAAGAAGGATAATCAAGTTTTAGAGAGAATACTGTGCAGAATAAATAGAGTACTTGACTGTACAAATTTGAAAGCCTTGAAAATTAAGTCTTGGATTTTCACCTGCGGATTATCACTCTATGCCATAGACGTGCTTAAAATTATGAAAGGATGAGACAGGAAGGTTACAGTAATTGAGACATTGGGACAAAGGGTTATAAATACATTAAATGTAAGAGGCTTACAATAGGGGTGAGGAAAAAATTTAATACACAATAAACTTGATAAATTCCTTTTCAAGGGTTAGTGTATGAGGCTAAAACTGGAAGGAAATGGGAACTGGATGGCTGGGAATGACTAGACCTATTTGTTCTTATACAGGATACCACCAACATGAGAAAAGGCTATTCTGCCAGCCCATTTTGTAACTTAAGTGTTTCTTTGTAAGTGCCATCCGATTCTTCTGAATTTTAATTTCAATCTGTGCTGTTGAAACACAGAGCAATTAATATGCCATTCGTTTAAAATGTTAATATAATTCAATTTGTCTATTTTAAATGTTAGGGACTTATTAGAAATTTACAGGCTTGTTAATGCCAGAATGCTATGAATTTTTTAAAGTGTGCACATTAGATATTATGCAAATGAAGGATTTAATTTGCTATACTGAGGAGATAAATCTGATGAAGTTTCACATAACTGACATATCTTATGTGAGCAATTAACATAAAGTTTCCTCTAAGGGTGTTATGTAATTCATGTATACCGGTAATCTTTACCAAGCAGTACACTGCATCATTGAAGCAAATTGACCCTCTCTGGCAAACAGAAGAACACATTAAAATAGAAGACTAGGTCCAAAAGATGAAGTCTGCACAGATAGAATAATAAAAAAGTGGGGCAAATTTTACATAATGGGGCTCATTGTTCAAAGATTTGGAAAGTCAAGTATGGTGGTAGATTGAAATTGTATTGGGTGTGACGTTCTATATTGCCTGAAATTCAAATCTGCAATCCCACTGCATGACTGGGATTGCTCATTTGTAAAACCTACATTTGATATTTGGAGACTATTGCTGTAAATTTCATGACTATAATACATGCTTCACCTCCTCAAGTAAATGCCAACATTTGGGTTGCAAATTATCTGTAAATATTAAAATGAAAATAATTTTCAAGTGATTCAGAATAGATCAAATAAAGCCTTATTAAATGACTTAAAGTACAGTACATGAATTATGTTATTAAAGCCTAGAACAAGACAGCAAATGCATTAATGCTAATGAAAACTTCATATTCATAATCTAATCTTGTATGCATTGAGCTCTCTATTACCTCGCATGAAACACACAATATTCTGTGGACCTAATCTATTCCATGCATCCTCAATCATACAGTATCCAAGCATAGATAGGATTCAGCATCAGTGAAACTATGTGTGGGCCAACTGTTACAGTCATTCCTCAAGGATCGTTATTAGGGCAGGACCACTATTCTTGAGAGTGGACATAATAGATAGCTCTATATGAAGTTCTCTGTGATAAATTGACTCTATCAAATAAAACAACAAAGTCAGTTTATTCCCTAACTTGTTGGTTCTCTAAGTGTTCCAATGTTTAAGATCAGTAGGGCTCAGGTTTCAGCTCTCAGTGGAGGTTGGTTGGTTGCAGATTGTACAATGCACACTTTTCCACCATCAGTAGTGAAAAGACAAGAAGAGTTGATGGAGGAATACCAGTCAGGGAGAATATTGATGCCAAGGGTGCCAAATGTGAGTATGCATAATGTTATTTTGAAATATAAAGGTGGTCTCTCTTTCAATGCCTACCCTTTAATGGGTATGTCCAAATGCAGTGCGACTGAGCTTGCTTTTTTGCTCAGCTGCTGTAAAGGTGGGTTTTGGAGCAAGCAGTGAGCAATGGACCAGCCTAGAAATTTATATATTGTACTTTAAATCAATATGATTTTATTCAATCTATTCTGATCCATGCCTGAGTGCTGAACCTAGAAATTGGATCAATGAGCATCTGTTTTTGGTGCTAATGTTGCAAAAATTGGTTTTACCCAAAGTTTGTTGCAAATAATGACATCACCATTGACCCAATGCCTACTTTTGGCTACTGGGTGTAAGTTTGAGTTCAAAGGTGCAAACTATTATCATTGTGGAACTCTGCCTGTACAACTGCAACATGTGCCAACTGGGTGTAGAGACTTCTTCATTCTGCGCTGCATGCTGCACAATGTAGCCAACCAAAGGCAACAACTGATGCCAAATGAAAAGCAGCAAGGAATAGGATGAATAAGGCAACAGGAGAGGCTTATTCAGCTGAGCAGAGGACACAGGTGTTTTCTGTACATAGTAAAAGGGCAATGAATGTCAGGAGTCAAGACGCAAGGATCTGGATCCTGTGTAGACATCTCAAAGGAGTGATAAATATCAGTGATGCATCACTGTCCTTGCATGCAGATCAATGCAATACAATCCCGACAGTTGCCTAACAACAATCTCTATCGATCAGGATTCACAGGTACTACCACACCCTCATATACTTAGTATTACTGTGAGTCTTAACCCCATATCTCCAGCTTCGACACAGTGGCACCGCAGGCACATCAACTAAATGCATTATACCAGGCCCACAGACACATCTCCAAGAAGACACCCACTGTTCAACATTATAGAGCAAAATGAGCCCAAGGAAGATTACTTCAGGTTAAAAGATTCACAGATCTTGTGGGTTATGTGGCTATGGTAACAGATCATCTGCACATTCTGTTAAGGGATCCTTAAGTCATTGCTTCTTGCACCAACAGGAATCCACTCTACTGTCCTGGTGAAAACCCTTGTGTATATACTGCCTGCTGCTCTCTTCATATTAAGAAGGCATTAAATTTAGCTCTGTCCCTGTGGAAGTTTCTCCAGAAAGCAGTGTGTGTAGCAAATTGTGGCTTGTTGTACATATCCCAGCTGCAGTCGGGAAGAAGCCTGTATCAAAGAAATTCAGGGACATCATTTTGAATGCCACTGGCAGGCAGCTGTGCCCTGCTCTGTGGCTTCAGATGCGCCTGCAGCATATCAGTGCAATCACCTTCTTCATAAAACAAACTTTCCTTTGGCATTCTTCCCTACTTAGGTGCATATTGGTGAACTGGATATGTAGCATTGGTATTGGTTTATTATTGTCACTTGTACCGAGGTACAGTGAAAAGCTTGTCTTACCAACCGATTGTACAGGTCAATTCATTACACAGTGCAGTTACATTGAGTTAGTACAAAGTGCATTGATGTAGTACAGGTAAAAACAGTAACAGTACAGAGTAAAGTGTCACAGCTACAGAGAAAGTGCTGTGCAATAAGGTGCAAGGTCACAACAAGGTCGATCATGAGGTCATAGTCCATCTCATTGTATAAGGGAACCGTTCAATAGTCTTATCACAGTGGGGTAGAAGCTGTCCTTAAGTCTGGTGGTATGTGCCCTCAGGCTCCTGTATCTTCTACCCGATGGAAGAGGAGAGAAGAGAGAATGTCCTGGGTGGGTGGGGTCTTTGATTATGCTAGCTGCTACACCAAGACAATGAGAGGTAAAGACAGAGTCCAAGGAGGGAAGGCTGGTGTCCGTGATGCACTGGGCTGTGTCCACAACTCTCTGCAGCTTCTTGTGGTCCTGGGCAGAGCAGTTGCCGTACCAAGCCGTGATACATCCAGATAGGATGCTTTCAATAGTGCATTGGTAAAAGTTGGTGAGAGTCAAATGGGACAAACCAAATTTCTTTAGCCTCCTGAGGAAGTCAAGGTGCTGGTGAGCTTTCTCGGCTGTGGCATCTATGTGATTTGGACAGGCTGTTGGTGATATTCACACCCAGGAACTTGAAGCTCTTAACCCTCTCGACCTCAGCACCATTGATGTAGACAGGTGCATGTACACCGCCCCCTTTCCTGAAGTCAATGACCAGCTCTTTTGTTTTGTTGACATTGAGGGCAAGGTTGTTGTCATGACACCATTCCACTAAGCTCTCTATCTCCTTCCTGTACTCCAACTCATCACTGTTGGAGATACGGCCTACAACGGTGGTATGTGTAGGATCGTGGCTGTAAAATTCCACAATGCACCGGGCACAAGTCCTCATTCACAATAGAACAGGCCTTGTATGTTTTGTATATCCAGAGGCCTTGCTCTGCTTGCCACCATTGTGAGCTCAGCTGATGAACTCAGGGAGGTAGTGGGTTTAAAGTCTGATTCTCCAGACTCATTTACTGGAGAGAGGTGTGAAATAAGACCCCAAATGTTGGGCTAGATCATTGGGACTGGGCTCAGATTGTGGTAGCAGGCCATGTTCAAAGGTCTGCTGGGTAAGGGGTCCAGAGGAGATGCAGTGAAAGGTAAGACCAGGGGACCAGCCTGTAGATGGCTCCAATTGCCATATTCCATGGCTTCAGACCTGAACAGGCAGGTCTCCTTTAAAATGTTGTTTTGGCAGGCCTCACACGCATATGGAATTGGATTTTGCTGAAGGGACATCCAAATATTTATTGTGCACTGTCTTATGCCACTTAGCAAATCCAGCTGCTGTACATTCATATGCCATATGCAAATTGATGTCAGTCAGGAATACACATTAAGTACTTAATCATAGCAGTGCACTGTGCAATAGGATTTCTATGCCCTGGGCCCCATATGTTCCCTGTGGCTAGGGCTTCCTACTGATGGTCTTTCTCCTCCCTCTGCAGGCAGGTTGCTCTGCTTGGTGGTCCATCTCATTCTCCCTGACATGATTACTTCCAATTGTATTGTCTGTAGGGTATTCCTGATGGATCAAGTTAAGATTTAACTGATTTCTCAATGTCCAAGTTTAACAGCTCTCTCCAAACAACTCGCCTCCTACATGATGCTTAACAAGTCTCCCAAGTCATTGATATTTGTTGTTGGTGGGGTAGGGGTGGCATCCCTACTGCTGACTGCCAGTTTTGTAGTGGTTAATTAAATGTGTTAGCTGGTTCATTGCACCCCAGTTTAGTATGGTTGTCACTAACACAGTATTGCATGAGGGCTGATGTCACCAAATGTATACTTGTGGTATGTGCATTATGCATGTACTACCCAGTTTGTGAGTCATGGAAAAATGGTGCACTTGCAAAATTGTGCAGCAATTTGGAAGCATATCAGCACTGGAGCCAAGAAAAGAAATGGAGTCCAATTTTGTGGCCTTAGTGTTAAAAGAGTCCCACTGCCCAGCTATTTGACTTCTATCCTATCTTTCATATGTATTTTCTCACAAAGTATTTCTGTATTTCGTATTATGGTTTTGGAATCCAATTTTCTGCCTCTCATGCTGATAGTGTTTGTATGTGTTTTGTTGAAATTGAGTGGAGTCCATCACTGTGACAGTTTAAAATGGTGTTTTCTTAAAGATGTGTATAAATGGTTTACTTTATCTTTAAGTTAGTCAGCAGTTTTCATAAGAAGTACATTCTAGCACCAAGTAGAAATTTGTGGTTCAGAAGGGATGAAAAGGGATATAATTTTCAAAGATCTGTGTATCCTTATATCTTACACTGGTTGAATATTGTGTCTGTCAGAACACAGAAATTCAGTGCAAGGAAATTCCCTGCACCTGATGTGACATGACTTAAGCTGATGAGCATTTAACATTGAGGGCACCTTTTATGACCATTTCCTTCAAAGATGTAAAGGTAATCTTTCTCAAACAATGCACTGTATTTACTTAAGTGAATCAAAGCTCCATAGAGATCAGTACAACTAGCTAATTGTAAATGACCATTGTTTGGCTTTTAGGTGGCTCCTTTGAAGAAACTTTTAAGAGTTTAGAAATGACACCAATGAGGATAATTATGACATTTGGTAAAACAGTTCTGTTACCAATAGGATACCTCTGAATGTTTATTTCTTCAGATGTGTCTAAGTTCCCATCAAAAGGTCTAACACTGTTTCTGCAGCATTTTCATTTACCAGCAAAATCATTTTTTACCCCAATTCTCTCTGGTTCAGTTTGTGTTGGTAGAAGTGATAAATGATAAACATTTGTCTCTCACACTCTTTTATCTTACAATTTGATCTGAAGTCCATGGATTTGAATTTCAGAAGCAGGGTAGAATGTGAAGTAGGCAGTATAGTGGTGCTGTAGGTGGTGCAGTTATCTTGCAGCTCCAGTAATCTGGGCTTGATTCTGACCTCCGGAGCTATCTGTGTGGAGTTTGCATGTTCTGCCTGTGAGTATGCTGGTTTCTTCCCACATCCTAAAGATCTACTGGTTGACTTGGCGACTATAAATTATCCCTCGTGTAGGCAGCTGGTGAGGGGATCAAGGGAGTATAAAAGAACATGTGAGAGAAAACAGTTTACAAGGAAATAAGCAGGGCAAGGGACTGATGGGATTGCTCAGAGAGACAGTATATACTCAATCATTTGAATAGCTTTCTTCACTGTTGATTGCTTCCATTCAGCTTCAGTGGGTTCTGTGGTGATTGATGAGACCAATGTTGGATCTTCAGCTGAGGCGGGAGGTGCTTGGCGAGGCAGGAGATGGATGGATGGATGATCTATGAGTTGATGTGCTCCTTCCATCTTTAATGTGGGGTTTTTATGTACTCTCAATGCATGAACTTCAGATTCTCAGTGCCATCCTGAATGCTCCTTCTCCAGCAGTCAATGGAGATGTTGCATTTTTGCAAGGAAATTTTGAGAACATCTGTACATCTTTTCCTTCATCAGAACTCTTGGACAGGCAGAAATCCTGCTAGAGAGCAGAGGAGAACTTCTTCAGGGTTGGCAATCTTGGCATAATAGTGGTGGTGAATTCAACAGTAAATGAAAATAAATTTTTTAAAAAACTGCAGATGCTGGAAATCTGGGTCCCAGACCTGTAATATTAGTGGTTTTTCTCTCTCCACATATGCTGCTTGACCTGCTGAGTTTTTCCAGAATTTTCTGCTTTTATTTCAGATTTCTGGCATTGCAGATTTTTTTTTTATTTTGACTTGCATCTTTTCCTTTGTCCCCTTGGTAATCTTTTCCTGTGATAGAATAGTGCTTGTTCAGGGAGTCTAGTGTTGGGAATGCCAACAACCTGTTCTGTCCAGCAGGGCACACTGAATGTAATTAGGGCCTTGATGTTGCCTAGGAGAGGATGCTGGTGTTAGTTCACTTATCCTGCCAGTGAGGATTTGCAGAGACAGTGTAGTTGGCATCTTTGATTTGCTTGCTGTAGGTTGTCCAAGTCTCAGAAGTGTATAAAAGTGCAGGAGTCACTGCTGCTTAGTAAACCATGAGTTTTATGCCAGGTTTGAGATACTGATTTTCAAACATTGAAAATGATGGTGAATTTCATCATTGCTGGCTGCCTTCACAAGGAGGTGGCTCCCAAGACATTAGAATTGCCCACATTTTCCAGGATCACATTGTGGAGCTTTATTGTCAAAGGAGAGTGTTATACAGTGGCAGCAGGTCTGCATTCCAAGTGACAAATGGTATCAAATTTTGGAAGCAGGATAGAATGCAATGCCCTTTCTACACACTGACTGGCATGAATTTGTAAACTATTCATGTCTTTTATTTTTTTGTTCTGGTGATCCCACTGTACACAATAATACAAATATATATTTTAATACAGTATGCTATACTTGAACACATCTTTAATTCTGAAATAAACTTGCTACATTTCCTGCAGCTATAACAGTTTTCTGTCACACTTTGCTGGCATTGTTGCAGTATTCATTTTCTTGGCCCTATTTCTTCTGCTGGTTTGACTCTTGCCATGTGACTGATTTCTGCTTCAGTTTCTCCCAGGCCTAATTCTCTCAGCTCTGGTTACTCCAGATTTGAGAGAAACTTGGTGCTCAAGATTAGAAATGACAGTAGATTATTAACCTGAAACATTCACTCTGTCTTTCCCTCCACAACTGCTGCCTGAATTTACTTATGGCAGTTTAGTTTTTTTATTTCAGATTTCCAGCTCCTGTTGTTTTCTGCCTTTAAGTTATTTTTTTTGCTGATTACTTTGAATCTGTGTCCTCTATAACCAATCAGAAACAGCTTTTCCTTATTTGACGCAAAAAAACAAATTGCTGGAGGAACTCTGTGGAGGCAAAGAGTTAGTCAACTTTTCAGACCAAGACCCTGCATCAGGCAAATTCCGTATTTCATCATGTGGTAGCTGGTACATAAGAGCTATCTCTTGTTAAAAGATACACTGCACCTGCCATTTCTGCCCTTTGGTGGAAGCAAGTCGGCATCAATCCTGAGGACTGCTGAGCAAGAAATAAAAGATTTACAGTCTATCAAAACCCTTCACAAGGTAGGTTACTGTTATTGCCCTCACCACCACAAACAAGCCAGTGCCCCCAAATGGAAAGAAATAGAAAATCAGGTTCCAACATTAGGAGAACCTCTTTCATGCTGTTTTGGATACTGGCTACAGGCAAGTCCATAGGGGCTTGCTGTGATTTGTGCATTGAGCGGAGAGATAACTGTGCACGGGCTGTGGTCTTTTCTGGCATCCATTCTTTCCTTTCCGTGTGCTCATCTTCCAGTTCCTCAAGGCATATGGAATCCCCAGAGAAAAACTGATAACTAGAAATTGAATTGCACCTTTTTTTAAGGAGCTGAAACACACTTGCATGTAACGTTAGGACCAAATAAGGTCCCCCAAAGAAGAATTTGAAATTGTTTAAGAAAATGTGTGAAATATTATTAGAATGGTTTCCACTCCAAAAGATATGTTGAATTATAATTTGTTCTAGTCCCAACACTATCTGTATTGTATTCCACCTTATGGCACATTTCCTATTATACTTGTATATCACCAGTATACAGGGTGCCATGAAGAATGTGAGGAGTAGGGATGAGAGGGAATCCATTGTTAATTTCTGTGCCTTCTCTCCCAGGTCAGTTCCCTCCCAGAGTCGTCTGCCACTCCTAACCCCATGCTTGTGCTACCTGCGGCATAATCAGTGACCTTACCATCACATTATTTTCTCACATTATATTTTCCAAAAAGTGCATGTTATTAGTTTGAGCGTAGGCTCAGTACCTTTTGGGTGTGTATGAGTAACTTGTTTTGGAGCTCTTTTGCGAAGAGACAGAACGTCAGAAGAGTGTCCTCTTAAATCAGTGGCAAAGCATGAATGTTGCAAAATGTACTCCATGTTTTCCTGAGACTTTTCTAACATGGTCATTGTGTGGATTTAACTTGGTAAGAGCTGAAACTTGGCATTATTAGATGTGTTTCTGATGCCGAGAAAATATCAGACATGTTAACATGCATTGTGACCAGAAGTGGTTACTCCAATTTCCCGACTGGTTCAATTTCGGCTGGAAAGATTATTGATCAATTCACTTGAGGTAAAATCAACTTTGAAAAAAAAGTACTCCCTCATCCAAAATTTTAGGCTCCAGTAATTCACCAGGTAGCAGTCCTTTTAGCAAAAACTTGAAAGAGGAAATTCGTATTGTAGAATCTCACTGCTTTGTAACTTTTCACCTTCCTACTGTCTTACAACCTGAACGCCACCAAGTAGGCTCAGTAGTGCCAGAGGGAAAACAGTGGTGATTTATAGAGGTGATACTGGGTGGGAAAACAGGAACACTTCCATGTTCTGATGTTCCCTGTGCCTCATACATGAGTGGGATGTGCTTTTGCCAGGTAGATGAAGGTCACAGAGGAGTGATGGGTCAAAGCACTATGATCACTTTTAAGATTTTGGATTAGACTGCCTATTTCTTGCCCGAAAGCAGGTGTTTGATTTTAGGAAAATCTAGGCTGTAATAGCACAATAAATTAATCAGATATCCTTCCACCGAATCCCATTTCACTTCTAACATGAACCCACTGTAATTTTGAAAGTGGATAAGTTGCACCCCCACCTTCCTGCATCCATCCACCCATTTAAGAGCATGACAACCACAATTTTCAGGATACCGCCAAGGAAACACATGACAACTTAACTGAATTAAGGTGGAACTAAGCAGTTTAGTGAAGCTAATGGCATTAAAAATGTGCTAATAACACTGACTGCACCAACTCAGTAATATGTGAGTCACTCCATCTAATGGCAAGTTCATTATCCCACTTGTTATTAAACAGACCGAAAGACAAGTAGATTAAAAACAACTGAAAATATTGAAAAGCATTCACTTTCTGAATAAGTTGTACAATTGTAAAACAACTTTCTTTTAATGGATTCTTTAACACATTTTATTTTAACATCAAACTGAAACTAATGAGCTGTGCATTCTGCGGTGTCAGTAACAACACCACGTATGTAAGGTCTTCTGATGGAGAATTACAACTCAATAAAACATTGGTGAGGCTGCAGCTGGATATGACTTCATAAGAGATTGGTTAGGCCAGGGCCAGAATAGTACATGTAATTCTGGCCGCCATCTGGTATCATCGAAAGGATGTGAATGCACTGGATCAGATGCAGAGGAGATTCACCAGGATGTTGCCTGGGATGGAATGTTTCAATTATGAGGAGAGACTGGATAGGCTAGCTTTTTTGTCCTTTGATAAGAAGAGGCCCAAGGGGATTGGGGAGGGGAGGCTGGGGGGACTTGATAAAGGTACACCAAGTTATGAGGGGCATAGATAGGGTAGATAGTAAGAAACTTTTCCCAATGGTAGAGGTGTTTAAGATCAGGGGACATTGGTTTAAGGTGAGGAGTAAGAGGTTTGGAGGGAACCTGAGGAAGACTTTTCTCACTCAGAGGATGGTTGCACTCTAGGAAAGTACTGCATGAGGTGGTGGAGGTTCTCGCAATATTTAATAAACATGTGGACAAGCAATTGAATCACCAAAGCATAGTAGACTTCAAACAAAGTGCTGGTAAATGTGATTAAGATGGAGAGTACTTGATGGTCAGCATGGACATGATGGGCCAGAGGGCCTGTTTTTGTGCTGTATGACTCTATGATTAAGTAGCCATCAGATGGGCAAGCCCAGTGTTGTTGAGCTATTTATCTGATACAAAAAACTAGTGAAAGAACGATAAAGATTTTGCAGAGTTTCCTGGAGAAACACAGGCCATTCACAAGTTAATCACCCCTGAACCAGAAAATCTTTAAGGCCGTGAAAACATAGAACCAGGACTTTTCACCTATCTTCTTTGGTGTGGACTCTACTCCAGCACCAGGGTGCCACATGGTATCATAAAGATCACTCTGCCAGAGTCTATTATGTTGTCTGAGCTGGTCTGTCAGACATTGGGATTCAATCCAGATTAAAAATCTGGTTACAGTTTCAAACATGATCTACCCTTCATGTATCTTTGCAGACCCTTGTTGACCCACTTATACCAGTCCTCAGTCATTCTATTCCTGTTGAAAAATTCCTGTAACTATACCACAAAATATTGTTAAACTGACAAGCTTGTGGTTATCTGATTTCTCTTCTCTTCATCCATCTTCTCTAAACTAATAAGTTTCAGAAGGTGCAATCCTGAATTTAGGGAGATTTGGTACGTTATGATCTCTACATCTTCAGTGCCCTCCCATTTTTTTGAAAGTGGTGGCAATTATGTCTTTGAAGCAAAAGGTTGTCTCAGTTTCTGCTCCTGTGCAATTCTGAGTGTGTGCAGCATTGTTGGAGGTGTCACTTTTCCGATGAAAAGTTAACCGACTTCCGCGTCCTTTCAAGGCGACAGTTAAGATCAAGTGGCGTCCATGCTGATATTTATCCCTAGACCAAATTACTTGAAAGGAATTATCTGTTCTTTACCACATGACTATTTTTGGACCTTGATGTGTGCGAACTGGCTGCAGCATCTCCTATATTACAACAGTGGCTCCAATTCAAAAAGTACTTCAGTGCCTGTGAAAAGCACTTTTGTATATTCTGAGATTATGAAAAATGCAGTATAAGTGAAGTGCTTTCTTTTGCTAATGCTCTGCAGTGAAGAGCGCCGGGTCCTGGAATTTGGACTATCTGAAGCTCCATTATTTTCTGCATTGCAATTATTCTTGCTGATATCACAGCTCTTTTCTTTGTCTTATTTTTAGGCTCCCTTGATCCGGTGATATTTTGTCCTCTTCCTCCGCTGTGAAAACAAATACAAAGTGCTCATTTAACATGTCCCAGACGGCAGCCAGTTGACAGAGCTTGCCTCAGATCCGACTCCAGTTCTTATCCCAAGAATGACGTTTGCCAGACTTCATAGTTGATGGGAACTTGTCAGAAGGCCAAGTCTGAGCGAACCATCTCACACTATCCAGCAGACCAGGTGCAGGCTCTTAGCTCTGATCTTCTTCATCAGACTGAGCACCAGGCAACACTGATTATTAAGTGATGCTGAGCTAAGAGCAAGTAGGCCTATTATTTCTGTGGCCTTACTCCACTGATGAAGCTGAATCCCCTGTCTTGTCTGGGTCTAGCCAGAGACCCTATCCCAGATCCTGAATTTACAGTCATTGCCTGTAGGGCCACGTTAACCTTGTCAATGCTGCTCAGCTACTTCTGTCTTTGAATTTGGCTACATGCACACACCATTCTACCTACTCATCTTGTTTCTGAACTGTTGTTGGATAGCTCTGACGCCTTCCTGAAATGAGTGAAGGCATCTTTCTTTTCTGGATGTGTGTGAAATTTGTTTAAACTGTTCAGAGCTGAAAGTACACCAGCAGCAGCTTGCTTTTCAAACAATGACTAGTGATCCTTGAAGAACTTTGGAGCCTCTGAAGAAACCAGTATTCATGTTTTACAAAACTACTGTAACCTGCAACCAGTAATACACTGAAGACACTAATTCAGCCCCTTTCCACAAATTCTCCTTTCCCTTATCAATTTCAATCTTAGTAATGAGAGAAAAGTACACAATTGCAGGAGAGTATATAAAAGCATGGAAACCAAACAGGTATTAGCCCCTCAAATAAGGTCTTCCATTTCACGGCAACATGACTTGAATGATGTGACCTACTCCAGTTACCTGCTTTAATCCCCATTTCTCTTATATATTTGTTAACAAATATGTATCTCAGATTTAAAATTAAAACTAACCAAGCATCAATTGTCACTTGAGGATAAATTTCAAAGCTTTACCTACTTCATCATTTCCCTACCTTTTCTCTTGATTAGTCTTGGTTCTATAATTTGTCTCCAACTATTCTCAGTTCCTGTTAATACTTTGGAAACCTCAGTTAGATCGCTCTTTAACCTATGAAATTACAGTTGCTAAAACTCTAGTTTGTGCAATCTTTCTTGGGGAACCTATGCCACTCTTCTTTCATGGTGGGTGCCCAGATTAGCTTGCAGTATTTCTGTCGTGGACTAACATGGTAGCAGCAGATCTGACTCTGTACTCTCAAGGTTGGCATTCCAGTAGTCTCGTTGCTTATTTTCTGCACCTGTTTATGACATTTTAATGAGCACGACTTCCCAGATTTCTTTGGATCTATATTGCGTTTGTCTGCCTTTTAACCATCTATCTCTGTTCTGTTATTTTTTTAGTGCAAAGTGCTAAAGTCAGATTTGTTAAAATGTTTCCAATTTGTTCAATAATATCTCTGTAAAATTTCATGCTTACTCTGTGGCCTAACTGACAAACCTAGACATGTGGATTTCTATCCCATCATCTAAGTTTTCTTATAAATATTGTGAATAGTTGTGGTACCAACACAAATCCTTGCAGGCATTATAAACCACATCCTGCTGATTTAACCACTTGCCCATTATCCCCACTCTCTCTCAGCTGCTGCTCAGCCAGTTTCTAAGCCAGGTCAATAATTTCCTTTCAACTCTATAACCTTCAACTTTATCTAAAAGTCTGTCATGAAGGTCTCCTAGAAGTTTGTATAAATAGCATCCATAGATAAATCCCTGTCCACCACTTAGTCATTTCTTCAAAAGATTCACAGTTTGTCATCCATGATCTACCCATTACAAATTCATGTTTACAGTCTTTGATCAACTGAAAATCTTCAAGGTATTCAGTCATTTTAGCTTTATAATTGAATCCAATTATTTCATGACAACAAAAGTTAGACTAGCTGTCTAGTTAAACTAGCCTTGGTTTCTTCTCTATGCTTTCTTAACTTGCTGATGATACAAAGCTACTACTGAAAATTTGCCGTGAAGAGGACTCAAGAATTTGCAATGGGATATAGGCAGCTTAAGCAAGTGGTCAAGAAGGTGACAGGTGGAGTTTAATTCAGGAGATGTAAAATCATTTTGGTAGAAAGAATAGAAACTATATTTTTTTTAACTGGTGAGAAAAAGCAGATTGTTGGTAACAAGGATTTGGTGTGCTAGTTCATGAGATGCATTAAGTGAAATGTAGGTACAGTAAACATTTAGGAAGGCAAATGAAAAGTTGATCTTTGTTGCAAGGTGGTTTTGCCAACATTGAACAGGGGTTTGATGAGGCTGTATTTATGCTTTGTGGAATTTTCATTTTAGTGCCTGAGGAAGGAGAGACTTGCCTTGGAGTCAGGGCAATGTAGGTTCAGCAGCTTGATTTCTGTCCCACAAGTACAGTTTGAACAAGATTGAAACTCACTGGAGTTTTGAAGAAGGTGAGTGATGTCAAAGAGACATACAGAATTCTGAGAGAGGGTGTTAGGCTCATGTTTGAGATTGTTCTTTCTTAAACTAGAGCCAGAAAGCATAATTTCTTTCTTTTGAACACAATCACATTATGATCACTATAAAATAAATACCTAGCACCATAAAGGTGTTAACTAAATCTATTAATCTATTAGGGTGTTAACCAAATCCTGTAACTATAAATGCTTGCCTAATTTCTGTCTTTGTTACATTCTGCCACATCACAGCTGTTACCAAAGGACCATATATACTGTATCTCCCACTAAGGTCTTAATTCCCTTCTCTATTTCTTAGTTCCATCCAAAGAAGTTTCTTTCCTTGCTTACTTCCAGTTGTATACTCTTCCATGTGATTTCTTTCTTTAAAGTTAATCATTTATGTTACTTTATCTACACTATCATTTTCCCTATTTTTTCAGTATAGCTTATAACTTAGTATATTTTATTCCCAGTGTTGATCATGTTGTAGCAATATCTCAGTAATATGTCATATTCCCCAAATTGAATTTGTGTAATCTACTGGCTTTGCTTATCCCTTACAATCAATATATTTGTCGAGAAACCTCGGTCAAGAATGCTTGCATGGGTCATGTACTCTAACCCTTACCTTTCAGTCACTCATGTCTTATTTACTTCTTTCTCCTGACTTAATTATATAGTCATATAGCACAGAAACAGGCCCTTTGGCCCATTGAGTCTGCACTGACCATCAAGCAGCCATTTACATTAATCCCATTTTATTCTTGCCAGATTCCCATCAACTCCAACATCCCACCCTCCCCTCCCCAGATTCTACCACAGAGCCAAACATGGCATGCAATTTACACTGGTCAGTTAACCTACCAACGCACATGCCTTGAGATTTGGAGGAAACCAGAGGACTTGGAGGAAACCCATGGTCACAGGGAGAACATGTAAACTCCACACAGACCGCATCCGAGGTCAGAATTGAACAAGGGTCACTGAAGCTGTAAGCCAGCTGTTCTAGTAGCTGTACCACTGTGCTATCATCACATTAGATCCTTTGGTTTTACCTTAACCTCAAACCAATTATTAGAGCAAAGAAGGAGGCCATTTGGTCCATTGAGCCTCTACCAGCTGGAGCAATCCAGTTCTTCTCATGCTTCCAAAATTCTTCAATTATTTTCCCCTTACATATTTATGTAATTCCCTTTTGAAAGCCACAATTGAATCTTCATTCACCATGCTTTCAGGCAGTACATTTCAGTTTATCAACATTCACTGTGTTAAATTGTTTCTTTTTCTCAGGTCACCCTTGGATCATCTGCCAACACTAAATCTATGAAAGTGTAGTTCCTAAAGAATTATTTTCACTAGTAGTATACTTGCTCTTTCATTAAATAATGCTATTTTTCCCCTCAAGCTGCCTTCTCCACACCCTATCACAACTAGTTTCAAGTCCTTGTGGCCACCCTTGAATGTACTTTACAATACATAATGATTGCAAATCTTGTCCCAATTGCATGGCGTAATCAGTAAAGGTTGTCACAGTGGCTCAGGTCTAGGGTGTTGGCAGTGATCCAACACAACACATCCTCATGTACTCAAATTGATTCTTGAAAATGAAGATTATGTTGAGCATCATTGCTGAATTGGCAAACTGTAGGGGCTAGAAATTTCTTTGCATATCATTATGTATTTATCTGTTAGCCAGAGCAGCTTAAAACCTGATCAAGTCCATTGAGCGCTGTCATCCATTTTTTAAAATTTGTTCCAGGTCTTCCAATGCATGGAGATTGCTGGAAAGCCACAATGATGTCACACAATGTGCAACATACCTTATTTTGTTACGTACAAGGCTGTGAATTGTGCATACATTCATGGAAGGAGGCCTTAGCTGGAGGAGGTAGTGTCAGATTAGGCTTGACTATCGAGTATTTTTAGATTCTTGATGAGCAAGAGGGTGAAAGGTTATCCAGAAGAAACAAGAATGCAAATAAAGTTGCAATTAGATCAACCATAATTTTATGAATTATTGGAGCAGGCACAAAGGGCCAAATGGTCTAATCATGCTCTTAAATTTGTAAGTTATGTGAATTTGAATTTCTTAGCCCAGGATTCTTATTAAAGCACAGTTAACTTTGCCCTGTTTACAAAGCTTTGCCTTCTTCATCCATATATTTGGAATTTGGATGCAGAGCTCATTGAGTTCCACAGATATTATATTCAGTTTGACAGAAAGTCCTGAAGGGCTCTCTGACCTTTGCACATAAATCCCTGATAATTCACTGCTGTAAGTGAAAAATTCATTGAATCAATGCTGCACTAACGGAAGTTTTAACCTTTTGTTGCTACTAATGAAGTGTTCTTCTCAGTGTGTGAAAATTTGGAGAGATTGGTCTAGAAATTTTTCAGCATATGGCATAGCATGTTTAATGTGAAGTGCACAGTTGGCCAATAGAAGTTAGTCTCAATGGCCTTCTGCAGAATTCTATTCTAAACAAAGCCCAAGATGTCTTGTGCATGGAACAGGTCTGAAGTGCTTAACACACTTGAAGGCCTTCACTGTGCTTTCATTGCCATTGCAGAGCAAGTTGAGGAAAATGGGTGGGTTGTAGGTTGCGGGTTGCCTGTACTGTAGATAGTGGTCATGGGGGAGGGAGATAGAAGTAGTTTGAGGTGAAGTTGAGTAGCAGTAATCTTGAGGCTTGAGACAGGGTCTTGCAATTGGATGCTGGGGTTGTGTTCAAGTCACGAGAGGTTTGACTTGGGCACGTCAGGATAAGTACAGAATACGTAATATTAGTTGTGAGCAATGTTTATTGTTTTAAGGATGTCACTCTTTAGGGATTATATCATGTAACCAATTGCTCTGAGTTGCCACAGTATTTTGTAGGAAGTCCCAGAGACAGTTTGTGAAGCGCCCTGGAATAAACTGTAGATACTGTGTTTGAATTCCTCACGTCAAATGCAGTGGCTTTTGTTAGAGGCTAAGAATTCACCAAGCACACAAACTTTACAATGGGGTTGGGGTTTGGATGCTGTGAGGGATGTGATTGTTACTTAAACAGGATCAATCTGCTTCTGGTTCCTGTCATCAACTCTCAATGGGCTGGGACCTGCTCAGGCTGTCTCTTTAACAAGTAACACTTGTATTGTGAAACAAAAACAGAAAATGACAGAAATGTTCAGCAGATCAGGCAGTGTCTGTGGAAGGAGAAGCAGTTAATGTTTCAGGTCTGGGACTCCAAGTTTGGGACCTGAAATGTTAACTGTTTCTTCTTCCACAAATGCTTCCTGACCTAATTATTTCTAACATTTTCTGTTTTTGTTTCAGATTTCCAGCAACTGCAGTTTTTTTGATTTTCTTTTATTTGTGAGGACAAGTGTTTGCCATACATGTTCCATTGCAAATCATGGAAATGGCATCCAGAGCATTGGCTGTATATAGTTGAATGCTATGTTGCACATATATATGTCTCCATGTGTAAGACAGCAACAGTACAGAAGACCAGTAGTGAAAATTACACACTTTAAGGACTGTAGGCAAGTCTCTGAATGCACTTCAAGATCATTTTCCCAAAGAAAGTAGAATTTCCAGGACATTATCTTTTCAATATAACTATTTTAAAATCGTCTTGCACTATCGCTGTAAGATTTACATAGGTATTCTGAACTTACTGCAATCAAGTGAGCAGTGACAGAATCAGGAATGCAGGTTTGCCCAAGTGCCTGTGTCAAAACATGCTGACAGCCTCAACTCCCCTCTCTGGCTCCCAATAAAGATTGTTAAAGGCTCTTTCTCCTTCTGCCTTCTCTCTTCAAATCTGCCATCAAATCCTTGCTTCTCGAAAGAACAATTCCTGATCCCTATGCCTTTTCAAACTCACATCCCTTCTCCAATCTTCCATTCATAGTTCACACTGACCCATTCACCCATGATCCTTGTGTTTGCTGCCAAATGGCTGCTTTCAGTTTTAATCCTTGTTTTCAACTCTCTTCATGGCCTCACATCTGTGAGTTAATGTAGCACTACCATACTCAAAGATATCTGAGCTGCTCCAGTTCTAGTCTCTTGAAGATCCCTGGTTTTTCACATTGAATCCTCCTTAAAACCTTCCTCTTTGACAAACTTTGATCATTTCTACTCATATCTCCTAAGGTTCTTAGTGTCAAATTTCTTTTGGTAACATTCATGTAAGGTACATTGTGATTAATCTTTTTTGCATTAAAGTTGCTATGCTATTCTGACAAGTTGTTGTCAGAATTACCTGTAGCATGGAGGCCACATGCATAAGACGTTATGCTTAACATTTCGGAAATTATGTTTGTTATTTCATGTTTCTTCAATGTGATGAATTCTTTAGGATCACTGAGTACACTTTGTGGATTGATGGCCGATGGCATTTCAAACATTAGCTACAAAACATTGATGCTGGAGCTCTTATTGTATTCTCATTATTCTCCAGACCAAATAATTTTTTGCTTTACCCTTATTTTCCTTATGGTTAAGTTGCAGAAATTGCAAAGGGTGGCTTACAAAGGGTGGGTGCACTTCTCTGCGTGTAATTTTCAGGAAGAGAAATTAAAGATCTGAGGTGACTTGCAAAAGCATTTCATTTACACTCTACAATCACCACACACCCATCCTTACCTGCAATTCAAGTTTATAGAGGAAGGTGCATCTACCTGAGGCGTGTTGCCTATGCCGCCCAGTTTTCCCTGGGAATCTGGTCATGGAAAACAAGCATCTTGAGAAAGACACTCTAAAGTTCTCCAAAGGAACAGTTCTGCCAGTGACATTTTTGAATGTCTGTTGTTGAATCCTTACAAACACCAAGGGATGTGTGCCAAATTTTAGAAGCAGCCAGGCACTGGTATATAAAGCAGGTGACAGATGCCTTATTTGCCAGAGCTAACTTCCCCTTGACCTCCTTCCCCTTGGATTGTTGCCAGCTGTGCAATAGAACATTCTTTCCACGCTTGCTGAAAGTGCAATTATTGACATCACTCACACAAGACCCATTCAGACCGCATTCATGACTAGGAATAGGTGCCCAGCTGGTCTCTTACTATAGCCCTCAAATTATTCAGGTAGATGGCTGTTGAATGGCCCTTCCTTGCACTCATCTCATACAGAAATTCCACTTTTTATTAGCCACTGAACAGAGAATTTTGGTGCACAGACCATTATTTGCCCTAGAATCCTGGCCTAGAAATGCTATGCCTGTACAATTTTCGGCTTCAGTTTTTTGCTTCACATGTGCTTTACAATTCTCTTGCTTTCACCAGCCTCATCTTTGGTTTATTTTCTAACATTTCTTTCATTCTGATCTGTTGTCATTTATGATGATGTGCACTGTTTCCCCCACCACCTTCGCTGTATTTCCAATGCAGGACCCAAGTTCATACTGTATATTAATGATTTGATAATGTCAGGAATGTTCAGTTTGTCTAAGCAAAATTCTGGCAGTATGATACTCCTGTCAGGTTTCAGCTACAGAGATGGAAAATGTTTTTGCAGATTTCAAGATTTATTTTCATTTTTGTAATCATTTTAACCATCCATTCATCTACTGATTGTGTTTTTTGGTCTTTTTCCTCGAGATAGATTTCACTTCTGTCTTTCTTTCTTTTTCAATCTTTTTATTAGTTTCCAAATTAATACAGATTAATATAGAACATCGATGATTGTACATGTAATCTGTCTTTCAATTAAATGTTGCAGTTTAAATCTTAATATTTCGGCACTTTGGTGCCACCTGAAGATAATGAATAGAAGTCTTTTCTTTGGACTGCTTTTGCTACTATTGCATCCAAATCTATACTTTAAGGAAAGAAAATTACAATCGGTATTGATTAATCTAGGTTTTAACTGCTAACCAGACTTACTGGACAGTAGGCTACACTATCAGGCATCTAACCAATTTTTAGCAATAGTAAGACTTTGCTAACTCTACATTTTAAATTTTCACAATGTTAATCTTAATTGCCCTCAATTTCTTCCTTTTCTCATCGATTTCAGGAACGATTTACCTAAACATTCTTTAAAAATCTTTGGTAGATATTTAGAAACTTCTGATATATCCTGTAATTGAAAAGTCCAAAGTAATAAATATTTGCAAAACTATTAATATTTTGTAACCTAAAAGCAAATGATCCTAAGCATCCTGACTAGGACAGTTACTTTGCACGCATTCAGTGCTGGAAGTTTATGTTGGTAAATACTCCTGCAAAGGTATAGAGGGCTATGCCTGAAATCTGTGTTAGGTCTTCTGCAGATGCAAATAGGGGTCCAACACTTGGTTAAGGTTACCTTTACAATATTCAAAAGTGACAGAACATAGCTTGCATCATGCAGATTAAGATCATTGTTCCAAAGTATTTGACAGTAAAGTCAATGAAGTGATCTCTGGAATGTCTCTCAAAAGGCAAGATACAATTGGCAAAAACCGGTGTCCTCCTGTTGGCTCCAGATTAAATCCCATTGTATTACCTTTCCCCACATCTAGCTCAATTGACGTTTGATGCAATTGATTGCTATGGTCGCTGATACCAGTGAATTGCCTTTGGGCCCTGAGGATAGCAGACCATTTTCATGTGATCCTGTCACAGGCCCCTTAAGTCCATGTGTCATGCCCCAATTCACGTAAGATGCAGTTTCTTCGCTAATGAACTTGTATCACTGTCGGCTAAATTCGTAAAGGTGCTGAACACCTTTAGTTTTGAACAACAATGGTTTTGGTGTGGCTTGGCTCCATCTTATGCACACAGCCAGCTAGTCATCAAAGGATGTTATTGTGGGAGGCTGAGAGATGTTTCTGTTTTGTAATCCTGGTGGGGGTAATGTCATGTGATTACTGCTGCTCTTCCTAGTACCTCAATCAAAGTCCCTTACTGTCTTTCTTTCTCTGCCAGCACAAATGTTCATCCACAAAGAGCCCAGACATTTGACAGTGTTGTAGAATTTATCTCTTTCATCAATTTTTCACTTGTTCCACAAACAAGGTATCATCATATAAAGCAAACTGTACTGGTAACTGTGTACCTTATTGGTTCTATTCCTTTGCCCATAAATAGGTACATTGATGTTCATTGCTCATTGACTATCATACTACTTGTACAGACTTGCACAAGGAAGATAAAGGTAGATATTGACTTTCTCTATATTGTGCAGCCTATCATTTTAACTGATGATTCTTACCATATGCTGTTTTAAGTATTTGAGTCACGTGGAAGGTAGTTCTTCTACCATATTGTTAGAATAACCTGTTAGCATAAACAAGGTTGATGGCACACTTTGTTAGGGCATTTTTCTCTTTGACCTCAATTGGAAACCAGTCCTAAATGATGGCCTTAATTGAGGCATATCTGTGCAGTCACATCCAGAAATGAGCAACTTTCAATCCACAGCACTAACTGTTCATAATTCAGAGTTGGAGCTGACCCCAGCCACTTTTTTTTTGCCGTGCTCCACCTCACCCAGCATGAGAATGTAATAAATAGAAGTAGAGTAGGCCATTCAGCCCTATCCTCGCTGCCATTCACTAAGACCATGGCTTTCTTTTACTTTTGCACCACCTTCCTGCACTAACCCCACATATCTTGATTCCCTTAATATCTAAAGTCAACCAATCTCAACCCGGCATATACTCAGCAATTGAACTTCCACAGCCCTCTTGGGCAGAGTTCCAAAGATTCTCTGTTCTCTCGTGAGGAAGTTTCTTCTCACCTCAGTCCTGGAAGGCCAACTTCTTATTTTGAGACTGTATCCTCTGGTTCTAGACACCCCAATTGGGGGAAACCTCATCCCTGTATTTGTCTAAAGAAATGCCCGAAGAATTTTGTGTACTTCGATGAGATCACCTCTCATTCTTATAAACTCAAGAGAGTATAGGCCCATTTTACTTGATATCTCCTCAAAAAGCAAACCCATTCCAAAAATATTCCAAAAATCTTATGAACTTTCATCACAAGATCACAAGACAAAGGAGCAAAAGTAGGCCATTCAGCCCATCGAGTCTGTTCCATGTGCTAAACTAAAACTATTCCTATCTAGCCCCAATTTCCGGCCTTATCCCCATATCCCTTGATACCTTGACTAATTAGATACCTATCAATCTCCTCCTTAAATGCCCCCAATGATTGGGCCTCCACAGCTGTACGTGGCAAAAAATTCCATAATTTCACTACCCTCTGGCTAGAGAAATTTCTCCTCATTGCTGTTTTAAACCGGTACCCTCTAATTCTAAGATTCTAAGGTCCCCTCTCATTCTTCTGTACTCCAGTGAGTACAGTCCAAGAGCCGACAAATGGTCATCATAAACCCTTTCATTCTGGGAATCATCCTCATAAATCTTTCTGAACCCTCTCCAACATCAGTACATCCTTCCTAAGATAAGGGGCCCAAAACTGCACACAGTATTCCAAATGAGGCCTCACCAGTGCCCCATAGAGCCTCATCAACACTTCCTTGCTTTTATACATTATACCTCTCGAAATGAACGCCAACATAGCATCCACTTCCTCTACTGCCGATCCGACCTGGTGGTTAACCTTTAGG
Organism: Pristis pectinata; assembly: GCF_009764475.1. Taxonomy (NCBI): domain Eukaryota; kingdom Metazoa; phylum Chordata; class Chondrichthyes; order Rhinopristiformes; family Pristidae; genus Pristis; species Pristis pectinata. The sequence continues at coordinate 92,907,417 of NC_067405.1, read as the reverse complement.
GTATCCTGCACGAGTACCCCCAAGTCCCTTTGTACTTCTGTACTTTGAATTTTCTCCCCATCTAGATAATAATCTGCCCATTTATTTCTTTTTCTAAAGTGTACAATGGCACATTTCTCAACATTGAATCTCATCTGCCATTTCTTTGCCCATTCTCCTAAGCTATCTAAGTCTCTCTGCAACCTTCCTGTTTCTTCAATACTCCCTACTCCTCCACCTATGTTGGTGTCATCTGCAAACTTAGCCACAAAACCATTTACTCCATAATCCAAATCATTAATGTATAAAGTAAAAAGATGCGGCCCCAACACCGACCCCTGCGGAACACCACTAGTAACCGGTAGCCAACCAAAACAGGATCCCTTTATTCCCACCCTTTGCTTTCTGCCTACCAGCCAATGCTCCACCCATTCTAATATCCTACCTGTAATTCCATGAGCTCTCATCTTATTAATCAGCCTCTTGTGTAGCATCTTGTTGAAGGCCTTTTGAAAATCTAAATACACAACATTCACAGCCTCTCCCTTATCCACCCTATCTGAGATTTCCTCAAAAAACGCCCAATAGTTTGGTCAGGCAGGATCTTCCCTTCATGAAACCATGCTGGCTTGGACCTATCTTGCCTTGCACCTCTAGGTATTCCATAACCTCATCCTTGAGGATCGATTCCAATAACTTTCCCACCACTGATGTCAGATGAAGAGGTCTGGAATTTCCTTTGTGCTGCCTCCCAACTTTCTTATACAGTGGAACTACATTTGCGACCCTCCAATCCTCTGGAACCATGCTGGAGTCTATTGATTCTTGGAAAATTATCACCAATGCCTCCGCAATCTCTAAAGTCACCTCCTTCAGAACCCAGGGGTGCACCTCATCTGGTCCGGGAGACTTATCTGTCTTTAGTCCATCTAGCTTCCCTAGCACCTTCTCTCTAGTAATCTTGACTGAACTCAGTTCTATCCCCTGAGACCCCTGACTATCAGGTATATTGCTGATGTCCTCCTCAGTGAAGACCGATGCAAAGTACTCATTTCGTTCCTCTGCCATCTCTTTGTTATCTGTCGTAATCTCTCCCGCACCGTTTTCAATTGGTCTCTTTTACTCTTCGTATATTTAAAAAAACTCTTAGTTTTTTCACATTTTTGAATGTTATCTGCCAACTTCTTCATAATTCATCTTTTCTTTCCTAATGACCTTCTTAGTTTCTTTCTGTGAGTTTTTAAAAGTTTCCCAGTTTTCTGTTTTCCCACTAATTTTTGCTTCCTTGTATGCCCTCCCTTTTGCTTTCATTTTAGCCTTTACCTCTCTCGTTATCCACACTTGTGCCATTTTTCCATTCATAATCTTTTTTCTTGGAATATATCTATCCTGCATTTTCCTTATTTCTTGTAGAAATTCCATCCATTTCTGCTCTGCCGTCCCTCCAAGTAGCTTACTTTTCCAATCAATTCTCAAATCTACTTCCAAAATGGTAATGTCATAGCATTGTACAGCACAGAAACAGGCCCTTTGGCCCACCATGTCCATGCTGACCTTTTTGAGCATCTACACAATTCCCATTTGCCCACATTGGGTCTGTACTCTTTATGCCTTGTCTACTCATTAAATATAATGTATCTGATTCCACTGGAATTCCAGGTATCAACTACCCTCTGTGTAAATAAAACTTTCCCCTCAAATTCCCTTAAAATTCCATCCTCTCATGTTAAAACTATGTCTTCTTGTTCTTGATGCCCCTACCATGGGGAAAATATTCTATCTACCACATCTATGCCTTTCATAATGTTATATATTTCTATAAAGTCACTCCTCAACTTCCTTTGCTCCAGGGAAATAAAGCCCATAACTAAAGTCCTCCGCTCCAGGTTACTTCCTGGTGAATCTCCTCTGCACTCTCTCCAGTGCAACCACATCTTTCCTATAGTGTGATGACCAGAACTGCAAATAATACTCTAAGTGCAATCTAACAACTCTTTGGTAAAGATGCAACATTACGTCCCAACTCTTATATTCTATGCCCTGACCTATGAAGGCAAACATGCCATATGCCTTCTTCTCCACCTTATACACCCAGGCTGCCAGTTTTAGGGAACCATGGACTTGAACCCCAAGGTTCCTCTGTTCATCAACATTCCTTAGCATCCTACCGTTTACTATATATGTCCTACTACTATTTGACTTCTCAAATTGCATCACATCGCACTGGTCAGGATTATATTCCAACTGGCAACACTGCCCAACTTTCCATCTGATCTGCATCCTCCTGTGGCCTTAGACAACCTTCCTTGCTATCCACAACACTACCAGCTTTTGTGTCATCCACAAACTTACTAACAATACGTCCTCCATTCACTTCTGAGTCATTAATATATATCAAAAACAACAAGGGTCCCAGCAGCAATCCCTATGGTACACCACTGCTCACAAACCTCCAAACAGAACGCTTCCTTCCACCATTACCCTCTGCCTTATATCATCAAGCTGATTTCAGATTCAATTAGCCAGCTCACCTTGGATTCCATGTGCCTTAACCTTCTGGACCAGCCTACCATGCAGGACCTTGTCAAATGCCTTACAACAGTTCCTGCCTTCATCAATCTCCTTAGTCAATGCTTCAAAAAACTCATTTAAATTGACGAGGAAAGATTTTCCGTGTGCAAAACCATGTTGACTATCCCCGATCAACCCCTGCCTTTCTAAATGCAGGTAAATCCTGTCCCTTCCAATTTTCTCAGTAATTTCCCTATACTGATATAAGGCTCACCAACCTGTAGTGACCTGATTTATCCCTGCTGCCCTCCTTAAATAAAGGTATCTACTTTAGCTGTCCTCCAGTCTTATGGCACCTCACCTGTGGCTAACAAAGATGCAAAAATCTCCATCAGGACTTTGCTTCCCATAGCAACCTGGAATAGATCTCATCCAGCTCTGAGGATTTATCAACCCTTTGGGATCTCATGACAGCTAACACCCCCTCCTTCTTAATACTGACCTGCTTCAGAATTCATATACACCTCCCTGAATTTACAATCTTCCATATCCTTCTCCTTGGTGTATACAGATGAGAAGTATTTATTTAGGACCTTACCCACATTGCCTGGCTCCACACATAGATTACTCATTTTGTCCCAAAGCGGACTCACTCTTTCCCAAGCTACCTTCTTGCTCCTGATATACCTATAAAATGTCTTGAGATTCTCCTGAATTTTTACATGCCAAGGATATTTCATGGCCCTCTTTTGCTCTCCTAATTCCTTTAAGTTCTCTATACTCTATATTCTTCAAGAGACTCTCTCAATCCCATAGTCCTCCCATGCCTGCACCGCACCCCCCCCCCCCACCCCCGCCAACTGTAGTGCCACAAACTTGGCTGATGCTGCTGCTGCTTTCCTCTGAGAGGCCATTCCCCCCAGAAGTATCTAAAACTGTATACCTGTTTGAGAGGGGAGTGACCACAGGGGACTCCTGAACTACCTGTGTGCACTTACTGCCTTCCTGGTGGTCATCCATCTCCTATCTTTCTGTACCTGCGGCATGACTAACTCCTGAAATGTACTATCTATGACATTTTCTGCATCCTAGATGTTCCATAGTGAATCCAACTGCAGCTCCAACTACTCTCTGCAGTGTGACAGGAGCTGCAGTTGGACACACTTCCTGCAGGATAATCACCAGGATTGTCCCTGATGTCCCATATCCTGCAGAAGAAGCATACACTGCCCTAGCTTCAATATCCTTTATCCCCAGTCCCTTTGACCAAGAAAGAGAGAAAAAAAAATTAGTACTACCCACTTTCCTCATTGAAGCCTGGTGCTCATCAAAGCCTACATTTTGACCTCAATGAAAGCACTTTGACCTCACAGCCCTTCTCAAAATGGCCACTCCCACCACATGCCTCTCTTTTAATATCTCTTGCTCGCTGCTGGTTTTGCTGCTGCCCCTTTGGGGCTGAATGTCCAAAATTAACTGCAGGAAGGTGAATGAGTCATCCAGATGTTATTTGCTATAAATTTGCTACTGTGGCAACTCACCGTCTAGTCGGGCGAACCGGCTCGGCAGTCGGGTCGCGTGGCGTCGGAGCGACGAGGCCCAAGATGGCGGCGGGCCTCGTCTTTCCGAGCGACGGGGAGAACCCGTGCGCGGGAAAGTCCTGATGACATAGGACTTACGTCATTGCTGTTTTTTTTGGGCGGGAGTTTTCTCCCTTAAAGGGCCCGCGCAAGGCGGGAAAATAAACCAGTTCTGTTTGGCAATCCTCCGAGTAGAGTCTTGTTTTATTCCGCGGTAGCAACCGCTACATTGGTGACCCCGACGGTCCAAACGGCTTTTGGACCCGCGAAATGGACGACAGCGCAGCAGCCAACGCAGTGGCCCTCAAGCTGCCCACCTTTTGGACACTTCGGCCCAGTGTCTGGTTTGACCAGGTCGAAGCGCAATTCCACCTTCGGCAGATCACCTCTGACTCCACGAAGTACTACTATGTGGTTAGCTCTCTGGACCAGGAGACAGCCGCCCAGGTTGGAGACTTCATCCAGTCGCCTCTGGAGGAAGATAAGTACCCGGCTTTCAAAGACCTTTTGATCCGGACCTTCGGCCTCTCCCGTCGTGAGCGCGCCGCCCGCCTGCTTCATCTGGATGGCCTGGGGGACAGATCCCCATCCGCCTTAATGAATGAGATGCTGGCATTGGCCGAGGGACACAAGCCATGCCTGATGTTCGAACAGGCCTTCCTCGAACAGCTCCCCGATGACATCCACTTGTTGTTAGCTGACGCCGACTTCAGCAACCCCCGTGAGGTGGCCGCCCGGGCAGATGTCCTGTGGAGGGCCAAGCGCGAGAGCGGTTCGTCCGTCAGTCAAATCACCAGGCCGCGAGCCCAACGCCCGCCTCGCCCGGCCCCAGCAACCGAGCAGCCACGCCCCAGGAACGCAGACGATGACACGGGTGACCAGCTGTGCTTCTACCATCAGAGGTGGGGTGCGGAGGCCCGTCGATGCCGCCCACCCTGCAAGTTTCAGGGAAACGCCAGGGCCAGCCGCCACTGATGGCTATGGCGGCTGGCCGCCGACAGAGCCTCCTCTTCGTTCAGGACAAGAAATCTGGACGGCGTTTCCTTGTTGATACTGGAGCGGAGGTCAGTATTTTGCCCCCGACAGACCGCGACACTCGTGACAGGCCACCGGGTCCTCTACTCAATGCCGCCAACGGTACAACGATACTGTCTTTCGGCACCCGTATGCTTCAATTACACTTTGGCGGCAGCCGTTTTACCTGGACCTTTACCCTTGCCACCGTCGCCCGACCACTCCTAGGAGCCGATTTCCTTCGGGCCCACAACCTGTTAGTCGACCTGCGAAGGAAGCGGTTAGTTTACTCTAGCACTCTCCGGACCTATCCCCTGGGAGAAATCAGCCCACCAGCCCCGCGCCTGGACTCCATTTCCCTTTCTGGCGACGATTTCGCCAAGCTCCTAGCCGAATTCCCATCGATTTTGGCACCTTCGTTTACAAATTCTAGGCCCACACATGGGGTACGACACCACATCATTACCACAGGGCCACCCCTTCATGCCCGAGCACGGCGATTACCTCCAGACAAGCTCCGCCTGGCAAAGGAAGAGTTCCATCACATGGAGGAGCTGGGGATTGTTCGCAGGTCAGACAGCCCCTGGGCCTCCCCCCTGCACATGGTCCCCAAAGCCACCGGAGGGTGGAGGCCCTGCGGCGACTACCGCAGGCTGAATGACGCCACCACCCCGGACTGCTATCCCATCCCTCACATCCAGGACTTCGCAGCGAACTTACACGGGGCCCGCATCTTTTCCAAAGTGGACCTCGTTAGGGGATACCACCAAATCCCAGTCCATCCGGATGACGTCCCCAAAACTGCTATTATCACCCCATTCGGCCTGTTCGAATTCCTTTGGATGTCGTTCGGCCTTAAGAACGCCGCGCAGACCTTCCAGCGGCTGATGGACGCGGTAGGCCGAGACCTGGACTTGGTGTTCATTTACTTGGACGACATACTGATCGCCAGCCGTAACCGCCAGGAACACCTTTCCCACCTCCGCCAGCTGTATTCCCGCCTCCGCGATTTCGGCCTCACGATCAACCCGTCCAAGTGCCAATTCGGACTTGACTCTATCGATTTCCTCGACCACAAAATCACCAGCGACGGGGCAACACCCCTACCCGCCAAGGTGGATGCTATCCGCCATTTTGCCCGCCCCGACACAGTCAAAGGCCTACAGGAATTCCTTGGGATGGTCAACTTTTACCATCGTTTCATCCCTGCAGCAGCCCGTATCATGCGCCCTCTGTTCTCGCTGCTGGCTGGTAAGGGCAAGGACATCACCTGGACTGACGAGGCTGCGGCTGCTTTCGTTAAGGCCAAAGACGCTCTGGCAGATGCCACGATGCTGGTACACCCCAGGACTGACGTCCCGACTGCCCTCACGGTAGACGCGTCCAACACCGCGGTGGGTGGGGTACTGGAACAGCTACTCGAAGGCCGCTGGCGACCCTTGGCATTTTTCAGCAAACACCTTAGACCGCCCGAACTGAAGTACAGCGCTTTTGATCGGGAACTTCTAGCGCTGTATCTGGCGGTCCGGCATTTCCGATACTTTCTAGAGGGCAGGCCTTTCACCGCTTTCACCGATCATAAGCCTCTGTCCTTTGCCTTCTCCAAAGTCTCCGATCCCTGGTCAGCTCGTCAGCAGAGACAATTATCCTACATTTCCGAGTTCACAACTGACATCCAACATGTCTCCGGAAAGGATAATGTCGTTGCTGATGCACTTTCCAGACCAACCATCCACAACCTATCCTTGGGTGTCGACTACACGGCCCTGGCTGACGCACAGCAAGCTGACGACGAACTGCCCAGCTACAGAACCGCAGTCTTGGGTCTGCAGCTCCGAGATTTCTTGGTCGGTCCAGGTCAGCGGACCCTACTTTGCGACGTTGCGACTGGTCAGCCCCGCCCTATAGTCCCTGCAGCCTGGCGGAGACGCGTTTTTGACTCGGTACATGGGTTGGCGCGCCCGTCCATCAGATCTACTGTCCGACTGGTCGCCAGCAAGTTTGTCTGGCATGGCCTGCGCAAACAGGTCAGTGAGTGGGCCAGGACTTGTCCGCACTGCCAGACGTCAAAAATCCAGCGACACACCAAGGTCCCACCACAGCAGTTCGAGCCTACCCGTAGGAGGTTCGACCACATACACGTCAACCTCGTGGGCCCTCTGCCGGTTTCAAGAGGAGCCCGGTACCTCCTTACCATCGTGGACCGGTTCACGAGGTGGCCTGAGGCAACCCCCCTGACTGACATCACAACTGATTCCTGCGCCCGGGCGCTGCTCACAACTTGGGTCTCACGTTTTGGCGTTCCGGCCCACATCACTTCAGACAGAGGCACCCAATTCACTTCCAGTCTCTGGGCTGCATTAGCAAACCTGCTAGGGACGCAGCTGCACACCACCACGGCCTACCATCCTCAATCAAACGGGTTGGTGGAACGTTTTCACCGCCATCTAAAATCGGCCTTGATGGCCCGCCTGAAGGGTCCTAACTGGGTTGACGAGCTGCTTTGGGCCCTGCTCGGCATACGCACTGCCCCCAAAGAAGACCTCCGCACTTCGTCAGCTGAGCTTGTATACGGGGCGCCACTAGTTGTCCCCGGGGATTTCATACCTGCCCTTCGGGACCAAGGGGAACAACCCCCAGCAGTCCTACAAAGACTGCGCGAGAAGCTTGGCGCCTTGGCCCTGATTCCCACCTCATGGCACGGTCAAGCCCCATCCTGCCAGCCCAAGGAACTACGGGACTGTAAGTTTGTTTTCGTTCGCAGGGGCACACCTCGGGCGCCATTGCAACGACCATATGAGGGACCGTTCCGTGTCATACGGAATAACGGATCCACTTTTATTTTGGACATTGGAGGCAGGGAACAGGTTTTCACGGCGGACCGCCTCAAACCGGCCCATTTAGATCTGCAACAGCCTGTCGAGGTTGCCACGCCGCGACGCAGAGGCCGCCCCCCTAAGCGGCAGCTGGCACAGCCCACGGACCTTGGGGACTGTCTCGCCGGTTCTGGGGGGGGTTGTGCGGCGACTCACCGTCTAGTCGGGCGAACCGGCTCGGCAGTCGGGTCGCGCGGCGTCGGAGCGACGAGGCCCAAGATGGCAGCGGGCCTCGTCTTTCCGAGCGACGGGGAGAACCCGCGCGCGGGAAAGTCCTGATGACGTAGGACTTACGTCATTGCCGGTTTTTTTGGGCGGGAGTTTTCTCCCTTAAAGGGCCCGCGCAAGGTGGGAAAATAAACCAGTTCTGTTTGGCAATCCTCCGAGTAGAGTCTTGTTTTATTCTGCGGTAGCAACCGCTACACTACAAAGAACTGCAGATAAATATATTTTACACCTCCATTACAACTATGACACAATGCAATTTCAACCCATTATTAGCTGCATGTCAGTTTTGCCCATGAGAATGTGACAATTCATTGAACCTGATCCAGTAATTTCAGTGTTTCTCTTTCATTTACTTTGATGGGAATTGCTGTAGATATTTTGTTATAAAATGCACTGAAGTATCCAATAAACGAAGTCAACATGTCCTGAGATGCAGACTGACTTTTACAAGTACTTGTATAAAACACAGCCCCATTGTTTGCTATTCATCACAACAATCCCACCATGAAAATGGAAGAATGATTAGTCTTGACCACTCTCCTGCCAAATGTAAAATCAAACCCCGTCCTTTGAACGTATTCATTTTCATTATTCTCTCCCATTCATTTAGTACAATACCAGAGGACTTTTTAAAAAATTTATTTCCTGAAATGTGAACCTCACTGGCAAGCCAAGCATTTGTTATCCATTGCTAATATATTTAAAAAAAACATTTTTCAATATCTAGATGGCATTGGTATTGCCTGAGAAGTTAGTGGTGAGGCCACTCTGATAGCACCTCCCAAAATTCCATGATCTCTGCCACCAAGAAGGACAAGGACAGCAGGTGGATGACAAAGATAACACTTGTGGGTTCCCCTCTCAGTTGTACTCATTCTGATTTGGGAATATATCACCATCGTTGAGAGGTCTAAATCCTGGAACTCCCTACACCACAACTCTGCAAGTACCTTTGCCGGAAAGGCCGCTAAGATTCAAGAAGGTGACTCACTACCACATTCTCAAGAATAATTAGGCATCAGGAATAACTACTGGCCTTACCTGCGACACCCAGATCCCATAAGTAAATAGATTTTTAAAAATTCCTGTTGGATAAAGAATTCAGAATTCAGACACAGCAACAATGAATGTTTGGGAATATATTTCCAAATTAGGATAGTGTGATTTAAAGGGGAACCTGTGGATGGTGGCACTCCTATGCACCTTCTGCTCCTCTCCTTGGTTGTTCAAGTTCATTGTTATCATAGGCATACACACACACAGTATAAATGCTATGAGGATTAAGTTTTTGCAGCAGCATCAGAGTACACTGCAAGATGAGAACAAACATAAATTAACATAACCTCAAATTAACATAAATTATACATAACATAGATGTGTAGAGACTGGTTTTGTGAAGTGTCATTGAAGTAGTGTAGGAGAGGGATTATGGTGTATTTTGCAAATGATGCACATTGCAGCTATGTTGCAGTGGTGGTGAGGGAAGGTAAGTTGAAGATGGTGGTTGGAGTACTATTCATGCAGGCAGCTTTATCTTGGATAATCACAAACCTTTTAAGTGTTGTTAGAGTTGTACTCATCCAAGCAAGTGACAAGAACTCACACTGCTGAATTGTGCCTTCCAAATAGTGGAAAAGTGAGTCATGAGAAGAGTCATTTGGCACAGTGTACAAAGACCCTGACCTACCATTTAGTTGGAGTGTTTATGCCTTTGATCCTATTGAGTTTCTAGTTGATGGTAACCAACTGCAAGATATTACTGGTCAGGCAAGTTAACAATAGTGATATCATTGAACGCCAGGATTAGATTTCTTGTTCTCAATCTTTGCCTTGGTGGAGGAAGCTAACATCACTATTTCTGATATTATGAAGGAGGTCAAATCATTGATGAAACAGTGAAAAATAGTTGGATTTAGGAGATATCCCTCCAACAAACCACAACCATCCTCATATGTGCTGATAAAAAGTTTTTTCCCTGATGCCCAATTAACTTCAATCTTATCACAATGTCCCTTTTGGACAAATGCTGCCATTATATCAAATACAGTCATTCTCATCCTTTTTCTGAATTCAGACTCTTCTTCCCATGTTTGGACCAAATTTGTAATGAAGTCTGTAGCTGAGGCATTCTTGCTGAACCCAAACTGAGCATCAGTGAGCATGTTGGATGAGAAAGTGCCACTTGTTAACACTGTCAACACTTTCCATTGCTTTTAGCATAGACTGATGGAATGTTGATTGGTTGGATTGGCTTCTTCCTGCTTCCAGGACATATTGACAGCCTTCCAATTTGTTGATTGCATGCTGGTGTTGTAGAAGTACTGGAACAGCTTGGCTAGAGATGTGGCTAGTTCTGGAGCACATCTTCACTGTTACATCCAAGATGTTGTCAGCATCCTGTGAGCTCACTGGTTTATTTATATCTCAGTGATTTATATTGACAGACTTCTGTGATAATGGGAACCTTATGAGGACTCTGAGATGGATGATCTTTTTGGCATATGCTGTAGCAAATACTGTAGCCTAGAAATTTGTTCCTAGTCAGTATTACTAAATGCATGTGGTAGGAAAGACTGTGTTGCATTGCATTTCCAAAAATTTTTAATGGAAAATTTAACTTCAAAGGAATTTCGGAACAACATATCTTGCTTAGCCAACTACTATGTGTGTGTGTTTAGTGTTACTGACTAAGGAAGAATTTCTGTCCCCTTGCCTTTTGCATTCCTGTTTTGGATTTTCATGTTTTGGAGGATGGGGATTTTCATGGAGTTTCTTCCTTAGTTGTTTAATTGTTAAAGGTTGCAAGGCTTTGACTGGACTGGTTAATTGGATCACTTTCCCATGCTTTTGCAGTGTTTAGTGCACGTGTAGTCCTGTTTCTTATTGATATCTAATTTTTAGCTAATTTTTAGCTAGGATGCCAGGAATAGTGCTATTCCTGGCATCCTTTTCTACCAGGCTGGAATGGACAGATAAGGTGGTTAATGGTTGAGGTGCAAAATATAAAAGCAAGGAGGTCATGCTAGAAATGTATAAAACACAAGTTAGGCTACAGTTAAGTATTGTGTATGCTTCTCGTCACCACACTCCAGGAAGAATGTGCTAGCACTAAAGTGGATGCAGAAGGATGTTGGCAGATATGGAGAATTGAGGAGACATTGGATAGGCTGTGACTTTTCTCTGGAACAAGGAGGCAGGGAGTAGATCTAATCAAGGGCTTGATAGTGAACAAAAAGGATTAATTTCTCCTAGTAGAGGTCAACAATTAGGAGACATAGATTTAACATAATTGGTAGAAGGATTTGTGGGTAGTTAAGAGTTTTGTTTTCACCCCAAAGAGTGATAGGTATCTGGAACGCACTGTCTGAAAGTGTAGTAAAGGGAGAAACTCTCAAAACATTAATTAAGTATCTGGATGAGCATTTGGTGCAGTAAAATGACAAAACTGAAGCGTATTTATCTGAATGCACACTACATTCGTAACAAGATGGATGAATTAATGACACACGTAGAAATAAATGGGTATGGTTTAACAGCTATTACAGAGATGTAGGTGGAAAGTAACCAAGTTTTGGAAATAAATACTCTAGGATATTTAAATTTTAGAAGAGATAGATCAAATGCAAAGGGAGGGATAGCTCTGATTATATTGGAAAGGATAAAGGCAGTAGAAGGAAAGGCTCTTAGATTGGAAAATTAAGAAGTAGAATCTGTTTGGGTGCAGATAAGAGACAACAAGAAGCAGAGCATATTGGTAGGAGTTGTCAATAGGCTCCCAAGCAGTTGTGGCAATACAAGACAAAGTACAAATTATGAAATTGGAGGGGCACGTAACAGGGATTATACAATAATCATGAGGAACCTCAATCGACATATAAAATGGGCAAAGCAAACAAGCAGGAATAGGAGGGAGGATAAATTCTTGTAGTGTTTAAGTCAGTATAGTGAGGAACTAAATAGAGAACTGGCTAATGTATATCTAATATTGTGCAATGAGAAATAATAACTGGAAAAGTGGCTGACAATAGAAGTTAAAGATAATATTAGATCAAAGCAAATGGTTTGTAATGTTGCTAAACAGTGTAGCAAGCTTGGGGATTGGGAACATGTCAGAATTCAGCAAAGGAGGACATGAGATTGATAAGGAAAGGGTAAGCAAGCCAGGAGAATAATGTAGTGGAAAAAAACTATGTGAAAGCTTCTATAGATATGTAAAAATGAAAAGATTAGCTAAAGTTGATGCAGGTCCCTTACAGACTGAGACAGGAGTAATTATATTGGGCATCAAAGAAATGGCAGAGATGGTCGTCAAATATTTTATGATTATGTTTGCAGAACAAAAAAACAAATACTAGAAATAATGGAGGACAACAGGTCCAGAGTGAATGAAGAACTGAAGTGAATTGATATTAGGTAATAAAGTATTGGAGAAATTAATGGAGCTGAGATCCAATAAATCCTCAGAGCCTGATTACCTGCAACCCAGGGCTTTGAAAGTGATGGCTTTGGAGATGGTGGATGTACTAGTTGTCATCTTCCAAAATTCAACAGATTTTGGAATGGTTCCCACATATTAGGATGGAGAAAACAGGGAACTAATAGCCATTTAGCCTGAAATCAATAGGAGTGAAAATACCAGCACCTATTATTAAGGAAGTGGTAATAAGTCACTTAGAAAATAATAATAGGATTAGGCAGAGTCAGAATGGATTTATGAAAGGGAAATCATGAAACAGTTGATATTCTGACTTTAGATTTTGAGAAGTTCTTTGATAAGATGCTGCACAAGAGGTCATTAAAGAACATTAGAGCATATAAGATGGGGAAAAATAGTGTGAATTGGGAGTTGTTAAGTGGACAAAGCGAGTAGGAGTTATTTTCAGGTTAGGAGGCTATTACTAATGAGGTGTCACAGGGATTGGTGCTACGCTGCCATTTGTTCACAATCTAGATCAATGATTTGAATTAAAGGACCTAATGTTGTAAATCCAGGTTTACTGATGATAGAAAGCTGGCTGGCATTGAAAATTGCGAAGAGTATGCAGAGAGGTTTCAAGGGGATATAGGGTGAGGAAATGACAGATGGAATACAATGTGGAAATGTATTTTGGTAGAAAAAAATAAAAGTAACAGAATACTTTTTAAATAATGAGAGATTGAATAGCATTGGCATTCAGAGAGACCTGGATGTCTCTGTACACAAAACACCAAAAATTAATCTGTAGGTACAGCAAGCAACTGAGAAGGCAAATGGTATGTTGGCCTTTATTGCTAGAGGATTTGAATACAAGAGTAAAGGCATCTTTCTGGAATTATGTAGGCTCCTACTTGTGCACAAGTCTCATCTCTCTACATAAGAAATGAACTAGCAATAGAGAGAATACAGTGAAGGTTCACCAGGTTGATTGATGGGAGATTAGGGGCCTGCCCTATAAGGAACGATTAAACAGACGCGGCCTGTACTCTCTTGAGTTTAGAATGAGAGGCAATTTAATTGAAACAGACAAAATTCTGGTAGATATGGTGAGGATGTTTTCCCCGCCTGTGGAAGTCACAGACTCAAAATAAGGTATCAGGCATCCAGGCCTAAGACGAGAAGAAATTTCTTCACTCAGCAGGTGGTAAATCTTTGGAATTCTCTGTCCAACAGCCCTGTGTAGGCTTAGTCACTGAGTACATTCAAGGAAGAGATTTATAGGTTTTTGGATATGAATTAATCAAGGAATGTGGTGTTAGTACAGGTAAGTGGCACTGAGGTCATCAACTGTGATATTTTTGAGTGGCGGAGCAGTAACAACAGGAGTAATGGGTACCATTGCTTCTATTCCTTATGTTCTTATGTAAAGTGCTGTTGCTTTCATTTGGAGAAGTGTTACGTAGATGATTATTGACAGATTTTGGCCTGGTCTCAGCAGATATGTTTGCTAATTTTGTGTAGCTTCCCCTTTTCCAGCTATTTATAAAGTGGCTCACATATTTATTAAGTCAGTCTGTGACATTTATAGTCTTTTGCTTTGCAAAGGATGTCATTAAATAACACTGTCTGAGTTATTCAGCAGCAGTAATATTCTGGTGAATACTGAAAGTCTAATGAATACCTTCCAGTTGAGAAATGCCATTCTGAGGAAGTGAGCAGTAAATCTTTCACTGTGCAGGATGATGGCTTGAATCATGAAATGTTTAAAACTAGATATGTCTATAGATATCTGGAAAACAGTTAACAGATTTAAACGTCTGTAGATATCTGGAAAACAGATTTTCCTCTTTCAAAACACTGAAGAGATGTGCTATTTAACTGTAACATAAACAAAGGGTGATTTATTTTTAAAGTGAGGCATTATATCTCTACAAATTTATATGAATTCTCAGTAAAACTTTTCTTTCTGTCATGTTATAACTCTTGTAAATCATGATATTGTAAAATATCTGTCATGTGATTTAATATCAAAATAGTGTTGACCAAGAACTTGCAGTTGTGATAATGGAAGATCTGAGTACACAGCAAATGAAACATAGGAAAAAAAAAGCAAATCTCTGTTAAAGGGATAAAAGGTGTGAATGAGTACATATACTGCAAAAATTTGCTTGTGGCTGATTGCATACTCACAAACATGTGATTTCCAATATCATCATCGCTTGGCTTTGTTGTAACACACTCCAGTAATAATTTTATGTTTGCAAAATGTTTATGCTCTTTTTTTAATATAAGCAACTCTCTGACAGTGTCCTTTTAAAAATAAAAAGAACCACACATGTTTTTAATGAAATTGGCTGAATGTAAAGGAAGGAAGGGTGGCTGGACTTGGAAAACAGAAAAGTATTTTTGTATCTTTGTTCTTTCTTCATGTACACGGAGATGAAAAGGAAACTTTCATGATCACAGTGTATTCAATCATGTAATTTCAATCATAACTGCAAAACACAGCAATAAAAGAAACAGATGGCAACTAAGTGAGGAGCAGAAATAATCACAATTACAAAATAGATATAGAGAAGGAAGACAACCATAACCCATTTGATCCAAGATGTAAACGCTTCTCATTCCGAATTCCCCATCAAATAACCATCCAAGTCTTCCCAATAAAAATTCCAAAGACTTTGTCTCCACTTTGCCAGTCAAATTGATCACTTTCTTTCTAAATAAGATAAACTTTCCAGCATCCAGTTTAGGTACCTTTGAAATATCTTCCTTCCTCCTGAACCATGGTTTCCACATTACCTTTGTTATCAACGCCCTTGACTGCATCTCATCCATTTCCTGAGCCCCTGCTCTTGCTCACACAGAACAAAGAGTTCCACTGGTCCTCACCATTCACCTCTGACCTATTGAGCTGTGGCCTCCTGGACTGTTACAATGAACAGTATCTCATCTTCCATCTGAGCCTTCTAGACTAAATAACGTAACTTGATTTCTCTGTCTGTATCAGTTGTCCAATTGTAATATTGGCTCAGCTTGTTTGTTCTTTTTTCCTTTTTTTCTCTTGCAGTGTGAAGATATGCTTAGCCTGAACTACTGAGTGTGTCTTCCTGCACTGCATTTCACAACTACTACATTCTTTTGTCTATGTTTTTGTCTATGTTCTCACTCTGGAACTTCTCCCATTCACTCATTGACCAGATAACCATGTTTCTAGCTTATCCCCATGGTCACACCAGTTTTACCTTATCAGAGACATGCCCCCTTCCCCACCCTCTCTGCAGTTTAGCAATCTTCTTTCTCTCCTTCCCGGTTCTGACGAAGGGTGTTCAACTGGAAACATTGACTCTGTTTCTCTTCCCACACATGCAGCCTGACCTGCTGAGCACATCCAGTATTTTCTGATTTTATTTGAGATTTTTAGCATCTGCTTTTCTTTTTAATTTTCATCCAGTTTAGTTTTGCCTTTAACTGTTTTAATCCCATGTCCTTCCATCCACTAAAACGTACTTTCGACATAGCTTTCCTTTACGTTCTCCTTCAGTTCTTGCTTTTTATCATTGAAAATCCCAAGCCTCTCAAGCTTTTCACACAGTTTAAATTTCAAACATATAAAGAACTGCATTATGTGTCCCCTATATGATTTGACTATCTCTTACATCACCGGTTACCCATTCTAGATGCAATACAGAGAGTATGGTCTGACCTAAATAGCTGCTTCTGTACCTCTTTTACAGTTACTTAGAGAGGATATCCTGGAAGGATCGTCCAATGAGGCCATACAGCTACAAATTAGAAATAAGAGCGGGGTGATATCTTGGCTGCAGTTATACTACAGGCATCCCAATAGTCAGTAGGAATTTGGGTAATTGATATGTAAGCAGATCACAGAAAGCTGTGGGGGATTTTAACTTTCCCAATACTGACTGGGATTTCCCCAGTGTAAGGGGCTTACATGGGGTGGAATTTGTTAAGTGCATCCAAGAAAGTTTTTCAGAAACAATATGTGGAGAGTCCGACTAGAGATCGGGCAATACTTAACCATCTTGGGCAGGTGGTGGAAGTATCAGTGGGGGAACACTTTGGGAACAGTGACCAAAATGTAAATTTCAAGGTCATTATAGAAAGGGATAAGGTTGGTGTTCAATTTAAGGTCTTGAATTGGGGGGAAGCCGATTTCAATAGCATGAGACAGCATCTGGTAAAAGTAGATTGGGAGCAGATGCTTGCAGGTAAAACAACAGCTGAGAAGTGGGAGTCTTTTGAAAGAGTTAGAAAGAGTTCAGGGGCAGCATATTTCCAGTCAGGGTGAAAGGCAGAGATGGCAATATGGGGAAACCTTGGATGACAAAGGATATTGAAAGTTTGATCAGGAAAAAATGGAAATATATGGCAGATATAGGTAACCAGGCTAGAGGGAGTCTCTTGAGGGATATTGAGTGAGTAGGAGAAAACTCAAGAAAGAAATAAGGAGGGCAGAAAAGGGCCATGAAATACCCTTGGCTATTAAGTAAAATCCCAAGATATCTTATAAGTACATCAGGAACAAGAGGGTGGCCAGGGAAAGAGTGGGTCTCCTTAGGGACCAAAATGGTTATCAATGAGTGGAGGTAGGCGATGTGGGCCAGGTTCTAAACCAAATCTTGTCATCTGTATTCACCAAGGAGAAGGATGTTGGAGGTAGTGAGTCCAGAGATGGGAATGTTGATAATCTGGAGCAGATCCATATTAAGAAGGAGGAGGTGTTGAATGTCATGGGATGCATAGGGGTTGATAAATTCCCAGGGCCAAATGAGATCTGTCCCAGGTTGCTATGGGAAGCAAGGGAGGAGATAGCCAGGGACCTGATGGAGATTTTTGCATCTATGTTAGCCACAGGTGAGATGCCAGGAGAATGGAGAATAGCTAAAGTGGGTATCTTTACTTAAGAAGGGCAGCAGGGATAAGCCAAATAACTACAGGCTGGTGAGCCTTACATCAGTGGTAGGAAAAGTACTGGAGCAAATCAGAAGAGGTAGGACTTACCTGCATTTGGAAAGGCAGGGACTGATCAGGGATAGTCAGCATGGCTTTTTGCGGAGGGAAATCCTGCCTCACTAATTTGAATAAATTTTTTGAGGAGTTAACTAAGAAGACTGATGAAAACAGGGCGGTAGATGTTGTGCATATGGACTTTAGTAAGACATTTGACAAGGTCCCACATGGTAGGCTGGTCCAGAAGGATAAGGCACATGGGATCCAAAGTGAGCTGGCAAATGAGGTCAGCTTGTGGATGACATGAAATTTGGTGGTGTTTTAGATGAAGAGGGCGGATGTCTCAGACTACAGCAGGACACAGAGAGATGGAAAGTTGGGCGGAGCATTGACAGGTGGAATTTAATCCTGAGAAGGGTGAGGTGATGCATTTTGGGAAGTCAGATAGGGGTAGGATGCATAAAGTAAATGATGGGTTGCTAAGGAATGTTGATGAACAGAGGGATCTTGGTGTTCAATTCCATTGTTTCCTAAAAGTGGCAACATGGTAGATAATGTGGGGAAGAAGGCATATGGCATGTTGCCTTTGTAGGTTAGGATGTAGAATGTAAGAGTTGGGACGCTATGTTGCATCTTTACAAAACACTGGTCAGACTGCACTTAGAGTATTGTTTGCAGTTCTGGTCACCACACTAAAGGAAGGATGTGGTTGCACTGAAGAGAATTCAAAGGAGGCTCACCAGAAGGTTGCCTAGATTGGAAGACCTTAGTTATGGGCTTTATTTCTCTAGAGCATAGGAAGCTGAGTGGTGACTTGATAGAAGTATGTAAAATTATGAAAGGCATGGATGAGGAAGATAGTCAGAATCTTTTTCCCATGGTAGGGGTATCAAAAAACAAGAGAACATGGGTTTAAGGTGAGAGGAAGGAGTTTTAGAGGAGATTTGAGGGTGAAGTTTTTTGCACGGAGACTGATATCTGGAACTCGCTGCCAGAGGAGATGGTGGTATCAGATATAGTCTCTATATTTAAGGGACACTTAGACAGGCACTTGAAATTGCAAGGCGTTGAAGGTTATGAACCTGATGTAAGCAAATGGGATCAGCGTTTGGCTTTGTTTGGCATCAGTGTTTGGCATGCCTAGAGGTTTGGCATTGACATGGTGGGCCAAAGGGCCGATTTCTGTGCTGTACAACTCTGAATCTATGACTCCATGAGTATGAAGAATCTGACAATCCACCCTACTCTAAGTAGCCTCCTATACAAACTTAACACTATTTCACTACTTCTAAATACTATACTCCCAGAAATAAATCCCTTACAAAGATTAATTTTGTGTGCAAGGCATCAGGAGGGAAAATATGTGCTTCAATTGAAAAGGGTCAAGCCTGTTTACAACCCTCAAGCTGCAAACCATTGTGGTTTGAACTTAGTTTCTGTCTTCTTTTCAGAATCTAAAATGACTGGAACGTGTGATGGCTGTAAAACCAATCTTACTGTTCTGGTAACTGCAAAAATTGCTTGAATTTTGCTCTTGGCCATCATTCTTGGAACAAGCTCTCTTACAGCTGCTGTTCCAATTTTTTTCAAAGTGGCAGTGCTTTGTACAAAATTCTGCTGGAATCCCTTTGATTGCATCAAGTTCTGTGGTAGTAAAAACTCAGTGGAACTAAAAAAAATTGATTCTGTGGCGATGAGGCATTGATGTTAATTCTGAATTCTCCTGCAGAACAAATGTCACCACCACTCAAAACAAGTGAAATGCTAGTGGATAAGTGAAGTTCACCTCTGGAGGGCACCAGGCCAGAAACAAGCAGAAGACACAAGTGACTGGATACTCTGAAGTTTTACTTCATTGCTCTCATTGATTGGGAAGTACCTGTGCAAGAGGTTTGTGGAGGAGACCAAATGGACAAGTTGCATTTACATAAGGATAGATTATTGGTGGTGCATAGAAGAAGAAAGCTGATAAATAGCACTTATTTTACATCTGGCAAGGAATGAAGTCATTTTGTCTGCTTGAGGTGGTACAATCGGAAACTCACCATGTGGGAAATTGCCTGCTTCAAACAAATAATTGCTCTGTCAGTCATGGAGAAAAGAAAATTGGAGACTGAGTCACCCAATGCCAACCATAGAACTGGCATCAAAGTTATTCCTTTTGGTTGGACTATCATGTGGTGCTAACAATTGATGCTTAGATTCAATGTGTAATTCTACAAGCTGAGCATATAAATCTGCGTCCACCAAACTACTAATTTACACATCACTCAACACTGATCCAATTAAAAAGGAATAGCAATGTGAAGGATATGTTTCCGTCCTGCAAAACTTTGGATGGTGCTGACTAACTAATAAGAACTAACTGCTGAAAACGATTCCTGTGGTGGGACAGACCCAAAGGCCAATCTAAATTGCTCCTTGTTTAATTTAATTCAAATAGATGAAGCTGTGTGCCACCAGGCTGCTTGGTAGCAAAGTCAATATTAATTTCATGTGGTTGTGACTGGTAGCAGCCCTTGAGAGGTGAGAAGGTGTTTGGAAGGTGAGAGGTGAGTGGTGGTGGTGAAGGTGTTTGGAAGAATACCCCGATAATCTTTAGGAACACTGTGGTGTCAGCAAGAACAATTCTACTCCTTCTGGTAAGAAATTTGTCACCAGTTAGGCCTCATAGACCTGAGTACTGTGAACACAACTGGATCAGGATGGGTAAAATTCAGGTTGTCCAATATCTGGAAGGGGTCTAAAGTAGCCACATGGCCCCTCATTAACATGAACAAGGGGATAAGAACCCATTGGGTCAGATTGTTCTGCACCCAGCTCACTGCCTGGATAGGCCCCCTGCTGTCCTGATGCCTGGACTTACCTTTTCTGGATGAATAGGGTTAGCTGCGCTGATGCTCTGCACTGACAGATGTCCCACAAGGGGAAGCAGGCTTCAAACTATGAGTAGGCTCTGGTAGCTATCAAACCTTTTTGAATTCTTTTAAATGGCTCTGGAAAGCACTTAACCTAGATATATTCCTTCTGTAGGCTTCCCCAGTTGCTTCCCCAGTTACTTCCCCACCTACCTTGTGTCCCCATCAACTTTAGAAGCCACAGCTTGGTGCCTTCATCCAAAGTATTTATATAAATAATAAGTACCAATCCCTGTGCCACACCAATACTTGTAGCCAAGCAGAAAAAGTCCCATCTCTGCCCACTGTCTGTTTCCTGTTAGCCAGCCAATCTCCTATCCATGCTAGTTTGTTAGTTCCTGCATCATTAACTTTTATCTTCCTCACACTCCAGCCCTTCTCAGCCATTATAAAGCTCAGTGGTGAATCCAGTGTCATAAGCATCTGACCCCTAGCTCATGTTCGACTCCCATATTTGGCCTAGATGGGCAGAAATCCAGGTTGAGCCAAAGACAAAATGGTTGATAATCCAGAGTTTCCAACAGAACTACCACTATCAATAGGCTCAGTTCATTCACTGTAGGGAGTGAACACTTACTGTAAACACTTCCTTTGCTAAGAAAGCATTTGTGATCATTGCCTGTGGGGTGGTGGAAAATTGCACAGCCTAATGTGAGGGTAGGAAATATTTCTGACAAATTTGGTTTATGGGATTTGGCCACATAAAATTGGCCAATGTTTGTCTATTTTCCTGGTGCAAATTGGGTGCAAGGAGGACTCATTTCCATGCCAGAAATTTTAAGAGATTTAGAACTGTGGGTTTGAAGTTCAATAGATTCACACCTATTATAGACTTTGTCCAATGCTTCTTTACATTGTAGCTAAATAACGAGAGAATTGGCTGAACGTATAATAGGTGACTGATCTGATGCCACCTCTTTTGGTCCTTTCAACAAGGTTGAATTTCACCTCTTTGTTGTGTGAGAGAACCAAATACTATTACAAGATCACAAGATGGCTATAGATAGGGAAGACTATTGAACCTTAGCTTCTTAAAATGACTCCATAGACCCCTGTAAGATCTCAGGCTCTCCAATGAATGGATCTGATTCCAGAGTTTAGGATCATAGATTTGTTATGGCTCAACAGGATCCCATTTGCCCTATTAAGTCCATGCTGGTTCCGAGTAGACAATTCCATTCTTTTACTATTTCCCCATACCGCTCCGGGTTATTCTCTCTGATGTGCCTATCTAATTCCCCATTGAAGATACTGTTTACACCACCCCACAGGCAATGATCACAAATGCTTTCTGAGCAAAAGAAGTGTTTATTCAAATGTTGCTGGTACTTTTACCCAAAAACTTACATCTGTGTCCCACAGTCCTTGAAGCATTGTTAATGGGAACAGCTTCCCTCGACCTAATCTAGCTAAACCTGCCATACTCACATTCCTGTCTATCAAATCTCTGCTCAACTTTCTTTGCTCTATTTCTCCAGTCCAATAGTGTAGTTGAAATCCTTTATTCTTGGATCAGATCTATTAAGGATAAAATCTGTGTTAATAAATAGAAATTATGCACCAAACTTACCTTCCCTTTTCTCTGACTCCCGCATTGATTTTAATCTTTAAGCAATGGCCAGAAAATTAGAGGAAATGCAACTCGTATTCCGCCTGGGTCATCTGCAACCTGGCGGCCTGAACATAGAATTCTTCAGCTTCTGGTAACTGATCACCTTCTGTTCCATTTCTCTTTTCTTTCTCCTCCTGATCCACTTGGTCCCCATCACCATAGCTCTTTCCCCTCCCCACACACTCCTTCACTGGTTCCCCTCCTCACCTCCCTCCCTTTAATCCAGGCTCCACCTTGCAGTCATCACCTCCACCTATCAGCTCCCAGCTTCTGATGCCATTCCCACGCTTCCCCCTCCCACCCATCTGCCTATCACCCCTCCTCATCTGGATCTTCCTATCACCTGCCAGCTCTTGCTCCACCCCTCCTCTCTGTCTTTTTATATTGGCTACCTCACCTCTATCTTTCAGTCCAGATGAAGGATCTTGACCTGAAACGTCGACTATCTATTTCACTCCATAGATGCTGACTGACCTGCTGAGTCCCTCCAGCTTTTTGTGTGTTGCTCCAGATTCTAGCATCTATAGTCTCTTGTGTCTCCAGCATGGTTACTTTCCAGAAATCCAATGTAATTCCAACTCAGTTATTTTTTTTAAAATCAGAATATAGGTAATAAGTAACCTCATTAGAAATGCACCTAGCAGCAGACTGAATTTGCTGATGGCAGCACAGTAAAATACTAAACCCTGTCAAAACTTGTCACAACTATTGAGCTGAGGCTCAGATCCATGTGCAATGCAGCTTAAGTTTTTCAATGGAAGTGCAGAATGTGCGAAAAGAACAAGAGCATTGCTGTTGTGTATATGACCCATTTTGCACTCTACCATATACACTGGTGAATTTCAAGTATCACAGGCTTTGTAATGGGATCAGTGCCGGAAGTTTTTAAAATTAATAGGATTTTGCTGAAGGAACATCATTTCGGCTTCACTACCCTCCCCGAATGTCCAGTTTATATGTTGATCACTCTTTGTGTGAAGACCTAAATTCAATAGTTTGAAGCTTTTCCAACATTCATGCTTCCAAATTTCTTTGTTCACTTCTCTATCATGTTACTACCTTTACGGTTCCATTTTTTTCACTTGCCTTCCTTTGCAGCAGAACAGCTAAATTTTCTTCACACTTAGGATCATAGGGCTCAGTTTTGTAGGCCTCATCTGCACTTCATTCATTTACTCAGCATGTTGTAACTAGTCTGCATTTTTGTCCTGCATGCTAATTCAGAACTGCATGTTATTCATTTACCCAGTACTACAACTGTTGTGTTAGCTCACAAAACAGTTTATCATACATCGTAGACCTCTGAACCATTAATTTCTGCAATAATCCTCTCAATAAACTTCCATAACTTTAGTAACAGATTCATGGAAATTCTTGGGAAATAATGCACAATCTGCCATCATATTTGGAAGGTTCTTACATAATGATGTTCCTTTAATGTGCCACAAACTCTCAAATCTAGTTCACCATTCACTTCAAGCAACATCTGGGATTGATATGTTGGCAGTATTTCAAGGATAGTGGACCTGATTGGCACCTGTGTCTTGATTGAAAATGAGGCTTTATGGGATGAACTGCTGTTGTCAGTGAATTTTTCCATTCTTGTAGATTGCATTTTGTTTGGCCATTAGATTTCTGCCATGGGGTTATATTTGGGAGTCTGTGCTCAACTCATTAATCTGAAACCAGCGGAGACATGGGTGAGCCAGGGGCTAAAGGCTAGCATTTTGTTGAGAAGACATGAGCAATATTTGAAGAACAGTATGATCTTTCAATTATTTCAAATACACTGAGTGCTTAATCTTTAACACTTAACATTCAGGGTATTTTCTGTTGGCTGATAGTATGAACCATGCATTGGTGGTGTACTTCATGAGGAGGTGATAAATCTTAATGAATCAATAGCATGTGTCCTCTGTTCAAGCGCAAATTCTCATTAAACTTACTGGCAAGTAAAGAAGCACTCTTAAGGGAAGTTGGGTCAATTTACTGGAGTAACCAATAGTTCTTAATACAAAGGACAATCTGATATTCTTCAAAAGAAAACAGGAGTTACATGCTATATTTTAGCTCTACCTCTAACCAGTTACTCAGAAGCATTAAACTCAGCCAAAATGTCAGAAACATGTGAAAATGCGTATATAATTTTATTGATAATTTTGGTGATTGTACTTTCCAGTTAACAAAATAGTACTTCTCTTAAATTTCTAATGGCCCTCACAAACAGAGTGCATTTGGCAATTATCTGACTGAACTATATCTGACAAACTTGCATTTGTATAGTGTTTTTAATCTAGATCATTATCCTAAGATACTTCACTGGAGTATTATCATACAAAACTTGACCTCAAGATGCAAAAGAAGATACTTGGACAAGTGGTCAAGTACTTGGTCAAGGAGATCAGTTTTAAGAATCCTCTTAAAAGAAGGTTGTGGAGAGAAGTTCTGAAAGATAATTGTAGAGCTGAGGGCACAAACAGCTGAAGGCATTGCTGCCAAAAGTGGGTGCATGAATCATAAGGATACATTATTCTCAAATGATCACAGAGCAGAGAACATTAAAGAGAAGTAGAGGAGTGAGGCCTTGGTGGAATCTGAAGATAAGACTTTTAAAAATCAGATGTTGCTCGTATGGAAGCCTTCATTGTTCTAGAAGCCCATGGTTTATGGATGAATAGATTTGGTGCTAACTATGATGTGGGCAATAGCATTTGGGATGAACTTAAGTTCACAGATGCTGGTACATGGGTGCAGTGATGCTGAGTATCAGCCTTCAACCATGAGTCAAAATGTGAATTCCAACTTAGCTAGGATCTTTCAGAGAATAGTGATTGTCACTGGATTCAAAAGAAAGTTCATAGCCTTATGTTTCACTCACCTGTGTGAAAACTTACCTCCTTGTGTTGTGTTGCACAGAAGAGTTGACCAGTGTTGTGAGGTGGAGTGTGGCAGGTCATCCTGACCTTACTTTGGCAGGCCACAAGTAAACCATTGTAATTGTTCCTAGATTCTCCAACAGTTGTTTCTTGTTTTTATTTTTATTAAACATTTTTCTTTTGAAACCTCTTCTCAATAGTATTTAGGCAGTATCCCATGAGTCTTAATGAACACAGATGCATAGGATTGCATCAATTGCCCTGATCATTTGTCATTTAAAACCTTATTAAAGGGCAGCAAGGCCCTGAAGATATCTATGAGGACAATAGATTTGCTCATGGGACCCTACCCAAAGTATACAAGAGTGCAATTTAAATTTATGAATTAGGTTTGAAGTGACTGAATAATGTGTTTGGCAGGTGCAGTGTCGTGTGAAATTAGTAATTTTGGTTTCAAGCATAAAACAGAAATGATATGCTCCATTTATTATTTAAGCAAAATAGACAGACGTCACTTTACACATCTGTGATCCACTAATTCAATCTGATTTTACTGCTGTTAATGCCAGACCATCTCTATTAAAATTGCTGTTATCATCTCGTGTCTCTCATTTGATTCTAAGCTGCACTTTATTCCCCTTAGGTCATAATTTGTTTTCATTTTAGCTCTGTACAGTAACATATCCACAACCAGCAAGACATGCTTCTGAACACTATTTGTTGGGAATTTAATTCCCCCTGTGGCCTACTGGCTACAAATCAAATTAATCTGATGACATCTGAATATGAGCTAGGATAATTGTCACAAGGGTTCTGCATGTAAAATCAGATTTATTCCTCAGTGGGGCACAAACCCAGAGCCTTCTCAATTACTAAGAACTTTTGTCTCTCATGATTACCTGCACTGTGGCTTAATAGGTACATCCACCTCTGCTTGTAGCTCTGAGCAAACAAATAAGATTACCAATTCTAGTCAAATACCATTTGTCATACCAATCACATGACAAACTGACCATGTGACAAATGAATTGTAATCAAATATAAATCCCACTCCTATTATTTTTAGTGAGCCAGTGGTGGGGATTGTAAACCGTGGTTACTGTGCACCCTTTTTCACCAATGCATGAAAAATGCTAACTTCTCACAGGCTGGTCATACACATGATTGATTGGTGCAACTTTGCTTATAGCTTGCCTGAACAATTTATCTTCCCAGAACTCAGCTAAAAAATAAGGCCTTAGGAGCAGATAGTATCCCCAATGAAATTCTAAAACTCGGCAGTGAAGGGCTTCAGTCAGGGATCCACAATCCTATCATCCACATCTGGAAAGAGGGTTATGTATCAGGAGACTTCAGAGGTGCCATAATCATGATCATATTCAAAAAAGGACACAAGACAGTGGACAATAGAAGAGTTTCCATGCTGTATAATTCTATGACAAGTTCAATTGTGGTAACTATAGAGGGGTCTCAAAGGGAAAGTTATCACCAGGGTCCTCCCAGTGAATAAAGAGCTTCTCTCTGAATCGCAGTGTTTATACCTAGAGGCACAGTGGACATATTCTGCACCCTGACAACTTCAAAAGAAATGCAGGGAGCAGCATTAACTACAATGCATAACCTTTTTTCTGCCTCACTAAAGCTTTTGTCTCTATCAATCAGAAGGGACCGAGGAACGAAATCCTAAAATTCAACTGCCCACAGAAATTCATCCCCCTGGCATATAAGCAACGATCAGAACAGCATGTCTGGGCCAGTTAATCCCAGTGAAGACCTGTGTCCAACAAGGCTGTGCCATTGCCCCAACACTTCTTGATCTTACTCAACACGGTGCTGTAGTTCACCTTCAACAAACTTCCCATAGGGGGTGGAGGTAATCCTTAGAACAAATAGGAAGTGGACCTAACATATGGCAACTACAGAACCAAGGTTACCCTAGCCTTTTAAGCAGCAGTATGCAAACAACACAGCTCAGAGGCCAAGTTCCAGGCCACTGTTAACTTGTTCATTGAAGTACCAGAGGTCCTGAAATGAAACTTCTGCACAACAAAGGTTCCCTACCAAACTGTCTCTGCTGCACAACATCTCCCTCCACCAGTAAAAGTTCATGGCAAGACACTGGAAAAAAGGGACTATTTCTCTTTACTCAGAAGGCACCTCACAGTGAAAGCAGACGTTGGTGATGAAACTTATCGTCAATGCACCAGCACAGCCATTGGTTGCTTGAGAAAAAAATGTGTCTTGTACCACGACTGCAAATCTGGAAGAAAGCACATGGTCTAATGAGAAGCAGTGATCTCGGTCCTCCTATATGCTTCTGAGACATGAACTACCTACAGCAGGTATCTCAAGACACTGGAATGATACCACCAATGCTGTCCTTGTAAAATCCTCCAATTCCACATATCATTCTCAATCCAAGGAACTGTGTCATCGCCGATCAACTGGACTCTGGCAACAGTAATCGTTTCTCAATCGAGCTTTATTTACTTGTGCACGAGGAGAGCTGCACAGCCCCAGTCACTGAACCACTCTAAAACTTCTGCTCAGAATTGTCAGTTTTATACAACCACTGACCAGTTGAAGTCTTACACATCTCCTCGTTCCTTATTAGCATACAAAGAATAAAATCACCAATCACAATGTACACTTACAGGCATTAATGACCAATAAGAGCTACATCTTATTCAATCCTTTATTCACATTTAATCTGATCAAAAGCTGCCAATCATATCTTAGTTTTAGTGAAGAGTCATTGTCCAATTGTTCCTGTGCTTCCCTATCCTCATTAGCATCTTTATCTTGCCTGGTGTGCTAAGTCTGGTCATGTCCTTGGTATTTCACAATGTTCTCAGTGGGATTTATTCTTCCAAGGAACTTGTTCTGTACAGCCACACACTATTTTAACCCTTGCTGTGCCATGACATCCACACTTCTCCCCCCCCCCCCCCCCTTTTGTCCTGGAAAGGACAAGATGTCTTTGCGAAGGTTCAATAGCACAGAGTTTCTAGAACTCTGTAGTGTCTTCGACAGGGGTGGTTGGTTGTTGGATCATGATTGAAGCAGCTGTTCTTTGAGCGACTGCTCTACAGAGTGATCTCGAGCGTGAGATTAAAATGAATATCACAACCAGCAGAAATAGGACCCCCACCGCCCACTGTACGATGGAGCTGCCCCAACCCCCCAGCAGGAAATGAAGCAGCTGAAGAGACCACAAGGTGAAGGGGTGGTTCTATGTAGCTCTTGCCAATCTTTCCGATCTTGTCAGCCTCCTTCTATATATGTGCAGCCAAATCTGTGATGTTTTTGGTCGAATCGGGAATGTATGTATGCGGAACACTCCCAAACAATAATGGCACAAGCACTGCCTTCCTTGGCCAACAGGAAATCTAACACTAACTGGTTCTGGAGTGCCATAGTACGAATCACCACCATCTCAGCCATAATGTCATTAATGGCCTGGCTTGTATCCTGTAACGCCTGGGCCGTTTCATTAACCAACTTTTCCATCGCCAAGGTCATATTGATGTCCTCACGAGCAAGTCTTACAGGCCCCCAGAATGAGGCCTCTATTATCCAGAAGCATTCAGTTTCTGTGATAGCCCTTTGTAGTGGTTAGTAGAATGCTTTACAGCGCCAGCAACCAGGGTTCAAATCCGGCAACTATCTGTAAGGAGTTTGTACGTCCTCCCTGTATCTGCGTGGGTTTCTTCTGGGTGCTCCAGTTTCCTCCCACATTCCAAAGACGTACAGGTTAGGAAGTTGTGGGCATGCTATGTTGGCGGTGGAAGCGTGGCGACACTTGCGGGCTGCCCCCAGAACACTCTACGCAAAAAGATGTATTTCACTGTGTGTTTTGAGGTACATGTGACTAATAGAGATATCTTGTCTTATCTTTTCTTATCTTGCCGGATATAGAGAGAGCAATTGCAGATAGTACCTATATGGTATTACATAGGCCAAGTAACAGCAACCCTTCCAAGGCCTTGGTTCAGGCCAAGAATCCCATTTGGAAGGGGGCATCCTCGGCAGCCAGGGGTAGGCCTTGCAGCCACAAACCCAATAAGTACAGTTAACAGGGCAAAGGGGTTCAGCAGTAGTGGAGGAGTCACAAGTACTGTTGCCCAGGTCTGGAGCATATCCACCAGCTCGACTGGTTAGAGCACAGAGCATATTTGTAACTAAGGCGTACAAAGGTATTGTAATGCAGCTTTGCATTCAAACAGAAGACAAGCCCACAGAATGTCCACAACCTAAGACACATGGTGATCACTTAAAGGTGACAAACAATCAGATGATTCAATTAGTCCTTATCCTCAGGGTTTTCCTTGCCACTGGTTCCCTGGTTCAATGGTGCAGTAGGTTTAACATGCGATGCGTGGACCCAAGTCAGCTTCCCTTGGACCTTTACAGCAGTATGTGTGGTCAGCAGCCCTTGATACGGACCTTCCCACTGGGGTTCAAGGCCATTTTTCCATCAATAGGATTTCACGAATACCCAATTTCTCGGCTGGTAGGTGTGGCACTCCATAGTCGTCATGACCTTCTGAGGTTCAATTACTTGTTGATGGAAACTTTTAAGAGTTCACATTAGTGCCACACAATACTGTAACATATTTATGCATCATGGTATGGATGTCCATCTGTTTGGCAGAGAGGGGAGGAGCGACCGGTAAGCGCGTGGGAGATCCCAACACTGCCTCATGCGGAGATAGACCTGTTATGCAGTTCGGAGCACAGCTCATTGTCAGGGGAATAACAGGCTCAGAGAACTTCACAACGGGCAGAATTCTGGCTCGGCACCCCTATCGTGGTGGCTGGGGACGTTGATCAAATGGGTTGTTTAAAGTGAACTGCGTAGCCTGGGACAGTGGTGGAAGCAGATACTGATAATTATCAAAGTTGCCTTGGCACTGAGGGCACTCTCAAGTCCAATGGCCAGGCTGTCCACAAACAAAACAAACCCCTGTGGACCTCCCTGTTCTCTGCCTCCACTGCATCCACCGTTCCAACCCCAAGCTTTACGGTGTGAAGTAGCCCCCAGTCCTGATACATGTATTTTGTCGCCACTTCCCCTAGTGGGTTTGGATTTTTGATGTTGGAACTCTCTTGACAATGTTGCAAAACACTCACAATTTTAGGCAACTCTTTGCCTTCCCATCCCTTCATCTTGGGTTGCAACCCATTTACGATAACATTTATCAAGGCAGCCTTCCCCACCTCTGGAGTTATTCCAGAATCTTTTGGAAATACAGTAGGTATGTGTTCTACATATTTATTAACATCTTCATCTGCTCTTTGCACAGTTCTGTGTATCTTATGCCAATCTACAGTGAGGGAAACACTCCCTCAAAGCGCTTGCTGGGGGAGTCCAGAGTGTTGTTAAATCAACATTTTGCCCATCATCTGGCCATTGAGCTTTCTCTCTGACTTGTTTCCATCCAGTAGACCCCAAACAGGCATCTATTACCAGGTATATATTGTCAACATTAGGGGTATGGCACTTAAGGAGGATTTCCATGTTTTGAATAAACCTTTGTACATTCTTCTTGGGATCAGGAGTCGATTCTACTATGGAACGTAATTCAGAGTTAGACCATGGTCGGTAAACAGTGATTGGCTCTCTGGTTGGTCCTGGGAATGTGCACATAGGACGCTGGCATAGGTTCAGGAATCCAGGATCTAGTACGATCTGCTACTGGACCTTCATCCGATGAAGCAGCACCCCCTTCTGCACTTCTCCATTTCCCGGTGTCTCCCGTAGTGTTATCGGGAAGGTCGGGCGGTGAGATGGTGGCTGGCATTGACGCCACCAAGTACTTCAGAAGTGGTATTCGGAGTGGGGTTTCTTGTAGCTGTGGCTGAGGGAGGCGAGGGTATAGAGGGTTATAGTCATCTATTTCATTCTCGGATTCCAGTACCAGTTGCTTCTCTTTAAATGTTAAGGTAGACACCATTATCCTTCCCTGTCCTTTCTGTCTCACCCTCTCCTTTTGCACACTTACCTTGCTTTTCCTGTGGGATTCATGTAACTGTTTCTGCACCTGCTTTTTCAGTAATTAAATGCAGACCAACCCACATTTTTCTTGTATCTTTCCCTTTCTGTTAATACCTTCTGTAAACACTCTAGACGGTCCGCATTGAATATACCATCTGGAGAAAAACACTTTTTCCATTTTTCCAAAACACTTTGTCCACTTTTTCCATTTCTCAACGTACTTTACACTCTCAGGACCATCGTGCAAAAACATATAAACTGCCGATATTCCCTAGGGGGGGCTCTGAGACAGTCATTTGATGGAGCTCACCCCATTTTAGTTTCACTCTCACATTCATTCACATATCAGAATTCCTATTCTTACCCATGATGGTCCTTTTCCCTATTATCTTCATGGGACTCAACCCACAAGTGCTCACTCGCGGGACTCGAACCCACGGGCACCTTAGTCGCGGACTCGAACCTCTGACTGCAGCAGTTCTTCTGGTAGGACTTTTGTTCCTGTACGGGGGACTTGAACCTCGTTTCACAATTGCTTCCTTCTTCGGTGACCAATGTGATGGCGTACTTCAACTACTCTACACGGGAAGAAGTTTGCGTTTCAGCGACAGACCTAGCCCTAGTTGCTCAAATATGAGTTGCTGTGGACTCTGGATGAATCGGTCTCTGGGGCACAATTTCGTTTTCCCATATAGCAAAGCCAAAGATTGGCCATCTCGGCGGAACCTCCAAGAAAACTGTCTTCTCTGATCAACTAAACTCTGGGAAATGATTACTAGTTGTCAATTGAGCTTTATTTACTTGTACACAAGGAGAGCAGCATAGCCCCATTCACCGAACTAAAACTTCTGCTCAGAATTGTCAGTTTTATACAACCACTGACCGGCTGAAATTTTACACATCTCCTCATTCCTTATTAGCATATAAAGAATCAAATCACCAATTACGATGTACACTTACAGGCATTAATGACCAGTAGAAGCTACATCTTATTCAATCCTTTATTTACATTTAATCTGATCAAAAACAGCCAATCATATTTTAAGTTTTAGTCGAGAGTCATTGTCCAATTGTTCCTGTGTGCTTCCCTATCCTTCATTAGCATCTTTATCTTGTCTGGTCTGCTGAGCCTGGTCATGACCTTGGTATTTCATAATATTCTCAGGGGAATTTATTTTTCCAAGGACCTCGTTCTATACAGCTGCACACTATTTTAACCCTTTCTATGCCATGACTTCCGCAACTGCCTAAGAAGATGAAGACTAATTAAATCCACCTTGCTGCTCTTAAAGTGAGGAGCTTTGTGGACATGGTAGGTTCTTCAAAAAAAAAGTTTGAGGTGTGATCCTGATGTAGGCCTGATGTAGGAGAGTGAAGTATCCAAAGTTTCTGGACATACACTAGAGATAGAAGAGTTGCAGAGGGGTATGGATGTCCTGTATCATCAGGAAGCAAGCAGGATTTCCAGATGAGACCTCCAAAGGGTTCTTAAGATAGAACAGAGAGATGTGGCAGGCAATGTCATAATGCAATGCTGTAATAAATCTGATGACTGCCCAATACTTGGTCAAGATAATAAATGTATCATCAAGCACCATTTCCCACCACTAGCCTTGGACTCAATGCACCTTTTTTTTTCATCATTTACCTTCACATTGTCAATTAATGAGGGTTCATGCTTAACATTAATGAGCTTCAACACAATCTTGAACTGTTCTCACTGATGCAAGCCTCATGGCTACATCATGCTTTCAGCTGTTCAACCATCATAGTCACATCACCCAAATATATGGAGCAAGACTAAGTTTTTGCACTTCCCTTCAGGACAAGAGGTGCATAATAAGAGCAGACAGATAACCAGTGAAGGATAAGCAAAACTGTATCACTCTATCTCAATGTAGCAGACAGTGTTCAATGTGATCAGAGTAGCCACTGCAGTGTCTGTGACCAATCTCTTAGCTAATGCTTCTACTCACACCTGATTACCCTCTCCACTGCTGATCTGTAACCTGCTAATGTTTTAAGTCTGCATCCCTGGTTTTCTTCCTTCTCCTCTCAGCAAATCCCTGGCCTTGTACATTTTCTCTTTCAGTTCACCAAGCACTTTAGCTTGGCCAGATGCTAGGAAAAAGTCACAAAGCTATCAGTTAATCTCACACTCCTAGCCATCAACTCAGATAGTGTGAATGTGTTAAAATGTGAGATTAAAGGTGGGATCTGGATCTGGAAAGATTGACCTGCAGCCAAAGCAGAGAGGAAGGATAGCTGGATTGTTTAGCTCTTGTCATTTAATAGCCAACTACTGGATTCTCATGTTGGCTCAAACAAGATGACAGAATGTACTGTCATCATGTGAAAGTATCTTGAATGTGGTCAGAGTATCAGACATTGACCTTCACAATGTGCTGCCCATAACCACAGATCTTCTGGATATTGAGGGAGTAGAGACATTCTTGGCTGTGGCACATGTCTGAGATAACTTGTAACAGCCTCAAAGTGATGGGGTTCAATGGTATCCTGCAGGATAGTGAGTATTGCATTCCTTCCAAAGCCACGTGCTCAATCTCTGCAAGAGGGAATGAAATAAGTTCAACTTCCTTTGAAATGAGATTCCCAATGACTTGCCAATACAATGTGAATGGCAAAGAATAATGAATTCAATGGAACCAAATTTTGGAAGTGCAGTAAAATGTGCAGTTGCTGCTATACGATTATTTAACCTGAATAACAGCTGATGAATTTCCAGGCACATCTAGAGAACAATGATTGCTCGGCACTGCTTTTAAGATTAGCCTTAGTGCCTTGGTCAATGTTTATTCTTCGGCAGCGTGACAGAAAAAAAATTGTGGTCATTATCACAATGTTGTTAGTTAGTGAACAAATTAGATGCCTTATTTCCTGCAACAGAGACTACATCATAAAAATGGTTTAATATGATGTATATGTTGTTGTAACTTGAAGTTGTGTAAGTCTATATAAATGCTTCTTCCTTACTGACTTCTTTCCTTACTTTCTTTTACCCTTTCTTCTTCACACCATTCTTTTTTATTTCCCTTCCTCCATCCAGTAATCTCTCTTTCCTTTCCTCCATCCAATATACAGTATAGCAAAAGTGAGCTTGATTGGAATGGTTTAGGACAGCATTGAGTTCTGTTGAGCTGCACCCACTACATCTACTCCACGAGCCCTATTCCCCCTTCCCTACCCTTGCTATCCACACCTTGCAGTCAGATTGCCTGAGATCACACATGAAGAGATCTGCAACAGCATATGCCAACACAAATCAGACATTTTAAACATTTCTATGTCATATGTTTTTAAAGGGCGATGGGTCAGTGGTGTCTTCTGAGTACAACCTTCTGTCATCTCCACTGGTGATGAACACAAGGAGCCCATTTGTGATCTGTTTGTCTCCAACCCAATTTTTGCTGCTTCCCTGGATAGGAAATATTGTGTGAGGGGGCAGATATGATGACATGATGATAGTTGCAGAGGGCAGGGGTGAGGGTTGCGGGTGGTGTTTCAAGATTGATGTTGAGAATTTAGTTACTTCATCGATGCAAAGGAAATTGTACAGTTCAAGGTGAATGAAAAAATAAGCAAATGCCAAGAATATCCTAGAGCTGACATGGGTTAGAACTAGAACTTGGAACAATACAGCACAGGAACAGGCCCTTCAGCCCACACTGTTGTGTCAAACTAATTAAACTAGTAATTAAATGCCTAACTAAACTAATTCCTTCTACCTAGACAACATCCATATCCCTCCATTCTCTGCTCATCTAAGAGCTTCTTACATGCCTCTATTGTACTTGCCTCCACAACCACCCCTGACAGTGCATTCCAGGCACCCATACTCACTGTGTAAAAAAAACTTGCCCTGTTACTTTGATCAGGCTTCATAACTTCAGTGGAAATTCTTGAAGTCTACCTAGGTCATCTGGGATTCTGTTACTCTTCCACTGAAATGATAGTAACCATTCCAAGCAACTTCCAATCTGTCTTCCCAAGGAAATTTCTGATTAATTTCCAGCTGCAGAGATAACTTTCACCCATTTCTGACCTCATGGTGGAAGGAAAGTCATTGATGAAGCTGCTGAAGAAGGTTGAGTTGAGGCTACTGCGCTGAGGAACTCCAGCGGTGATGCCTGGGGGCTGGGCTCTGACAACTACAGCCATCTTACTTTGTGTGAGGTGTGACTCCAACCACTGAGAGTTTTGCCTTTGATGTATTTAATATATGCATCCTTTTCTGTGGAGTCCAAATCAAACATTCAGCTGATGTAAATCTAGTTCTGGAGTATGTTTAGATATTTTAAAAAATCAATAGTGGACCACAAATAGTGGAAACCTCAATGCTCTATTGCCATTCCATTAATATAACACTGATAAACTGCTGCACCTCTAAACTACTAAAACAAGGCCGAAGGGGATTCCTGCAATATAATTGCCTTGCTTCTAAACTTTGGAACATCCTGACATTGTGAAAGCAAGTCTTTATGTCTGAGGTCATAAAATCAAGTGCCTGGGGGAATCATGATTAATTTGCATCCTGCCAAACTCATGAATAGTTAAGAGTGGAACAGCATGATAAACTGAAGAATTGATCCCACAATTTGTCCTGAGTTTTCAAACAGGCCGAAGGCCTTCTGACAATAAAACTCATTTGAACATTTTGCTTTACGGTTGTAAATGAATGATGATTGATGATGTGATAATGTTAATGTAATGGTAATAACGTGACCTGTTGTGAAAGTGTTTACTGCTCTGTGTGATGTAATTTTGATTTTTATAAATAAAGTATATTGTTAAATAAAAAGACTCTGAAATTAGACCTTAGATTCATTTACAATGCCATTGCCCACCACCTGCTCCTAACAAGCAATTCTTAGGAATATTAACATTGAAAATGTCCTGTAAATGAGATTTCCAAATATGAACTGCATATCTGAGATATTGTGCAACAATAGATATGTGACTACAACCTGGCAAAATCTGGTAATAATTCATCAGAATAATGCCTGAGACATAGAAACTTTGCTTTGCAAATACACAGCTGAGGCAAACATAGGATTGAAGATAAAACCTTCTGTGTTGTTTATTGTCACAGCAATTCATTTACCTAGTAAGAGCTAACAATAAACAGCTAGTCTCTAAAACAAATGCATTGGCAGAATAAAATAAATTAAGGTTATTTGGAAATGATTCATCCATTGATGTAATTTACCATTCAAATGAACTGTTAAATTGGGTTGTTATTGATGTGTCCCTATGAAGGCCTAAGTATTTTTAGATCCAAAAGCCTGAAATATACATGATATAAAAATTTATGGTGTAGGTTACTGACATTAAATGACTAATGGAGGATGGCGCATTTATCAGCATTCTGATGCCAAAGAGCCATTTAATCTCAGAAGTTAAAGAAACGAGTGTCAACAATATATGTGTAAGTAAACACTTTAAAACATTGTAGTTTCACACTCTCAGACCATTGTATAGCGCAAGAGGTTGACAGTACAATGTGTGAATTTATTCACCTGGGACTCACCATTCTGCTATTTTAATGTTAACTCAATTTCTTATGCATGTGTTAAGCATCTGCATGTAGATATCCTACCGTGTAATTTAAGAACCCTTGTCTATTTGAGAAGTACTTTCAGCAGCTCTTCATTATTTCCGTTCTTTTTTTTGAGTGCAATCTCTGCTTTAAATAGCAACACTGTCGCCTGTGTTATATGGTTTCAGGCTGCTAAGATTTACTTGGTTCTACATCTAGCTGCTGTGATATATTCTCATTAAAGGGATAGTGTCTGAAACTGCTCAGTTGTCAGAATCACTAAACCAGAGGGCAGTCACAAATTCAATTTCCACTCTGACAGTTTACCTCTTGCATGGTGAGGGAGGGGATATTCTAATTGCTCTCAGTGCCTCTGGGCAAAAATAGGAAGAAAATATCAGCCAGGGTTCCCATTCCCTCTTGGATAACTTGGAAAGAGAACTTCAATAGATTTTAGTCAATTTAGAAAATGTAGAATGGGTGTTATATGAAGAATCAAAGGACAGTATACTTGGGGACTTCTATCACAGCAGATATTTGTTGCATTGGGGGAGGGGGTGGTAGTTAAATCAAAGCTGGAAAGTGTAAAATAATAAAAATGTGAGAGATTTGGAACATTTGTTTTCTCTGTGACTCTAAGGCTTGCTGTCAGGGCGATCTGCGACTGAGGCCTATCACTGTTTGTGGATGGCTGTGACAAGCCAGTGACACCACCAGGACTCTCGGAGCTGCATCGCTGCAAAGGGTTAATGCAGCCACGGGTTGTAGGCCAGGTTGGGGGTGACAGGGCCTGATGTGTGAGCACTCGTATCTTAGCATTTCCTGAAGGACATTAACTACCTCTACTGTTCATAAATGGCCAGTTTTTATCAATGCAATTAAATGAATTTGTGCTAAGCAATTAGGCCACAAATTTAAAAAGTACCTCTAGTAAGAAATAACATTCCCCCGCTACCCATCCTCAGTTTCCTCCCCCGGAGCATTGTGACTCACTGGTATACAAGTGCCAAATGTACTTCAATACAACCCACTCAAGTAGATCTTGACGGTGGGCGTAAGCAAGCTATTTAATTATGGAGGTTTATCAGATAAAGTCCACAAAGGTTTTTTTGCAAGCAGGAGACTTGTCTTCATACAGTGTACCGAGCATATCTTTATATTTCCTTACAATATTTACAATATGTCACTGATGTTCCATCCCCAAACATTTAATCAGAGAAATGTTGTGAGGTTATTACATGGAGCCCAGACCCTCATTGGCCCCCCAAGAGGACCATATACTCGGCATTTGCAAACAGAGCCTTTGTGGTGGTTGCACCAAGCTTCAGTGCTTCCTCAGCACACTTGCCTGCATCTCAGAACGTGCCAATTGGCAGCATTTGGTTGTGGGCTTATTCTTGCACTGGAATACCAACAAGTTTTGGAAAGACCAAAGTGGGTCTTTTACTAAGTTGATGATCTTCCAGCAGTAGTCATTCCTGACAGTAGCCTGTAAGGTCAGTGATCAGAAAGCGAATCATGGCTCATCTAATCTAAATGCAACATGACCAGTCGCATTTGCCCCAAGGTTGTCAAAGTCAACTCTGATTGCATATATCATCAAATTGTAGCCCTCTACCTTTTCTGAGTATTTCCCACCTTGATTCAGTACAGCAATGGCAAAAGAAAAACCAACTGGTTATTCACTGTCAATCTCCAGAACTTGTATGTTTTTCAGATGTAATGTTTTAATTTTATTAGCGTACGTAGGCAGCTGTTTGTGTCACTTATGAAGGAGAGGAAGGGAAATGGAATGTTGCCAAATTCAAAACATTGTCCTAATCTGTAACAACAATTCGCTTTTTTCATGATTGCACTTCATATAATATTTATTTTAAAATAAGGAACATGAGAGCCGTCAAAGTCACATCCATTTCCTGTAGCATCCACCCTCAGGGAAACTGAACGATGCTATTAATTAGTACAGAACAATGAGTGATTTTCATGAAACACCAGTGATACTGGAAATCTGCATCAAAGGGTTTCTGACCTGAAATGTTGACTCTGTTTCTCTGCCCACAGATGTGGCCTGTCCTGCTGAGTATTTCCAACATTTCCTGTTTTTGTTTCATCCAATGCCAATTCTGCCCATGGGTTGTCTCTAGTTAGTCATAAAACCCAGGCAAGCTTGAAGAATTCCTTTAGTGGGAATTGAAAGTATTCATCAATGGACAAAAAAACATTCCCAATAAAGTGGTGAGAGGACCACCTATTGCAGAAGCTCCATGTTGATTCCCAGTTTTGTGTCTGCCCAGCTTTTTTCAGTAGCAGTTGAAAGTGGCCACAGTGCATTTTTTGTTGAGTCATAGAGATACAATATGGAAACAGGCCATTCACCCTACTGAGTCCACACTGACCATGAACCACCTATTTATGTTAATCCCACTTTAATACCATTCTCTCCCCATTCTATCAACTCCCCCCAGACTCTACCATTCACCTGCATGCTTGGAGCAACTTGTTGTAGCCATTTAACCTGCACTTTGTTGGAATGTGGGAGGAAACTGGAACACCTGGAGGAAACCCATGAGGGAGAATGTCCATACTTCATACAGACAGCACCTGAGGTCAGGATTGAATCCAGCGCTCTGGCACTGTGAGGCAGTAACTTTATTAGCTGCACCACTGTGCTGCCTTCTTCCTATGTGGAAGGAAAAATAGCCAGAGCAGAACGAAGGAACAGAGAAATAGGTTAAACATGAAAGCAGGATGTGGAAGCTAGTGAGGGACTGATGTGAGAGATCAGAGATCTGGATGAAGGGTCAGAGAGCAGTGTGAGGGATTGGAAAGAAAGGTGAGTGAACTGAAGGATTGAAGAACTGGCTGTGACATTCAGAAGCAGGATGAGGTACTGAAGAGTATGGTGAGAGATCAGAGAATAGAATGAGGTATCAGAGAGCTGGATTAGGGATCAGAGATGGGATGAGAGATCAGAACGCCAGGTG
Organism: Pristis pectinata; assembly: GCF_009764475.1. Classification (NCBI taxonomy): domain Eukaryota; kingdom Metazoa; phylum Chordata; class Chondrichthyes; order Rhinopristiformes; family Pristidae; genus Pristis; species Pristis pectinata. Next base: position 92,867,893 of record NC_067405.1, on the reverse strand, counting down.
AGGGATCAGAGAGTGGTTTGAGGGATTAGAGAGTGCTGTGAGGAATCGTTGAGAGGTGTGAGGAATCAGAGGGTTGGGTGAGGAATTAAAAGACAGGGTGAGGGATAGTAGACAGGGGTGAGGGATTAGAGAGCTTGGTGAGAAATGGGAGAGCCTAGTGAAGAATTGGAGAGCAGATTGGGGGACCAGAGAGTGGAGTGAGAGACCAGAGAACTTGTTGAGGGAAGAAAGCTACCAGAGGGATTGGTGATTAAAGTGAGGAATCAGAAAGTGAGGTAAGAGATATCAGGGTGAGGGATCAGAGCAGTGTAAAGAATGAAGTGAAGGGTTCTAGAGTGGGATGTGGGATTAGCGAGTAGGATGAAGGGATTGGATAACACTGTGAAGGATCAGCGAGCAATGTGAGAGACTGGAGAGTGAAACAAGGGATCAGAGAGTAGGTTGAGGGATTAGAGAGCAGGTTGAGGGATTAGAGAGCAGATTGATGGATCACAGAGTTTGTTGATGGAAGGAAGGAGGTGAAGAGCTTGGAAAGCAGGGTGAGGAGTCAGGAGTGAGGTGAGAGATCAGATATTAGGGTGAGGGCCCAGAGAACTGGATGAAGGGTAAAAGCAGGAGAAAAAATCAGAGAGCTTGTTGAGAGAAAAGAAAGTTGGATAAGGGATTGAGAGTGGGGAGAGAAATCGGAGAACTGAGTGAAGAATGAGCAGAGTGAAGGATGAGAGAGCAGGGTTCAGGGGCTGGGGAGTGGGTGAGGGATCAGTGAACTGCATTTGGGATCATCTGCATCTGCAGACTCTCCTGTGTCTCCATTTGGGATCAGAGAGTGTTGAGGACGTGAGAGCAGTTTGAGGAATCTTCGTATTGTCAGGATCCATGGAATCAAACTTAAGCAAAAATTGGAAACTTAGTTATGGAGTGGAGAAATGGTTTGCTCTGTGGTTTAACTCTGATCAGCTGGTTGGCGCAAGAAAGAAGGAGCTTTACTTTATTATCTGGTTTGCCATTTTGTTGACCTAAATATGTTTGATTCTGACAGTGAATGACAATATGGGAAATAAGGCACCATTTCACACTATTGATATCTTGGCACTGAAAAACTGAATTAAGACTGTCCTAGGACTATCTTTTCATTTAAAACTGCCAAGGGGTAGAGAAATTTTGCTTTTGTTCAAGTTGAACTGAGACTTTGTAAAAGAATAGAAAGGCTCTTGCTGCCAATGGTGCTAAGATGTTAACACTGGCACATTCCCCAAAGAATAAGTGCAGCGAAGTCATAACACAGGTTATGTGAGATTATGGAGCTATACTTTGGGGCCTATCAATAGAATAATTACCTTGCAAGTCCAAAGGATAAACTACTTAATGTTAAATCTGTTCAATATTAATATGATATTAATATTGAATCTAAGGCACTAGCACAAATAATGCATTTTTTATGTTTGGGTAAGGCCTGAAAATAGGAGCATAAATAATATGGATGCCCCCTTGATTAATGTGATTTAGGAAACAGGACTATGTTGATGCCAAAGAATTGAGAAAAATATTATCTCCATAAATTATGTCACAGATTGTTTTAATTGGATTGCTTAGGTACCCTGTACATTAATAGTAGAGAGGTTGCTAGGGAAACATCAGATATAATTTTAAGACTGAGTGAGCAAACAGGAGACAATTACTAATATTTGTATCGCAAACACAGAATGGAAATAGATGAGTAAAATTACAGCTCCAGTTTTAATCTAGAATAGTAATTTGGCAGGTGGGGGAGTTGAGTGGGATGGAATGAAGAGGTTTGTTAATTGGGTGGGCTGAAGAAGTGACAAAAAGAAAAACTTGCATTGATATAGGTCCTTTCACATCCCTTTCAGGATGGTGCAGAGCACTTTAAATGTAATGAAGTAATAATGAAGTTAGTCACTGTTATAATGTTGGAAATGCGGCTGCCAATGTGTGTGTAGCAAGTTAATGTGACAGGAACCAAATGATCTGTTTTAATGATATTGATTGAGGATCATTATTGGCCAGGATCACTGTCAGACTTTCCCTGCTCCTTTACGTAGTAGGGATCTCAAACATCAACCTGAGAGAACAGGCCAGTAAATTTCCCAACACCACTACATCTCAAAGTCCCCATCATGAGGCCTAGGCAGATTTACCTCCCACACCAGATTTTATGATGATGACAAGATTCTGACCTAAGTGGTTTGAGTAATATCAAGCCTGCTACTTTACTAGCAAGAAGATCTATTTACAATGGAAATAGACATCTTATAGTGTGGTTACACAACCTGCTTTCAAAGTTTCAAGCTTTGTCAGTGCCCCATCTGTTAACTGGTGTAAAAGGTCCATCCGAGGATGCAATATGTCATGCTGCATGGGCATGCCAGGAGTGCAGTACTCTTCACTGGAATGATTTTAAGGTTTCTGTAGAAATTCAGAGTCTCTATTGACCACACAGTGACAACTAATATTGTGGAGTGAAAATTGGCTATCAGATTTACATTGAAATCTTACTTTCGGTTTAGCCCATTTAAAGCACTTTTTATTGCATTCCTGAAGGCAGTCCATTTCCTATTTATCCATGTAAATAAATGGAATTGTGAAAAGATTTATTAGATGCCACATTCTCTATCTTCCTCTTACACTCCTACACTTCTGTCACATATGTATACTTATAAAGGCCATTACATAATCAGTGGTCTACCTGTTAGCTGTGTGGGAATTGGAAGAAAAACACGATGATGCTGGAGGAACTCAGCAGGCCAGGCAGCATCCGTGGAGAAAAGCAGGCAGACAACTTTTCAGGTCAGGACCCTTCTTCGGGACTGAAGATAGGAAAAGGGGAAGCCCAATATATAGGAGGGAAAAGCAGAGCAGTGGCAGGTGGACAGAAGAGGGGAGGTGGGGTGGGTGATAGGTAGATGCAGGTAAGAGACGTGATAGGCAGGTGCGAGGGAGCAGATCCACTGGAGGATGGGTCAAAGGTAAGGAGAGAGAGGGGAAAAAAGGTAGAAAAAGAGGCTAGGAAAGGGGAGAAGAGAAGAAGCATGGTGGGGGGAGGATGGCAGTTTCGATGGGAGGTGGAGGGGAATTACCTAAAGTGGAAGAATTCAATATTCATGCTGTTAGGCTGTAAGGTTCCAAGACGGAAAATGAGGTGCTGTTCCTCCAGTTTGCGCTTGGAATTCTCCTGCCAGTGGAGGAGGCTGAGGACTGACATATCAGTGATAGTGTGGGAGGGGGAGTTGAAGTGACTGGTAACGGGGAGATGCAGGTCGCGGTTACGGACAGAGTGCAGATGTTCTGCGAAATGGTCACCTAGTCAGCGTTTGGTCTCAGCAATGTAGAGGAGGCTACACTTGGAGTACCGAATGCAGTAGATGATATTAAGGGAGGTGCAGGTGAATCTCTGACTCACCTGAAAGGACTGTTTGGGTCCCTGGATGGAGGTGGTGTAGGGGCAGGTGTTGCATCTGTGGCAGGGGCAGTGAAGAGTTCCCAGGATGGGAGCGGAATGGGTTGTGGGGGTGGGGGGGGGTGGTGGAGGAGTGAACTAGGGAGTCACGGAGAGTGCGATCCCTGCAAAAGGCAGGAAGGGGTGGGGAGGGGAAGATATGCTTGGTGGTGGTGTCCCATTGGAGATGGTGGAAGTAGTGGAGAATAATGTGTTGGATATGTAGGTGGGTGGGATGAAGTGTGAGGACAAGGGGGACCCAATCCCTATTGGGTCTGGGAGGGGAGGGGGTGGGAAAGGAGGTGCAAGAAGTGGCAGAGATATGGGTGCAAGCTCTCTTGACCACAGTCAGGGGGAAGCCCCGGTTAGAAAAGAAGTTGGACATCTCGGACGTCCTGGAATGGAAGGCCTCATCATGGGAGCAGATGCGGCAGAGGCAGAGAAATTGAGGAAAAGGGATTGCATCCTTGCAAGAGACAGGGTGAGAGGAGCTGTAATCGAGGTAGCTGTGGCCATCAGTGGGTTTGGAGAAGATGTCGGTGGATAAGGAATTTTCTGAGATGGAGATGGTAAGATCGAGGAAGGAAAGAGAGGTGTCAGAGACAGTCTAAGTGAATTGGAGAGCTGGGTGAAAATTAGTGGCGAAATTTATGAAACTGTTGAGTTCCGCACAGGTGCAAGAGATGGCACCAATGCAGTCGTCGATATAGCGGAGAAAGAGTTGAGGAATGGGGCCGGAATAGGCTTGGAACAGAGACTGTTCAACATAGCCAATGAAAAGGCAGGCATAGCTGGGGCCCATGCAAGTGCCCATAGCTACACCCTTGGTACGTAGAAAGTGAGAGGAATTGAAAGTGAAGTTGTTTAGGCTGAGGACAAGTTCAGCCAGGCAGAGGAGAGTGTTAGTGGAAGGGGACTGGTTCTGTCTCTGGTCAAGAAAGAAGTGGAGGGCGGTGAGGCTGTCATAATGGGGAATGGAGGTATGTAGGGATTGGACAAACATGAGGAAGATGAAGGAGAACTTAAAGCTCTGAAAGAGTTGGAGAGCGTGTGATGTGTTTGGAAGAAGTATTTAAGACAAGGAGACCTGAGGAATGACTAGGGCAATAATACCCAATGAATACACAATCTCCATGATCAAGGTGTTTTTTGCCACACTGGAAGCAGAGATGTTGTACCAAGACATTACCAGATGAATACAGCCAACAGCAGGGATAGATTATCCACAAGGGATCAGAATATTGAATTCATTTAACAAAGCACGAGATGATCAATTGGGTCACCTTGGAAAACCAGATTAAATGTTAAAAGGATTTCCTGAGCTGAATCTAGTAAGTCCAAAGTTGATCAGTTGCTCGAAAGTGTAGTCCCTACAACCTCCACATCACAGATATTTGCTATTTCCTACCAGGGAATCCAAATTGCAACTGAAAGTTCAATCTAATTAAGTGAGAAACAAATCTTGGACTTAATGTGGTGGTTGCAAAACCTGCATGCAACTACTAATAGTTTTGAGCCATCTGATGATTTGGGACTACTGGCAGATTTCCATTCTGCAGTATTTCTGAACCCTTTTTCACCTTTAATCGTAGGAAAAGGTGTCATTGTTTGGGATGGAGTTTTGGCATAAATTGTGCGGTTTGATTTGTTTGTACAAGTGATGCCAGTGGGGAAACAAAACACATCAAAGCAGAACATAGTTGTGGGAACACCAAGCTATGAAATTCAAGGTCAACAAAATGCCATATATGATCGCTGTATTTTTTTCTTCAATCTGTAGTCAAAAGGTTGTGATTCCACCTCAGCCTGTGTTGGAAAATTGCAAGCATATTGCAATTAAGTTATACCATTGCTGTTGTGAACTTGGAAATTTTGCCTCTGTGTGCTTTCCAGTTTTTTTTCATTGTTATCCTGAAGGCACTAACTTGTACTGGGTTACTGATGGTACATTCTCCAACCATCTGAATACATGCTGTGAGTCTACTAGAAACTCAAGTCAAATCCAAACCTGTGTTCTGCCAAATTCAGTGAAAATTCCCTTTGTGTAAAGCACTGCTGGGTTGCTCATCACAGTTGGGAACCTTGACCTAGAAATTACTCCACCTCATTTTTCAAATTATAATAATATTAGGAGTCAATTGCTTATGAAAGTTTTTTTATTTCAAAAATAAACTTTATTCATAATAAAATATATAAACAAAAAGAAAAACAGTGCAAAAACGTTTTACATTCTTAGTATCATTTGGTCAGTACAATCTGCAGTGTTAACATTTTTTTTAAAACATAACACCATTGCCATTCATGTGGCCCCCTGGGGTGATACACCCTTTCAGTATTTGAGGGGCTCCCCCATGTTCTAAGTTTACAGAACAGAATTGTTGTTATGCTCTGCTGAAGCTGACATTGGTGGTTTCAGCCTTTTTGATGTGTTGCAAGTTCTTGAAGTTCTAAGCATTAGCAAAGCAAGTGTGATTTTTGAAGCCTTCTCTTAAAGGGACATACCACGATACAAGCAACATTCTTCCATCTACGGTTGTCATTTGAAAGAATGGAAGCTTATTAAAAAAAACATTGTGAGAGTCACTCCTTGGGGGCTGAAGAGTTAGATAGCTGGTGATGACAGAACCTGTAGGAGGCATGTTCTTTGTGCATGGTCATCATGGAAACTCTCAGGGCTTCAGTCAGATATTCCTGGTGAGAGATTGCCGGGGACGTCTCAAAGAGCATGGATGCAGTTTCTGAATGCCACCAATGGAAGCCTGCAAAACATGCCTGTGTTCCCACGGCCTGCTTCTGTGGGTTAAGGAAAGTAGATGAACCCTACGCTCCTTAAGTTTTGATTTTGAATGCCCCCTGACTACCCAGCAACAGCCGTCTGGAATGACAGTGAGGTGAGAAATCTGATAATGGCTGTGACCCTGACTCTATGGGCATAGAAGCCAAAGCATGCCTGGGAGGTTGTATATGTAGGCATTGGAGGTCAGAGATTTCAGTGAGGACAATTTGATTGTTGGCCCTTTAGATAACAGAGTTTTAGGGGAAACAACATTAATAAAAGCTGACTTCTTTTAGTAAAGGAGAACTGTCATTTTTCAGAAAATCTCACATCAGGTGACTTTTGCACATTGACACCATTCTGGGACAATTTGACACTGGAAACAATCTGCTGGGGGAAGTGAAAATCCCACCAAAAAATTTATGGACACATTTCCTAATAGGTGCCAAGACACCTAGAGATGTGTGCAGAATTGCTGTATGGGTTAATCTGATTTTCAGCAGCACAGTACTTTTTGTTTTGAAGTTGTGTGAATAAACTTTTAACCCCTTAACTAATCGTTACAATTTTTAGCCTTAGGGTACTGATGCCAAGTTGCCAGCCAAGTTGAGATCTGCTCCATCAGTGTAGGCTATGAATTGAACTCAGTATGTCCTGCCTTTATGAATTTGTTTCTCACTTTAATTCATCTTGTAAACTCTGGTATTGTTGTACAGGTTGATCTTCAACCATTAGTAACAGGGGTTTCCTCAGTATGAATGACAAGGATATCGTTTTGGAAATATCTGCAATTCCATGCCGTGAAGTTGAAATTAGTTTCTCACCTTCAATATAATTCAGTCCTCTAGCATTTGCATTTGCCTTTCATTTGAAAAAGTGACAAATGCTTTTGCTATTAGGGGTTGCAGAATGCTGTTTTTCCACTGGGAGCTCCAGCAGTGGAATGATCTCAAGGAATCCCTTGTTACCTCAGCTGCTATCTATCATTTTTCTGGGCTTCATTATACCAGTAAAGATATTCCTTATGGATTATCCCAGCACCAGCGAGCCCAGCCATAATTCTTTCTCACGCAACATAATTGTATCAACACAAGAATACAATGCCTGAGACAGCAGAATTTGTCTAATTTTTTAGAATGCAATTACTGATCACCTAATGATACAATTTGTATTTACTTGGGTTTATTGAACAATTATTTTAAAGCTCCTACGAAGTACTGCATCCCTGCTCAGATTTAACAAGCTTGCCACCAAGGGTGATATGTCATTTGATTAGAAACTTAAAATCCTGTACATCTGTGCTGAGAGAATAAATGAACTCATGCCATTGTGTGTAATGAAGGGCATTAGGGATAAAGTCTGCTAGGGAAGCAGTGCTGCAGAATTTCTGCAGAGTTAATCTGATACAATGGCAGAAGAACAAAATGGCATTTCAGACAATTCTCCAGAGTTTCTGTCAATTTGCTTTGGAACATGCAAGAAATTGTTTTCGCTTACCTGATTCTAATGATCCAATCTGCATAAACTCATGAGGCTCTCATCTGCTTTAAATAGGAATCCAAAAGTAAAATGCATCAGATGCTGGAAATCTGAAATAAAATCAGGTTTGGCATTGTCTCTGGAGACAGCAAAAAAATGCTGCCATTTCAGGTAAATGACCTTTCAATCAATTCTCCATACCTGCTGCCTGACAAACACTAAGCATTTCCAGAATTTTCAATTTTCTTCTTGCTTTCATCAAACTCCTCAACCACAGACAAATCCACAAAGGTGTAGATCAGAAATAGCAAGGAAGTGTTGAGTTCTGAGTATGGGGACCTTGCTCATTTTCATTGCTGAACTGTGTAGTTCCTCTGGGCAGGTTGGGTTAAAATCTACCCCAATACTTCTAATACACTCACTTTCTCATTAAGTTTAGTTAACTCATATTAACCAAGTTTCAGTATCACAATGACCAGATGCTTACATGCTGAGACAGTTGGAAAGATGTAACTGTCACCCTGAGCTCCATATATTTTCCTTAGTTTACAATCTGACTTCTGCACTGTGTTGATAAATTTAGATTTTAATGTCTTCTCTTTATCAATGGCCTTGCATTTATTTGCTTTTTGCTCTGCTCCACAAATCTGTAATTTTGTAAGACAGAAAGAGCAGTTGGTATCTGGAATGAATGGTGGAGGCAGGAACAGTTAACAACATTTAACTTGAATGAGCAAGGCATAGAGGGATATGGAATTAATGCAGGCAAATAGGATTAGCATAGATACGTGTGATGGTGGGCATAGACATGGTGGGCCAAAGGTCTGTTTCCTAGCTGTACAACTCTATGACTCTATGATGTGAGCAGGAAAATGAATATGCCCTTTTGAGTTTTTGGAAAACAGGACTGGATAATTCCAGTCAACCTTGTGCTCCTTCCAATCCTGTAGGTGTGATAATGCAAATGCAGTTCAGTTTACAGTGGACAGTAATGTGTAATTAATTAAATTAAAATAGATTTTCATATGATCAGATTGGTACTACTAGATTTGACCATTGAAAAAGCTGTAGATTATATATTACAGAAGTTTATCTTGTCTGTTTCCAAAGCTGGCAGCCAGAACAAGACCATGGCGGTAGCTGGGCAGGGTCCATCCTTGACTCCAACATTAACTAGGCATTCTTTTTAAAGACAACTGCACTTATTTAGGTGTTTCTTCCTGCTGGAAAATTAATAACAAGAAACTAAGAAATGGCAGATATGTTAAATTATTTGTTTGTTTCAGTCTTCACTGTGGAGGATACCGCAAATATCCCCAAGATAACAGATAGAATAATTTCAAATAATAATCAGGAACTTGTAAAAAAGTCCTGATAGTGACTCGGGTTCAATCCTGACCTCGGGTGCTGTCTTTGTGGAGTTTGCATGTTCTCCCTGTGACTGCATGGGTTTTCTCCACGTCCTCCAGTTTCCTCCCACATTCCAAAGGTGTGCGGGTTGGAAGGTTAATTGACCACTAAGTTGCCCCAAGTGTGTAGATTGGTATTAGATTCTGGGAGGAGTTGATGGGAATGTGGGGAGAATTAAATGGTTTCAGGTAGGATTAGTGTAAAGAAGGGACATTGAGTACAAGAGTTGGGACATCATTTTGTAACTGTATAGGACATTGGTGAGACTACACTCGGAGTATTGTGTGCCGTTCTGGTTGCCATACGATAGGAAGCATGTGATTAAACAAGTCAGGGTCCAGAAAAGACTTCCAAGGGTGTTGCCAGGACTGGAGGACTTGAATTACAAGGACTCTTCCTTGGAGCAAAGGAGACTGAGGGATGACCTTAGAGAGGTTTATAAAATCATGTGGGGCATAGATAAGGTGGATGGTCACAGTCCTTTTCTCAGGGTAAGGATGCATAAAACTAGAGGACATAGGTTTAAGGTGAGAGGGGAAAGATTTAAAGGGGACTTGAGGGGCAAGTTTTTCACAGAGTGTGGTGGTATATGGAACGAGTTGCCAGTGAAAATGGTAGAAATGGGTATAATTACAATATTTAAAAGACATTTGGGTTGTTACGAGGATAGGAAAAGTTTAGAGGGATATGGGCCAAATGCAGGCAAATAGGACTAGTTTACATTGGCACCTTGGTTGACATGGACCAAGTTGGGCCGAAGGACCTGTTTCTATGCTGTATAACCCTGTGACTCTGGTCATACAAGGTGTAAATGAGTCCACACCCAGATTACTGTGTACTGTTTTGGTCCTCTTACTTAAAAATAGGATGTAATAGCATTGGAGACTGTCAATGTAATAGTACTGGAGCCACCAGACTAATTACTCAGATGAGAGGGTTTTCCCATCAAGATTGGCCTGGTAGTTTGGGTCTGTATTCCTTGGAGTTTAGAAGAATGAGGGGAGACCTTATTCAAACATAGAAGAACGTAAGGGGGCTTGAAAGGGTAGATGTTGAGATGTTTTTGCTCACGGGAGAGTCACCAACAAAGGGACATAACTACGAAATAAGAAGCCAATCATTTAAAACTGAGGCTTCTTTTCTCAGAAGGTAGTGAATCTCTAGAATTCTCTGCCCCGAGGGTAATGGAGCCATATCATTGCATACATTTAAGGTGGAGATAGATAAATATTTGAAAAATCGAGGAATTGCGGGTTATGACGAACTGGCACAGATGAAAAGTTGAGGCCAGCATAGATTAGCCATGATGATATCGAATTGTTTGGCAGGTTTCAGGAGCCTGCTAGCCTATTTTCTTGTGTTCTTGTGTTTACCTCCCTACCTGCACCTCTCAACTCCAAACAAGAGGCAAGAACCTGACTGAGTAAATATTGCTTCCTGATTCTTTACACTGAGACATAAGAAAGACTGCAGATGCTGGAAATCTGGAGCAACACACAAAATGCTGGAGGAACTCAGCGGATCAGGCAGCAGGTCAGGCAGCATCTATGGAGGGAAACGAACAGTTGACATTTCAGGTCGAGACTCTTCATCATGACCTGAAACGTCGACAGTGCATTTCCCTCCATAGATGCTGCCTGACCCGCTGAGTTCCTCCAGCATTTTGTGTGTTGTTATACACTGAGAAGCCCCTAGTGCTCATTGCTCTCCTGACTCACCCTTGAGGATGAGAAGAACTGAGCAAAAAAGAAAATTCCTCAATCTCACTCAAGTATAGATTCAGAAATTGCAGGAAGAGTGAATTACAACTCTCAGAAACAAATCGGTTTTGGTATGATGGGGCATAAATCATAATCTTGAACCTGAACCATCGCAAACCCATTCACTTCTGAATTTAATGGTACCAGGGGTGGATAATCAACCTATGAACAGGAGCTAGGTCAATCATTTAAACATTTTAGTGGTGTTGCATACATCAGATATTTTTCTCCAGTTTTAATGGTGACTGCCCTGTTCTGAGGGCTTCAGGGAACCTAATAGCTAATGCGATGCAAAGATCACCCCATGTACTCATTGGCCTGCCAGTCCAATTGTTCCATTGTCTCACCCCTCCCTTTCTTGTAATCCCCTTCAAACCCATAAGACCTTAAGCACTCCAGTTCTGAATTCCCTCGTGTTGATTTTCAACACTACTAACATTGCCTTTAGCTTTCTAAATTCTGGGATTCCCTCCCAAATCTCCATATCTTTCCTGTTCTCTTTTGAAGCTTCTTGTAAAAAGCCACACAACTGCCCTAGTATCTCTTCATTTAGAGATTGTCAGATTTTGTTTGATAACATTCCTCTGAAAGCACCTTGGAATGATTTATAGTGTAAATGCAATCTGTTGCTGTTATTGTGGTTTGACTCAATATCTGATATCGCATATTGATAACACTTGAACTTACAACTGTGTGTGAGTACAGTCATGTAAGTGGCTATGTTTCAGCAACTCTGACATCACAACTTCAAAATCCACATGTCAATGAAGCTGCAGAATTCACATCAATAAATCTTGTTAATTATAGGATTTTACCAGAAGAAATAAAGCAAGATAACAATATGTCATTAAAATCCAAATGGTTAATTTGCATCCATCAACTGACTCATATTCAACCCTGCCTACTGGGCTGCACCTGACTACAATCCCACATAATGCAGTTGTCCAAAAGGATAGAAGATAGTTCACAAAATACACACTCTTCCAGAATGTCAGACATCTCCTGCCATATCATTGGACTATACAGCACTGAAACAAACCCCTCGGTCCACCAAGTGTGCACCAACCAGCATGCACCAGTTTTTCCTAATCCTATTTTCTCCCCACATTCCCATCAACTCCCCCAAATTCTACTAATCATCTACATACTAGGAGCAATTTGAAGTGGCTAGTGAACCTACCAACACAGAACCTACTAACCACAGAGCCCACTAAACAGGAAAGAAAGAAGTCATCCTTAATGCCAAGAAACAGAAGTAGAAAAGAAGAAAAAAAATAGAATTTTCTTTCACTTCGAGATAGGTTTCTCAATTAAATTGGTGATTGGTTTATTATTGTCTCATGTACTGAGATACAGTGAAACTTTGTTTTGCATGCCATCCATACAGAACATTTCAAAGCATAAATACATCAAGATAGCACCAGGGAAAAGCAATAACAGAATGCAGACTATAGTGTTACAGTTACAGAGAAAGTGCAGTGCAGACAAACAATAAGATCTAAGGGCCATGGTGAGGTAGATTGTGAAGTCAAGGGTTCATCCTTATCATACAAGAAGCCTGTTCAATAGTCTTAGGGCAGTGGAATAAAAGCTGTCCTTGAGCCTGGTGGTGGGCGTTTTCAAGCTTTTGTATCTTCTACCCAATAGAAAAGGGGAGAAGACGGAATGTGCGGGGTGGGAGAGGTCTGCTTACATGAGGCAGCGGGAAGTGTAGACAGAGTCCATGGAGGGAGGCTGGTTTTCGTGATGGACTGAGCTGTGTCCACAACTCTCTGCAATATCTTGCATTCTTGAGCAGAGCAGTTGCTATGCTTTCTATGGTGCATCCATAGAAAGCATCCATCAGATTGGATGCTTTCTGTGGTGCATCCATAAAAATTGGTGAGCATCAACTTCAGCAACAGAAACAAGCTTCCTCTATCCTGCAAGCTGGTAAGTAATTTAACCCTTACCTTTATCTTTACCCTTACCAAAAGTTGATACAGATTTGTTGATCTCATATGGCACTGTTGGACTAAGTCTGTAGCATGGCTGTGATGTAGTCAGCAGCAGATCAGTATTTCGTACAGTTCCTTCCACCGGAAGGACTGTTGGTGAAAATAAAGAAAGTGGGAATCACTGGAAAGATTAAAAAAGCTAAGATTGAGCCACTGTTGTGAGTTAAACTATTGGTGTGACCACACTCAGAATATTGTGCACATTTTCTAGTAGTCACAGTACAAAAAGAATAAGACAATTATTGAGTGTAAATGGAAAGATTGAAGCAATACAGAGATTGGATTAAGTAAATAGGGCATTTTCTCACTGGAAAATTGATGAGAATTGATATGATTACTGCACTTAAGTTCTTAAAAGAACTAGATAATGTGAAAATAACAAGCTTTAACATTTTGCAGAGAACAATAGAGTCACAAGGTACAGTCTGCATTGGCAGGGAGATGCACAAAACTGATCAATAGAAAGAATATATCGGCAGGCCACTGGTCAGTCTACTTAACAGCCTCCACGGAGTTATTGCTGGAAGCAGTTAGAATTAATTCATTCAATATATAGATGGATCTTGTTCACAATATAATATACTACAATATAGTATAAGTAATTTGAGACCGTGCCATGTAAAGTATAACATACTTGGGAGAAGCAGGTGACATTGGGCCTTTGGTTCTCAGAGCTCTCCATGCTCAATTTTTGAGTTGATTCGCATCTAATTAGTGGTGATGGATTGTCACAGTTAGTCAGCAATTTCCAAGAATCATTCCTCGGACTTTTTCAGCTTGTTGCAGACTTCAACTTAGCATGCTTGCTTCTTTCAGGTTAGGTCAGCTCTGGCAGATAATCTTTTGACCTTCATACCAGAAATACTAGCTTAAATCAAGGAGTTTTCATGTATGCATGTGACTACAAGGATGGGTGTGGTCTAATGTCACCCGCTCCTGTCATTGGTGTTGGTGCCTGGTGTGCTATAGGTTCTGTACAAACGATTGTGTAAGTTTGAAGCTGGACTCTTTAAAATTGCTTGACATTTCATCTATGTTTTCCATCAGGCCTGTCAACAAGCATTTCATTGTGCATACGCATCAACATTCTGCTACATGATTCCCCATTGAAATCCTCAAATGTGTTTACTCGGACAGAACTGGTGTGTCAAACAGGTGTTTGGACATTCTTCCTCCCCTAGGGATGTGAGCGATTGGTGGTTCACCATGTGCAAATCCTACTTCTAAGCTAATGTCTATCGGATGCAATCGGTATTTAGCTGGTAGCCATGTTTGTCAGATCAAGTGACAACATGTCTTCTTCACCATTCTACACAAAAAGTTCTTGGCTCTATGAAAGAAGGAAGGCACAAAGCTGGATCATGATGAGTGAGAATGGAATGAATTCAAGAAAGAGGTCCCTTACACCTGCAGCTTGTAAATCAGAAGAGATTATGAGATGAGGTGAGTTAAAATAGTTAAGGAATGGCCACTGTATCTTGGTCTCTGCCCTATGGGTGGCCATAGATTCTGTGATGGCCGGTCCAGAATTGGCCAAATCAAACTTCTCAAGGGGTGGGTGGGTGGTGAGCAGTTAGAGCTACACACAGTCTGCAGTTTGCTCCTGCTGTTGAGACAGATTTTACACTATGTTCTGCTGGAGAAAGGAAAGTGTTATACAGAATGTCTAGTATTGAAACAGCCTGGTTGAATAGGTTGCAGGCCATGAAATATGGGTATGAAGCTTGCAGTAGTAGTAAATGTATGAGGGTGTAGTGTGGCATTTGAATGTTCGGTCATATCCCTAATCAAGATTTGGAGATCTTTGAGAATTGAGAGGTTGGGATACATTGCATTGAGCAATATTAAGCTATTGGTGTTGTTATTAGGAGATGGGATTTGATATAATTATTGACCTTCATCATGCAAGATTATTGGCTTTGCAGCATGTTCTTGGGACTGAAAAACAGAAAGTGTTGGAAACACTCAACCATCCAGGCAGCATGTGCGGAAAGAGAAATAGAGCTAATGTTTCAAGTCCAGTACTCATTATCAGAATTGAATTTAGAATTGAAACGTTCACTGACCTGCCGGGCGTTTCCAACATTTTCTGTTTTAATTCATATTTCCAGCACCTGCACTTTTTTTTTGATTTTCATTCTTGGGACTTGACTGCTTATGTTCACCTCAATTGCTGCCTCTAAATGGTGCTTGACTATGTGCCTGAAGGGCTTCTTGGCCATTGTGGATTGAGGATCTCCCTCCTCCTCTCCACCATGTTGACCAATGCTTTGATAGCCATGCTGGACTATCTGGATGCCTTTCTCCTGTTGCATCCACAAAGACTTTGACTAAAGAACTTCAGGCTGGCTTTCATCATCACTTGGCTGGCTTGAAGAAATTGGCCAAGTGCAGTTAGTAATAGTTTATTGGTGAAATCATGTTAATGAATCACACTTCAAATGTTGCTTGTAGACTGCATAGGGTCAAATAGGCAGAGACTGATTGTGCATAAAGATCTCAATACATTTTCCAGTGACATCCATTTTAGCCTCCTTTATCTTTCAAAGATTATTAGAGAGCACTGTAATGCTAAATAGGGTTAAGAGGACAAACTAGGAGCATTATTTTAAGATAAGCAATGCCATGGGAAAGAAGTGTCCTTGGCTCTCACTTGTGAATGCTGAATTTAGAACTGAGATCAGAAATAATTTCTTCACACCAAGAGCAATTTACTCTTGAAATAGACTTGCTTATCATGTTGTGGGGACAGGATGTGACAGGAGATCTTTCATTTCAGGCAGATGGACTAAGATAGTGTAATTACTGCCTTTTTTTTCCTTATAAACAGCAGTTGAGAAACTTAAGAACTGCCAGCAAGTTGTTTATCAACTAAAAGCTTTATCCATAAACTTGTCTGATGGCATATGGAAGATTAATTAGAAAATTTGCTTCCACTTTATTAATACACTCAAATGTTCAGCAAATTGACTTGTATTGTTGTCACATAAGCAGTTCAGAAAAAAAAATTGGCCTCAATTATAAGATTATAGTTTCGGTGAACTATTTCTCTTCAAACAGAGCCCATGGGAAAAGAAAGGACAAAATGAGAAGGTCGCTGTAAAGACTGTCAGAAACAATCCTTCCTTAATGGAGAAGAGGAGAGAAAGAGCATAAAAGAATGATTTGTTTTCATGGAGGGAAGTGATGGGACAGGCTACGACTCGTCTTGCCATGGTTGGCTGGCATCCAGCTTGCGGAAATTGTGTTCATTGTTGACAGATGTTTAAAGACAAATAATACTGTAACAAATGTGTAATTATGCTAGCTAACAACGATTAAGGCTGCATCCCATTTAGGGGTGATAAAGTCACCTTTCAGAATGCAAATATTCATATTGGAAAACAGCTTTCCCGCTGGCCAGTAACTGTTTCCTTTCTTCATGAATACAATTCCCCATAGATTGCTTGTGTTTCTCGAGCTAGGTGTCTGATCAACTTGTTGGTTTATGCTTTTCATTTATTAAAACTCATTCCATTTGCTTAAGCTAAGCAATGCTGGGAATTCAGTGTGTGTTTTCTGTGCTCAGTTTACTTGCCCAAATAGCTAACAGCAAAACTTGGCCCACAGGGGACGATGCTGAGAAGTACTGTTATTGCAGTGAGAATGATATTATGGTGGACTGGGAGGCGCAAGGGTTATGGGAATATAATGCTGCAGTACAGTTCAGATGAGAGTGTCAGCCACCTCTCTCGTGTACTTGTAGAGGAACTTTGCACTTGCATAATTTAATCCATACAAAGAACTCCACTCAATAGCTTTTCATTTTAATGAAGTGTTTAAGGGACTGAATTCACAAGCCCCTGAAAGCAGATGTAGGGACTGCAATTGCAGGCAACACACTGATTGCAATGCAGGCAGTATGCCAACTTAGTGGTGTCTGCTCATTTCAATGGCTTTGCAACCAGTCACTATTAATGCTTACTTTCTTTTAATTTCCAGCATCTGCAGTTTTTTGCTCCTATTGCTAACCTTTCATTGGCTGGATGCTTCTTTTGGGAGCCAATAATGTGAATGGCCCCTTCCAGTTAAAGCTACCCTACATATCTGAAAGGTGGTCAGTATACCTAAAGCAGATGCTGGCAGCTATTCCACAAGACAGTAACAATGAAAATAGACTTACTTAATATTATGCACACAACCACTAGCCAGATGCTGACATTGGATGTGAATTTGGAGGACAATACTGAGGCATGTAGTGAGATACAGGACTGGAGGGCATTCAGTGGCAATGCCAGCTGAGCAGAGAGGTAGGTTATGCATGTTTTTTTATTTGCCAAGGACCCAGACTTCAGATTAGTTTCAGCAGGTAATAAGGCTAATGGGTATGGACGATGTAATACTTCTGAAAAACAGCATTAACACCACTTTTTCATAAATTACATAGGCTTGAATAGAATTTATAGGCTACATATTATTGGCGACTTAGCCCAACTAGTCAAGGATGATTCTAATGCTTCATTTCTCCATCCACTCTCGACATCAAAGTCCTTTCTGCCTTATATGCTCATACAGTTTTTCCTTAAAAGTGCCTCATCTACACTGTGGAGTTGAAAATTACACATTCTAACAAGTCTTTTGATAAAAAAGTCTCTTGAACTCCCCACTGGATTTATTAGTGTTTCAGGACTCTTATTAACTGGAGCAACCATTATACACTTTCTTTTATACAATGGGTGAGGGTGGAGGGAATCTTCATGGACCCAGACTGCTGTCTGGAATCACTACCTGTGATGCCTGCACACTGCACTTACCTGGGCTAGATGCAGGGGGTCAATCTTGCTGACCTTCTGCATCTGGGAGTCAATCATCAAGGAGTAGCAAGCCCCAGTAGTGACTGGGCCTTAGGTAGCTGAATGCTGGCCATTCACCTTGGAAGTGATGACGATATTTAGCAATATGATTTAGCTTATTGTATGCAGTCAAATCCTATAATTAGGTCAACAAATAGAGATACTGAATCTTAAAGTAAACAAATAATTTTATGTAAGAATTTAAAGTTTTGACAAGATTGCAGATTTACTTTTAGCAACTTAAAAAGGGATTCTTCTAGGTTTTTTTGGTGAAGCATTTTTATCAAAGAGAGCGCTTGATGATAAATTTCTACAATTAATTTTGCATGCTTGAACTGTATGCATCTCCAATTTAATTCCCTGTTTATTGAAGCTATGACCTTTCCCTGCCATTTGACAGATGAACACATGACTGTCATACTCTGTGAACCGCTAGACAACAGACATATTTGCTACAGTTGTCCCCTTGACAGTCATAGGCACAATAAATATTCCAATGCATAGCACTCACAAATGCAAATCAAGCATTTTTACCTCCAATGTCTTGAATTTGAAAAGGAGAAATTTAACAATAGCTGCAAAGAGGTTAATCGCAGTTTTCAGACTGGATGGAGTGGTTAATAGACAAAGTGGAATAGAAGGCTCCACTAGATTTGTTAAAACCATTCTCAGGTATATACATTTGCAGAATATATACTGGAACTATGTGGTTACAAGCTAGTATTTTAAAACTAATAGAAAACAGCTTGACCAATAACCATCAGAACTCTGACAAATTATTTCAATATGACTAATGGAAGTGCCAGTTACAATTGAAGTTATAACCGAGTTATGATGGAAGTTTATTTTGTAATTAAAAATAACAGATATGCACATTACATCAGATTAGCATAATTTATTATTCAGTTTTCCTATTTGCATACTAGATTTACACAAGAGATATTAGTAAGATATAACTTGCTATTTTGAAGGATGGAGGAATAGTTATTTATTAAGCAATGATGTTTTATAATAATTAACAAAAATGCTATGGTGCAGAATTTATTGGGCAATATGGATATGTAGCAAGGTAGAAAATTTGGTCATTTGAGCCTGCCCCTGAAGATGCTGTGGTATTTTCAATTCTCTGAAATAATTAATCCTTCCTCTGCTGTAACCTTTTGTTTTGAACTTCAAAGACAACATGTTCCTCCTGGCAGATAATATCTTTTTGTAGTAAGGTACCAGAATGTTTGAAGCACATTCAACGAGGAAACTGAGGACCTGAAATGAGACAACAATACTTAGATTCAAAGAAAAATGATCATTAGGGCAAGTGAGTTATAAGTGATTTGTTGTGATGGATTTGTTGCCATTCAAATCCACATGGGAAACTACACTTTCGTTCTTTTCTTCGCCTTTATACTCAGCCTCTCTTTCTGCACATTTTTTGTTTGTTTTGTTTTAAAGTAACTCTGTTTAAAAGATTATCACAAAAACTAAATTAAACTGTCTCACTCACTGTCCAAGATGCACACCAGCCCTTGTGGGGCCCCCTGGTCCCAGAAAGCCTTCAGCAAGCCAGCCAATACCACATGTTCCCCACTAGGCACACCCAGGCACGATTGACTTCAGGGTGCCTTAATACTACGTTGGTGAGATTGTTGATCAAATTGCCCAGATCAGAATGAAATAAATTCAAAGGCTATCAAAAGACCTGTAGTAATGTTAGTAGATTTCGACAAGTGAATGAATGTTTTGTAAGTTCAAAAGATATCTTCAAATATTGATATGTGCAATGTGCTTTGGGTTTTTCTGCACCAATCCAGTTGGGAATCACTCTCATTCATTTAGACATGGAGCATTAAGAAAATATAACTGTTTAACAATAGGTAGCCCACATGTCATTTTTATTAAGGTCGTTGCAACCCACCAATCTTAATGAGCAATTGTTCTTAGAAGCTGATAGCCTTACACCACATTAACATCCACAAGGTAACAAAAAAACACTAGAACACACTTAGACCTGAGCATCAAGGAAACACAACTCTTTATCGTGTATCGAAGAACCTAGAATATACTGCACAGGGCAGGAGAATAGGATTTAGCACTCAGAAAAAAAGAGCTCAAGGTAAAACATTTGAAATGTCCTCTGTGGATGAGGTGAAAGGTCATTGACTTGAAATGTTGACTTGTTTCTTAAGAGAAGCTGAAGCATGGTACAAATAGATGATGTTAGTCCTCTTTTGCACTATGTATTTATTTTCGTAACTTATAGTAATTTTTATGTCTTTATGTCTTGCACTGTATTGCTGCCACAAAACAACAAATTTCACGACATATGTCAATGATAATAAACCTGATTCTGATTCTGCTTCTGATTCATGCATGCAAACTGAACAGAGGTAATCAGAAAAGGAATCACCCCATGGAAATTGAAAAACTGCAAATGCTGGAAATAAGAAATAAAAACAGAAAATAATAGAAACACTCAGTAGGTCAGGCAGCATCTGTAGAAAGAGAAACAGAGTTAATTTTTCAAGCCAAAGACCCTTCTACAGAACTAGGAAAGAGAGAAGTCAAGTCAGTTTTAAGCTTAATAGATGGTGAGGGACGGATGGAAAGGACAAAGCAAATATCTCCAATAGAGTCAGGCCTGGGTTCCCGTTAGGAATAGCTATAGATGAAGCCATCCTGATGATAATTCAATGAATAGAGAGAGAGGGGGGGGGGGGGGAGGTGGAGAGAGAGAGAGAAAGGACTGTCAGAGATATAAAATCCAGAGCTGTAGGAAATGGCCAGCATATCAGGCCACACTAATGATGAAAGGAATAACAACCGATATTGCAGATAGATGACCCACAGCAGAACAGGCCAGTTCCATTACCAACAGAGAAAGCGAGATACCTGAAGTAATAGAATTTGAAATTGAGTCCAGAAAGCTACTAAATGCCCAGATGAACGAGATGCTGTTTCTCAAGCTTACATTGGGCTTCGTTTTAACAATGCAAGAGGCAACAGACAGATAGGTCAAAGGGGAAGTGTAGAATTAAAGTGGCAGGCAACAGAAAGTGTGGGGTTGTCCCTGTGGACTGAACACAGGTACTCTGCAAAGCATTACCCAATCTGTGTTTGATTTCTTCACTGTAGAGGAGACCACATTGTGAACACCAAATGCAGTACATTAGATTGGTAAAGTGTAAGTGAATCATTGATTCACCAGACATCCTGGACCCATTGCAATTTGCCTACCACTGAAACAGATCCACAGTGGATGCCATCTCCCTGGTCCTAAACTTATCTCTGGAACACCTGGATAACAAAGGCACCTATATCAGACTCCTGTTTATTGACTATAGCTCCATCTTCAATACTGTAATTCCCAACAAACTCATCTCCAAACTCCTAGACTGAGGAATCAGCAGCTGCGGCCCCCACCACCCACCTGCAATTGGATCCCTGACTTCCTGGCCAACAGACTGCAATCAGTAAGATAGGCAGCAACACCCTTGCCATAATTTTCCTCAACACTGGTACCCTGCAAGACTATGCCCTCAGCCCCTTACTTTATTCCTGATACACTCACAACTGTATGGTCAAATTCTGCTCTAACTCCATCTACAGGTTCATAGACGACACCACCATAGTGGGCCGGATCTCAAACAATGATGAGACAGAGTAAAGGAAGGAGAAAGAGAGCCTAGTGGCATGGTGTCTAAACAACAACCTCTCTGCCCAATATCAGCAAAACAAAAAGAGCTGGTCATTACCTTCAGGAAGCAGGGTAGTGTACATGGCCTGTCCGTATATCAATGGTGCTAAAGTGGAGATAGTTGAGAGCTTCAAGTTCCTAGCTGTAAATACCACCCACAATTTGTCCTGGTCCAACCACGTGGATGCTATGGCCAAGAAAGCACACCAGTGCCAATGCTTCCTCAGAAAACTGAGGAAATACGGCATGTTCCAGATGACCTTCACCAATTTTTTACAGATGCATCAGAGAAAGCATCCCATCCAGATGCATCACAGCTTGGTATGGCAACTGCTCTGCCCAAGACCACGAGAAATTGCAGAGAGTTGTGAATGAAGCATAGTCTATCACGAAAATCAGCTTTCCCTCCCTTGATTTTGTCTACACTTCCCGCTGCCTTAGGAAAGCAGCCAACATAATCAAGGACCCCGCCCACCCTGGTCATTCACTCTTATCCCCCCTCCAATTGGGCAGAAGACACAAAAGCTTGAAAATGTGTACCACCAGGCTCAAGGATAGCTTCTATCCCGCTGTTACAAGATTCTTGAAAGGACTTCTTCCATGCTAAAGATGAACTCTTGACCTCTCAGTCTACTTCTTCATAGTCCTTGCACTTAATTTGTGTACCTACACTGTATTTACTCTGTAACTCCAATACTATATTCTGCATTCTGTTCTTTGTTATCTCTTATACTACTTCGATATACTTATGTATGGAATGAGCTGTCTGGATGGCATTGAAACCAAAGCTTTTCACTGTATCTCAGTACACGTAACAATAATGAACCAATTACCAAATTACAGATTATCTAGGTGGACTTTATTAGGCCCCTGGATTGTGGGAAAGGTGTTGCATCTCCAACTATTGAATGGAAAAATGCTGTGAGTAGAGGAGTGGGTTAGTAGAGATGGAAAAATGGACCAGGGACTTACAAAGATAAGAGTCCCTTCAGAATGACGAAAGGGGCAAGGAGGGGAAGATGTCTCTTGTGATGGAATCACATTGAAGGGAGCAGAAATTGCAAAAGATGATCCATTGAACAGGGAGTCAGGTAGGGTAGAAAATGAAGACCAGGTGCACTTTTGCTTCCTCTGTCCAGGAAGAGAGGGGATGAGAGCAGAGGTACGGGAAATAGATGAGATGTGGCGAAGGGCACCAGCAACTGTGGCGGACAGGAAGCCATGGTTCAGGACGAAGGTAAACATCACAAAGGAATCAACCCACCCTCATTTAGCCTTCCCACTGTGGAGATGACCCTATCATCAGCAATGGATATGACATATTAAATAGAAAGAAGTAGAAATAAATTACTAGAAGATGGGAGGGCAGGAGGTGAAAGCGTGCTGTCTTTCCTGTTCCACTATTCACCCTGACCTGCTGGAAATTGCCATATTTTCTCCTTGTTTCAGATATTGCATTATTTTTCTTTTGTTTTTATAAGTACTGATGGTGTATGGAGAGAGAAACATAATGCCTTATCAACAGTTCATGTGTGAAAACTGCATTCATAATGAATTACCATCCCATGGAGAAAGTCAGTCGTGGTTCTGTGCCTAAGAGGGACATCTAAACTTTGCCTACTTCAATGAATATTTACCTAGTACAACACCTTCAAGCCAGTCTCCCAGGCAACAGAAGAATTCTCTCCGAGATGTGACACCTATCAAAGTTATTTTTTTAAAAAGCAGGTTTTCTGCAGCAGATAGGCTGTGTTTCATTTCACCACCATATAAGTAATTTTGGCGAGCAAGCCGAATTTAAAATAAACAAATAGAAATTATTAGGTGATGGAAACAACCACATTTGGGAAAGGCTAGAAGAGAAAATAAAATCTATGGCCATTGATTTGAGAATGTTTAATTTTTCCTTGTGTAAAAAGAAAACAATAACTATTTTATGTTTTGACATTAACGTCAGAAAATTACTTTTCAATGGCAGAGAATAGTTTGCTTTGCCTTTTCTCTCCATCCCAAACCAGATGGCTTACCTTTAGATTTGATAGAAAACTCAATGCTGCACACAGGGAGTCAAGAAAGACTCTTCCCATGAGGTAGCTCCCAACGTGCATGCTCCAATGTCAAAGCATATCATGGTACAAAAGTGAAGTTACTAGACTATCCTGAACTAATGAGTTCAAGATATGAGTTCAAATCCCCCCCAACATCAGGGGAATTGAAATTCTAGAGATCATTTTTTTTTTATATTTTAAAGCTTGTTATATAAATCCATCTGCCTCAGCACTGTCTTCAGGGAAGCAAAGATGCCAACCTTATCCAATCTAGCCCTTATTCTGATGTGGTTTGACTCTCAATTGACCGCTGACCTGCCTGGGAAAACAGCACAATTCATGGGCTAATTCTGGACAGAGAATGAATGCTGAGTTTGTCAATGACATCCACATACTGTGAACAAATACAAAAATGTTGAGAGTGAAATTAAAAATAGCAACTTAATTTAAACTCTTGGTGTAGATGGATAGATCTTGCAGCTTAGGAACAGACCATTCAATCCGACTGATCGTAAACCCCTCCCTGACCCCAGTTGAGCAGCATAAATGCAGTGTAGCTGTAGCAAGCACTGACAAGTGCTCTGGATTTGAAACTAAACTTGTTTTCTCTCTTTCTCAGTTCTGATGAGTCCCTGCACATTAAACATTAATGCTGTTTCTCTTTCCACAGATGCTTCCTGACCTGCTGACTGTTTCCAGCATTTTCTGTTTTTATTTCTGGAATCCATTTTAATCTGGAAGATACTGTAGAATAACATAATGTGGCAAAAACAAGCTCCAAGATTTCCTGAATTGGAGGTAAGTCCTGGGGGACTGATGTGATCTCCAAAAATGTTCTTCATTTATGGTGGGAACAGTCAATGATCTTCCATCATTAAGGTCAGAAGTAGAGTTGTTTACTGATAGTTGCACAATGTTCAGTTTAATTTGCAAATCATCTGAAAATGAAGCCGCCTATGCCTCCATGTGACAAGATCTGAACTACATTTAGGATGTGGGCTGATACATGACAAGTAACACCCATAACACAAATGTGTCAGGTAATGACCATATCCTATATGAAAGAATCGTATCTCTGATATTTAATGGCATTTCTAAATCCATCCTCATCATCAATATCCTGGGGATCATCATTGATTGAGAACTCAGTTGGACAAGCCACATTAAAACTGTGGCAACAAGAACAGGGAAGAAGCTGACTATTCTTCAGCAAGTGACACATCTCTTGAATCCCCAAAGCCTTTCCACTATCTACATGTGCAAGTCAAGGGTGTGATGAACTACTTGCCACTTGCCTGGATGCGTGCAGCTCCAGCAACACCTAAGGAGCTTGACACCTTGCAGGACAAAGCTGCCTGCTTGATTGATGCCCATTCCACCACTGGTGCACTTTGACAACAGTGTGTGACATTACAAGATGCACTATAGTTACTTACCTGAGGTTCACGAACAACACCCCTTACCTCCTATCCTCAAAAAGGAACATCAGCTTCTGCAGGTTCCTCTCGAGATCATACACCATCTTGACTTGGAAATATATTTATGGTGCTTCATCATAAGCTGCAAATTTCTATAGATGTACAGTGGAGAGCATTCTGACTGGTTACATCACCACCTGGTATGGAGGCTGTGATGAGCAGGATCGAAAGAGGCTGCAGAGGGTTTTAGACTCAGCCAGCTCCATCACGGTCACAACCCTGCCTGCCATCGAGGACATCTTCAAGAGGCGGTGCCTCAAGAAGGTGGCATCCATCATTAAGGACCCTTACCACCCTCACCACAACATGCCCTCTTCATGTTACTACCATTGAGGAGGAGGTACAGGAGCCTGAAGACCCACGCTCAATGTTTCAGGAACAGCTTCTTCCCCTCCACCATCAGATTTCTGAATGGTCCATGAACCCATGAACACTACCTTGTTATTCCTCTTTTGCACTATTTATTTTTGTAACTTATAGTAATTTTTATGTCTTTACATCTTGCACTGTACTGTTGTCACAAAACAACAAATTTCACGACATATGACTGTGATAATAAACCTGACTCTGATTCTAATCATTACTGGGTTTAAATGCTGGAATACCCAACCCAGCAGAATGGACAATAAATGTTAGCCTTGCCTGTGAAGTCTGGATCCTGAATCTAAAAAAAACAACAAAAATGTGTAACCTACAATTCTAGAGGGTTTAGCCACACACAGTCAGCTGTAGAAAGCTTGGGTGAAGGCTTTGATGCAGCATACAGAAAAAGCCAATGGAACATGCGCAGTAAAATAGTTCGGTAAAGCCATGCAATGTCAAGGAGAATGGAGAAGTCCAGCAGCAACTCTGCACACCTGGAGTTTGTACAAATGCTGATCAGCATGGAGGTGATGGCCAATTCTGTTGGTACACTTGGGACCCAACCCTATACTGCATCCGATGGACAATGTCTCAGCTTGCACTACAGCATAAGCATGATGTGGCAAGCTCAGACTTCTGCTGTGCCAGTTTAGAGTGCTGTGATTGTGGCTGTGGACTTCAGTGTTCAAAGTGGCTTGCAGACTGTCACAGCAGTCCTCCACCCTGTGCCCTTACCCGCATCTGTCAGCCTGGCAGCCTGACCTACAAGATCCAATCTATAGCTAGGGCTCTATACATGCAGACAGGTCAAGGTCACCATCCATCTACATTGTCCTCTTCTTCTACCAGCTATGCTGCAGCAACAGGGGTAAGAACTGGGTAATGCACTTGGGTGATTACTTGAAGCTTATGTGGCAATATTGTTTCCTTTGATTTATAAATTTTGGTTTAGAATATTTATTCTATGTTGACTGTTCTTTTGCTTCAATGATCAGCAACAAAGGGGAAGGTGATATTTGGAACTGTGTGTGAAGTCATAATTGACGTTTGTTCACTGGTATCACAGTTGGATGGTTGCTCATGGACAACTGTCCAGACAGGGCTGTCTAAGTTGTGTACTCCTTTCCTCCTCTTCCTCCTGTTCCTCAGGTGCTCACTAAAGGCAAGGGCTGAACCTTAAAAGTGGCAAGATTGTACAGTTGACACCACAAATGTTGTTACCACTCAGCCAAGTGCTGTTGACTACCTGCAGCACATTCTAGGCAATGGCAGCATTGTTTCAGCACACCAGTGGTTTTCTACATCACAGTTTTTCTTGTTGTAAGCATGTTTC
Source organism: Pristis pectinata (assembly GCF_009764475.1). Lineage (NCBI taxonomy): Eukaryota > Metazoa > Chordata > Chondrichthyes > Rhinopristiformes > Pristidae > Pristis > Pristis pectinata. The sequence goes on along the minus strand of NC_067405.1, from coordinate 92,841,269 downwards.
ACACAAATGGATGGATCATGCACCAGAATAATCAGCCATACCATAAGTTGTTAAGCCTTTGATTTGCTGTGGTGGCTCATGTACAGATAGCACCGTTGATTGTTGCAGATTGTAAGTGTTGTGACTGCTGCTAGGATAGTGGGCATTGACCTATATTATGCATGGCCTGTTATCATTCACCAGCTGGACAAAGAGCAAGTAGAGTCCCTTTGCTGAGACTCTCAGTTGACATACAAAGACCATGTGTGACTTATGTCTAGTTACTAGAAGTCTGCACCATGGCAAAACCTGCTAACCTTTCAGAACCATGCCTTTGTTCATAGAGTCATACAGCACACCATGTCCATACTGACCTTTATGCGTATCTCCACTAAACCCATTTGCCCACATTAGGACTGTGTCCTTCTATGCCTTGTAAATACATAGAATTTATTTGTGTCCATGTAAATGCCTCCTAAGCAAAGTGATCATGTCTGATTCCACCACTTCCTCTGGCAGCATATTCTAGATTTCAACTACTCTGTATAAAAACAAAAATTACCACTAAGATCTCCTTTAAACCTCCTGCCTCTCAGCTTAAAATTATGCCCTCTAGTTTTTAATAGCTCTGGGGCTTTTTGGCAAGAGAGAGGAAAATGTGTTGGACTCTTTCTGTACAGAGAATGGCTGAAACAATGCAAGATGTTGTCCATGACCTCCAGCTCCAACATGGAAGGAGCCCAATGCCTAAAAATTCATGGTGACTGTTACTTTGATTGCCATTGGAATGTGGTCCAAGAAGTCTTTGTGGTAGTTGCAGCAGATAGCAGGTTTCACTGTAGATGTTCTTACTGAAGAACAGAAGGATGTGTGCAGGCTTAGAAGGACCACAGTGAACATTGCTCCCAATGTCTTGTTTCTGTGCTGTGGCTTTGGTGTAATTCCAAAACAAATAATTGAATTGAGGAATAAGTAGTAATTAAAACTACTTTTTTGACATCATAAAGTAGCCAAAAAGAAAACAACAAACCCAGAAAAAGATTGTAGATATATTTAACAAGGACGCACAACTTGGGAAAATGGAACATAAACAGTCCTCACAATATTATTCATTTCTAATCTCCCTGGACTATAAAATAACTTCTTATTAACTTGCCGACCAACCAGATTTTACTAACCCCATTTCCCCTGAAACTGCTGCTTAAAGGGCTAATATTCAACCTGAAACCTTTGTCCTCTCTGAGTTTTGTGACTGTCTGTGACCTCCAGTGTAGCCGATGAATACCCATTGAAGTCAGGGGTCTCAAAAATTATGCTGCTGTTGATCTATGTCGTACCTCACGGTTGGCTACTTATTATGTTTGGGAGATTACCCAAACTCTTCATTCAGGAGGAGAAAACTTTGTTTACTTTTTCTTTGCTATGCAGCAAGCGTGGGATTTTTTTCTGCATTGCAGGTCTTTCTGAAGGGCAGACATTCAGAGTCTGCACATACAGAGCTCCTCCCCGCAGAGGCATCCCTGGCACTCTCCTATGGATGTGGATGTTCTCCATAGCTCCCTTGCACAAAGATCATGCCCATTGTTGGCACTACTATTCTTCTCCAGCCTCCTCTGGTCCCTCCCACTCCGTACCCATTATTGCAAAATACATTCATTAAGCCGAACATTCCCCTGGTGCTGGTAAAGTTCTGCTTGTATTGTGGTAAATCACCCTGAGAGGCCAATACAAAGATCACATCTGCAAGACCAAAGCCAGTAAGTGCCAGGACTCGCAATAGATCAACAGAGTGGTGCTACACAGAGAAACCAGATAATGTGTTCTGTGAACCTCACAATTCAAGATCGCGATGTTAATGGGACTTTCACAACCCTATCTTCAAAGTCATTAAAGGTAGTGAAGTAATTTCTATGCTTATTTCTTGGGGAATAGCAGAGCACATGGTCATAAACATTCAGGAAACATTGAGCACATACAGCATGGCTCATGGGGCTGGCCTGCAGTGACCCAGAGCTTGCTCCAAATTCCCCAGAGGACTAGTAATTTTCATAAGTTGTTTGATACTCCAAATCAAATCTAAAGAATCCCCACATATACCTTAGTGCCACTGAATATGTGCTGATCTGTGTGAGGCTAAGCAAGAGCGTAGGCTGAAATGCTGATTGATGCCATGATTTGCTAATTCTGCAGAATTCATGTGCCTATTAACTGTGTTTTTGCTAATACCTTCACCAATGTGCTATGCATCTCAGACACCACTTTGGGATCAATTTGTAACCCACAGCATTCAAAATAACCACATTACACAACTGAATTTTATTGCTTGTGTCCCCATTCAAAGACAATCATTAAGCATTCATTATAAATAGCTTGATGATATTGTTAAAATGTAAGGAACGGCTGTAAACAGACCCATTAAGCTGTACACTAAAGAAAGCATCCAGAAATAGTGAAATCCCGTAAAGTATACTTTATATATTGCATCTCCATATGTTTTATAAGCCCCTGCATTTATTTTGTTCTTATTTTTCTCAATAAGCACTTATTTGACAAGGTTATAGAACTAGATTTCACATACCAGGAAAGTATAACTGTGATGTGGAATTCATTTGAACAGAGCTGATTTTAGTCATAAACCTAATCACCATATGCCAACAAAAAACCTCAAAATAATCTGTTTTAAGGCTGCTTGCATGTTTGGCCAGCTGCCTCACTTGGAATATTCTAGTTTCCAGGCAACCTGCTTTGCTGAGACCTTCCCTGAAGGAGTAATGATTTCTTCTTACACACAATCACAAATTTCAGATTTCAATTTACCATTTGTGTGAAGTTGTACTCAGTCTTTCTTCCATCTTAGTTTCACTGCTAGTTCAGCTTTATTTTTAACTAACAGGTCTATGCATTAATTTATGTCTTGGATTTTGGTTTGAAGTATCAATTGTCCTGATGGAACTACCAACAATTCCCTGCATATGTGTCAACCAAGTTCAGAGTTCCACATTTGCAGGGGAAAATCCCTAACTTGCTGGCCACACTTGCCAGCCACACTTTGCCAGCCTTTTCCTGATTATATTCTGACCCTGAACTCCTCATGGACATTGATTTCACAAGCTATTGCTTTGATGCTGTTTTACCTTGAGAACTTTTTTAAAAATGTTCCCAAGGTTTTTAGGGGCTGACATGCCAGGAACTGAATGAGTTTGCTTTTACCAAAGCTTCTGCTCAATGAACTGCTATGCAACATGGGTGCTTGTAGGCATTTAGGTTGGTGTGCACCATGTCAGGAAGAGTCAATGGATGTTATGGAAAGCCAAAGTAAGCTGCTGGATTAATGCATTCAGGAGTCTGCTCCACTGAAAATCAGTAATCTTCCCACAGCTGTGCACAAGGACAAGCAAAGGATAGAGAAGACAGGCATGAAGTAAGTACGTAATGGTGATTAGTTGTTTGTATAATATTTAACATAATTTTTATAGACTTGGTTTTGAATTTGTGTTGACTTGACTTGTATCCAGTGACCATAAAGTACAACAGGGATTATTGGTGATAGGAGAATTGAGACTATCTTTGTTGAATATGTTTCAGGAATAACATGGTCAGAAAAGACTTGCTTTGTTTCTTTTCCCTTCCTCCTCCTCTTCCTTCTACTCATCCTGATAAACAATTGCTTGCCATATACACCGGTGCTAAAGGCCATGTTCACCCAGGGTCTTCGAGGAGCAATTCTTCTGAATGAATCAGAACAGGGAACAACATGTGACATGTCTGCACTTCATGCTCATTAAAACATACTACATGCTTCTGATGCAGCTGCTGTGGTGAAACAAGCAGGCATTTTCTATTCCAAGAGATTTTCTATTTTGCTGGAGAGCAGAGGATCAAGAAAGCAGGTGGCTTTGTGACACTTGTAGAAACTACACCATATTGCAGTGTGTCATTGACCAAATGCATTTTGTTTTGTGAATGCTAAAAGCAACTCAGAGGTTCACCACAGCTAGAAGGAATTCCACTTCCTCAATGTGTTCTGTGTGTGTATGTGTGTGCAGGTGCGCGCGCGTGTGTGTGTGTGCGCGCGCGCATGTATGTGTGTGTGCGTATGCGTGTGTGTGCATGTGCGTGCATGTGCGTGCATCATTATCTAGCGTCCAAGCAGCAGACATGAATACTTCATTCTGCAAGCCACTGACCCAGTGTATTTGAAACTCCATGATAACCCAAAGGACTGTTACAAGAAGACAAGGCTTTTCCCCTAACCACAAAATTCTTGAATCCAATATGCAACATACGTGCATGCAGATAATGTGCATATGCTGCACTGCTAGGCATAATCTGCTAAAGCAGACAATGAGCAGGCTCGAACAGTGATTCTCAAACAATGATTATGCAAACTGTTTGCTCTAGAGGAAGCCTCTAGCATTTACCAGAATGGGTTTCAAAACTCATGACAATCTCTATATGCTGAAAAAACCTTGCTATCATAAGGTCTCAGCTCTTACCAGCAATTATTTTGCAAGCATTTGTGGGGAGGAGGAGGAAAGGAGAAAAAAAACAAGCCAACCCTTTTCCAGCCAAGCTGTCCTTGACCCACACGTCTGACTGTGTTATAAATAAATACAACCCCAATTCCCCATTCACCAATAGTCCCCGCTGTACATTCTCTCTGCAGTTAATCATTACCACAATGCCAAAATCAAAGTCAAAACAAAATTAAAACCAGATTTATAAAGCAAAGCATGGAATATTCTACAAACAATTAATAGGCCTTTGTGATTGCTGTGGTGCCTGCCTTCTGCATGTCGTTGCCTATTCCTAGAACTCCTAAGCACTGCTGGACCAAATGCTATAGATGGGCTTGCAAGTTGACTTTGACCAAGTTTGCATTTCAATGTCATGTCTTTGGACTGCATTTTGTGGCAATAGTCCTGGACTGGCTGGCTGAGAAGTAACAACAAGGTATAATGGGGACGAGGCAGTGGTGAGATTGTAAATAACCTAGGTTCAGTCATGATCTCTGCTGCTGCCTCTGTGGAGTTTGCAGCTTCTCTCTGTGACCACGTGGGTTTCCCCTGGGTGTTCTGGTTTCCTCCCTTAAAATGTGCGAATAGCACTGTTAATTGATGATTGTAAGTTGTACATTAGTAGTAGAATCTGGAGGGCAATTGATGAGACTGCAGGAGGAATAAAATGGGTTAGGGTAGGATTAGTGTAAAAATGGGTGATTGCTGATAGGCATGGACTCGCTGGGCATAGATCCCATTTCTCTTCCTCCCCCTTCCCCTCTCTGAGGCAGAATATTCTGTCCTTAGCAGGGGCCTCACCTTTGTCCCCCCTGTGCCCGTCTCTGAACGAGTTCCGCACCCACCATGACGTCAAGCTCTTCTTCCGTCGCCTCTGTATCCAGGCCTACTTCTTGGCCAGGATTCCCCACCCCCTACTGATGACCCCTGCTTCTGCCTTAATCTCTCTTTCTCCTCTTAGACACCTCATCTTGGCCTTCTGCCCGCTCTGGATCTCTTCACCTTTAACTGCTGACGGGACAATAACTGTCTTGACTTCACCACTCCTGTTACCTATTCCAACCTCACCCCCTCTGAACGCACTGCCCTCCACTCTGTCCATACTAATCCTAATCTTACTATCAAACCGGTAGACAAGGGTGGTGCTGTTGTAGTCTAGCAGACTGACCTTTACCTTGACGAAGGCCAGACTTCAACTCTTGGACACCTCCTCTTACTTACCCCTCTACCAAGGCCCCACCAAGGAACATCAGCCATTGTCTCCCGCACCATCACTGACCTTATCACCTCTAGAGATCCCCCCTCTACAGGCCTCCAACCTTATAGTTCCCCGACCCCACACCGCCCGTTTCTACCTCCAGTCCAAGGTCCACAAACTAACTGCCCTAGTAGGCCCATTGTTTCTGCCTGCTCCTGCTCCACTGAACTCGTGTCCTCATATCTTGACTCCATTTGTCCCCCTTGGTCCAGTCCGTTCCCACTTCTGTGACACTTCACATGGTCTCCATCACTTCAACAACTTTTCAGTTCCCTGGCCCCGACTGCCTCATTTTCACAATGGAAGTAGGGTACCTGTACACTTCCATCCTCCATCAGGAAGGCCTTAAGGCCCCACCAAGGAACCAGTTTCTGCTCCACTGTCACCGTCCTCCATCTGGCAGAACAGGTACTCACCTCAACAACTTCTCTTTTGACTCCTCCCACTTTCTCCAAACCAAAGTTGTAGCCGTGGGCACTTGCATGGGCCCCAGCTATGCCTGTTCGCTACTGGAACAGTCCATGTTCCAAGCCTAGAGCAGTAACGTACCCAAACTCATTCTCCGCTACATTGACGTCTGCATTGGTGCTGCTTCCTGCAACGCATGCTGAGCTCGGAAATTTCATCTCAATTTTGCCTCCAAATTTACTTGGTCCATCTCCAATACTTCTCTCCCCTTTCGCTCTCTCTGCCTCCATCTCTGGAGACAGATTAACCACGTGACATCTTTACAAACCCACTGAACTCCCACAGTTACCCTGATTACAACTCTTCCCACCCTGTCCACTTGTAAGGATGCTATCCCCTTCCCCCAGTTCCTCAGCGTCCTGCCACATCTGTTCCCTTGGATGAGGCTTTCCATTCCAGGACATCATGTCCTCTTGTTTTCAGTAACCGGGTTTTCCTTCCATCACCATCAATGCAGCCCTCACCCTCATCTCCTCCATTTCCCGCACATCTGCCCTCACCTCAGTCTCCCCCCCCCCCCAACATAACAAGGGACAGGGTTCCCCTTGTCCTCACTTATCACCCCACAAGCCTTTGCATTCAACACATCATTTTCCGCAACTTCTGCCATCTCCAACGGGATCCTACCACCAGGCACATTTTCCCCCTCACCTCCCATCCCCCCCCCCCCACTTTCTGCAGGGATCACTCTCTCTGTGATCCTTTGTCCACTCATCCCTCTCCACTGATGACTGATGACCCTCCCGCACTTATCCCTGCAACCGCACCTGTCCCTACACCTCCTCCCCTCACCACTATTCAGGGCCCTAGACAGTCCGTCCAGGTGAGACACTGCTTCACATGTGATTCCCAAGAGTCTCAGTTTATTACATCCGGTGCGGCCTCCTCTACATCGGTGAGACCCGACGCAGATTGGGTGACCACTTTTGTCGAGCACCTTTGCTCCATCTGCCGCAAAAGCAAGGATCTCCCAGTGGCCACCCACTTCAATTCCACATCCCACTCCCATACTGACATGTCCTGTCGATGGCCTCCTCTGCTGCCATGTTGAGGCCAGACAGCAGGTTGGAGGAACAACATGTCATATTCCGCCTTTGTAGTCTCCAACCAGAGAACCTCAACATTGATCTTTCTAACTTCTGGTAACCCCTCCCCTTTCCTCTCTCTCCCCCCGCCCCCCCATTTTCCCCTTTTCTCCCCTTCCCTTTGTTTTCCCTCATTCCTGTGATCCCTCACCCCTTCCCTTTCCCCTTCTTCGCCTTCATGACCTGCCCACCCTATTCCCCACCTCCTTCCCTTTATTTCATGGTCTACTGTCCTCTCCTACTGGATTCCTTTGTCTTCAGTCCTTTGCCTCTTTCACTTATCACCTCTCAGCTTCTTACATCACTCCCTTTCGTCCCCCCCACCCACCTACCTTTCCCCTCTCACCTGGACTCACCTATCACCTGCCAGCTTGTGCTCCTCCCCCTCCCCTGACCTTCTTATTCTGGCTTCTGCACTCTTCCTTTCCAGTCCTGATGAGGGTCTGAACCCGAAACATTGACTGTTTGTATCCCTCCATAGATGCTACCTGACCTGCTGTGTTCCTCCTGCATTTTGTGTGTGTTGCTCAGATTTCAGCATCTGCAGAGTCTCTTGTGTACCCCATTCCTGTGCTGTCTCTCCCTAAGATGCTAAAAGATGCACGTTTCACAGAGTCACTCCTTAGTCCTGGCACCCAGGTCATCTGTTAGACAGATTCTTGTGGCATTCAGCAATGCCCTTTGAATACTGATACCCAGAGCAAGAATAGCAGAGTCTGAGTACCCATTGTAACACCAGATTTTGGGTCGTTTCAGTCTTGTTCTGCGATGGCAGTTAAGATATTGGCCATCAGAAGCCTGCAGGATGCCTAGGAGATTGGGCAACTGGTGGTGCGGATGTGCAAAAGGAATCACTCATAGTTCTGTGTCAGGACAGAATGGGCACCACACGCTGCACACAGCTTCATGTGAGGCTGGCATTGAACTGCTTCATACTCTTTGATATTTCACAGCCCTGCTAATACACCAGCTATTTCATTGCACATACTCATTTGCATTCTCCTGTGGGTTCTGCAATGGAAATCTTCATTATTTCCTCTGTATTTGTGTGTGACCATGACCTTTGGTGAGCTGCCCTGCCACTGCCTTTTCCCCTCTCCTAGCTGCAGGCCACTTGTACCTAGTAGCTCATTCACACCATTCACATTGTATAAGTGCCTGGGCTGAGTGGGATGTGTCTTCTCTTTCAAACTGTTTCTTCCAGTTCACTCCCATGTGATTCTTCCACTGTTGCCTGGCCAACTGGAAATATAAGTTAGGACTGTTGGATGGGGGGTGGTGTTGGTGGTGGGTGTTGGGGGGGAGTAGGAGATGCATAAATACACCACTTGCAGCTCATATAATCAGAAGAGACTATCTGATGCAGATGTGAGAAGATGTTTAAAAGACACTTAGAAAGGTATATGGATAGGAAAGTTTTGAGGGATATGGCCAACTGCAGGCAAATGGGACTAGCTCAGGTAAGCACCTTGGTTGGCATGGACGAGTCAGGCTGAAGGGCCTGTTTCTGTGCTGTATAACTCTATGATTCTATGACTTAGGAATTAGGTACAAGGATATTGTCCATTCTTAATGGTCCAGTTTGGATGATCAATTGAAATTGTTTCAGGTAAAATTCAAATTATTAAAACATTAACAATTAAAATATAAAGCATTCACTTAAAACCACATTAAACTACTGTTAATTACTTAAAAACATAAATAAATGTTCAGAGAAATAAACAGAAACAAAAACTTAGCTCAACATACCTTTTTCATGAAGGTTTGTGACTCCTATTCAAACAAGTGTGGTTGTATGAGGGTCCTAGATATGGGGTATTCCACACCTCTTAGCTCAATAAATTATAGAATGCCCCTGACTTCAGTGCTATCTCTAGGGGCAGTGTGGAAGATCAGATCTATGTGCATCTGACCTCCAATACATTTTCTACATAACCAGCAGTAAGAGCCAGCAGGATCCAGCTCTTTGTTTTTTTTATTAAGTGAGACTAGTGAAACCAAAATGAGCTTCAGTATTTTTTTTCACAGATTTATTTGAATTTGTGCTGCTATATTTCTTTCAATTAAAGTCTACTTGCTATTTCCTTGAATCAGATTGTGTCAGCTTCTGTCTCTGTATTAACAATGCTCCGAAACCGGTTGGTGGGATATGTAAACATCAGGTGCAGAGAAAAGACAAACACAACTATCTTTTGTTTTCCAGCACCCCAATGAAATTGCTTCACTTTGTTTCAATGTTTCCTATTCAAGTAATATATTAAGACCATTTACTGAGTTTTATTTTAGCAAACTGTCCTTATCAGTTTGACTAAATAATTAGAGACATTCCCTTAACTATCAAGGTCTGATAGACTATCAATTAGCTGGCTGGTTTGAGGCAGACAACCACTGTGAGATGGGAACAAGATGGAATTTTGCCATCCGTTTGCCTGAAAAATTTTTTCTTTTTCATTAAACATCAGATTACAATGAACCCCATAAACAAACTCGAAACAAGAGCACTTCTACCAAAGGATCATACATGCAGGCAGATGTCCAAGCTCCTTGTCTCTGTTACTTCATTGAAATTCTTAAAAATGAGCTTTTTCACATTGTTCAGTGTATTCAGATGCTGGTGAGTCCGTTCTTGACCCTTGAGGCAAAATGGCACATAGCTTGGAGAGTGGAAACAATTTGTTGTTTTTCTCTCTCTGTTCTGCACATGCATGTTTGTTAGTATCCCACCACCTTTTAGTGCATCAGCCCATGCTTCACAGGCTTCTCGTGTCCAGGAGTGAAAGAAAGTGACTGATGGGTCTCTCTTTTCCTTTTGTTGTGAGGGAGGCTTCATTTATATGATTGTCAGTGTGAGATAGCAGAGTTCTTGTTCAAACAACTGATGTCAGAAGAACATGAATCTTTGCAGAGTTATCTCCTTGCTGATCTGATGAAACATTACTAGTCCAATAAGTAGTTTCTGAGAAAGTATTTAACACAATTGCAGTTATTGTCAATAGGCCACATTAAGGCAACAATTTTGTCCCTTCAGTTAGCTAGGTCATATAAGCCTGAGATATTCTATGTAAGGTATTAGACTTTGAACATCAGATACTTTTTTCTGTGTCGTTCCATCACAATTTTATTGAACTGTAGTTTAAAGGCTCTTTAACATGGTTGCATTGAATATTTAATCCTACAAATAGTCAAGCTCTAGGCTTTTTTCTTTTTTTTGCCATGTTGTATTTCATTGTAGTTTATGTTTCTGCTTCATTCATTTTTCATAATATTTGTTTTTTGTCTGATTCAACTGAGTATTGTTCTTTCCCCATTTAAGGGCAGACAACTCATTGCAGGGACTTGTTTGTGTACGTTTGGCTGACTCATCCATTAGTTTTCTCTGTGAGACAGACTAGGACTCTTGATGTAGGCAATCAAGGATCCTAATCTAGTTGATAATTTGACTGTGTTTTACAGGGGTATATTAATGTGTCATTTGACTGGATAATCTTACTTTCTTGTTGTTTTGTGTGAACTTAGTTTGTCCTTCAAATTTAGCTATACCAGTACTGGGAAATGTAAAACTTTTAGTTAGTGTTACTTAATAACACTGTCGGGTATAGCTTGGCTAGTAAAAACTTGCTACAGTGCAGGAAGCTGGTGGGTTTCAATTTTACTGTAGTAACTTCGGGAAAGGAAATCCAGGCTGAACACTATGGTGTAATTCTGTGGAAATGCTACACCCCAGCGGAGTTGTTGCCTTTTGGAAGGGAAATTAAATGTAAGGCGGATTTAAAAGATCCCATGGCACTATTCCATAGGGAACCTATCTTTAATGTCTTATCTAGTACTTATCTCTCAATCAATGTTACTAAAATACCCAGTTATCTGTCATTACCATGCTGCTATCTATGGGAGTTTCTTGTGCTAGCTACTCAATAAATTGGACTACTTGGGTGGCCAGCAGCATGTGATTAGTGTTGACTGGACAGAGAAATCATCACAATGAGGTCATTATGCAAATTGTGTGTGCACCCAATGCAGGATGAAGCAGCCATAGGTTAATCACACATCAAGAAACTTCCTTGAAAAAGTACAACATTCCTACCAATTCCTGGGAACCTCTGGACCATGGGCATTCAAATTGGAAAGGATCATTTGAGATGATATTGAGAACCTGAAGGCCATGTATTGGAAATATAGTGGTTCTGCTCTAAGAAATAGATCACCTCACAAACTTTCCACCTGACCACCTTATCACCACTTTCTGACCCAAATTTGGAAGAGTCTATGGTTCCCATTATTAGCCACCTCAGAATCCAAATAGCCAGAATGAAAGCAAGTCTCCTCGATCCCAAGGGACTACCTAAGAAGAAGAATCACATATTCTCCACACACATTTTCCATCACTATCCAATTTACTCTTCAGTGGTTCTGGGAAGACAAAACACAAAATTGGTGTCAAAACCTGCATCGACTGATCAATATAAAACTGGTCAAGTGACATGGAAGTAGCTGAACAAAATAAATGAGCTTCCCACATTCTTTTTAGGCAGTCCCTTGGAATCGAGGGTGAATTACTTCCACTCTAGTTCTTAGGGTTCCAAGATGAGATAATTAATGTAGTCAATGTAGGGTCCAAAGACTTCAGTTCACATGGGACAGGTGATGCTTGACAGTGCAGGAGGGTGGGTTGTATGCAATATTGTGCACTTCTGCTGTTTGTACATGACGTCGATATGCCCTCAGTGCCTCTTTCATGAGAAAGTACCTTCCTAGATGTTTTTTCTTCATTCCGGGTAATCATGGACCAGCAATTCCCATGAGTCAGCAAGTGTGTTACTTTATTCAAGTAGACGTCGAGAACTTCTTCAAGTGTTTCTCTGTCCTTTTGGAAACCTGCTGTGACACAGTTCAGAGAAGAGTTGTTCTCTCGGGAGTCTGGTGTCAGCATAAGGGCAATGTGATCCACCCACCAGAGCTCGTTGAGTATAATCAAGGCCTTAATGCTGGAGGCAATAGCCCACAAAAGGATTTAACATTGGTTCACCTATCTTGTCAATGGATATGGAGGATTTTGATGGTACCTCTCCAATATTTTCAGGGCAATACTGTAGGTTTCCATGTCTCTATAGTACAACGGAGAACAGAAATCACCACTCCTTGGTAGATCATGAGAATGGTACCAGATCTGAGGTGTCAATCTTCAGGATTCTTTATCTCCGCTGGCTGGCTCATTGGACATAGTGATGTATTTGGTCATTGATGTCTCCCCTCACTGAGAGGAAGTTCCTGAGATATGGGAAGTGATCCACTCACTTTGGATCTTGATTGTCAGGGGACAGTCAAGAGCAGTTTGATAGGAGACCTTAGTTTTCAAGGCCCAACTCTTTCACACTTCAGTGAAGAAATCATGACTTTGGGCTCTGTCTTTGAATGACCACATACTTAAGGGTTGTCTGTGAAAATTGAACCAATGACTGAGGCTGGGGCAATGATGATTCTGGAGTGCAGATGACAAAGGTTGAAGCGTTTCTTTAAATCTGTGAAGCATTTCGTTCTGTAAATTACCTCTATTCTAGCATATTGGAGGTGACATGTAGAATTGCAGTGAGAAATATTGAGAAGAGAGTTGGTACATTGATGTAGCCTTGCTTGACTCCAGTCTTCACTGGAATTGTATCTGTGGTAACCAGCTGGTTAAGATCAAGGCTCGTTTGTCATCATTTAGCAGGCATAGAATGTAATGAATTTCTGAGGGCAGGTGCATTTGTTATGGGTTGTCCTCGGTTGCCAGAGTGGAAAACTTTTGTGAAGTCAATAAAGGCTGGGTATGTGGTTGCATTATTCTTTTTTTCTATATTTTTCTTGGACACAGTGAAGACATTCATTGTACTTCTTGATGGATTGAATCAGCATTGCAACTCTAGGAGGTGTGTTTCTTCCACTGGGAAGGGTGGTTGAGAAGGACCCTGGCAATGACTTTCCATGTGGGCAACCCTTCTATATTCCTTGTATTTGAACTTGTCTCCTTTCTTGAAGATAATCAGAATTATGGCACCTGCAACATGCTGCTCTTTTCCCAGATGAGATGAGGTCATGGATTTGTACCTCCAAAATGTTTTAATATTTCAACATGCTTCAATATTTCAGCCGGAATTTTGTCTAATTCTGAAGCCTGATTGTTATTCAGCTGTTGGATGACCTTTTCAATCTCATTCCAGGTTGGGGTGGTACTAAGAATGTTGTGGATAGTGCACTGTGGGATGAAGTGAAAGACACTTGTGTCAAAGGCAGAGTCTTGGCTGAGAAGATCTTTGCAGTGCTTCTTCCAATGGGCACTGACTGTCATTGATAAGCTTCCCTCAGTTCTCAGCTCAATGAGATGTGGTATTGGGTAATTGAGCCACAGATGGGTTCGACATTACTGAAGAATCCACACGTGTCATGGTTGTGAGTTAGTTTCTGGATCTCCTGTGCTCTTTCCACCCACCATCTGTTCTTTAGGTTACGAGTCTTTTTGTTGGACCTCTGCCTTCAGATGTCTGTAGATCAATTTTTTTCCATTTGGAAGCATAATGATGTTTCCAGTCCAAAAAATGCCTTAGATTTTAGTTTCTGGGTCTCCTGGTCCTTCTCATCAAACCAGTTTTGTTATTTTCTGGTAAAGCCAGGAGTCTATTCACAGATGTTGATAATGGAGGACTTCAGGGAAGACCAGGCACTGCGGACATTCTATGGATCCTGTTGATTGGGAAGTAAATAAATGAATGAATTATGCATGTTTCCCATATTGTAATAGCAACTATACTTCAAAAATGTATCACTGACTTTGGGAAATCCTGCCATTGTGTAAGTCACTATAAAAATGCAACTTTTTATATGTAAATATCCTAAGAATGAAAAAATCACTCCAATTATAGAGTACAAAATAGGTCCTGAAATAGATTCAAATACCATAGAAAATGTCAGAAAGAAAGAAATGTGTCTCTCTTCGACATGTCAGAGTTATAGACATGCAGCTGAATCACCTTTCAGCCAGAAAATGGGTCAAAAGCAAACTGAAAATACAACAAATAAAGCTCCTTGAAAATCGTGTTTGTTTACTCAGAGTTACGGGATCTGTAAGCAATCAATACATCAAAAAAATTGGCACCATATATAACAAGCAATTCAGTTAGACTGACTGACTACTGTCAATGTTCCACTCAGACTGCTGGGGGGAATTCAAGGATTCAGACATTTCACTGCTAAATTGGGGAAATGGAAAAATGAAGTTACTGAGGGAAAGAAATCGTTGCTAGGTGCCCAAGAAATGCTAAGTTTGTAATAGGATCCCAGAGGAGCTTTGAATGGTTACAGCACAGAAGGAGCGAGTCATCCCATTGTGTCTGTGCCAACTATCTACTCGAATCATGTAGTAAGGAAAGATGGTATTCAGCCCATCTTGTCTGTGTTTACTTTTTGAATAAACTATCAAATTAGGCCTTCTATTCTGGTCTTTGCCTGTAACAAGCAACATGTCCTACTTTAACCATCTGTTCAATTCCAGTTTGAAGGTTAGTACTGAATCTATATCTAACCCCCTTTCAGCCAATGCAGACCAAATCTGATAGATAAATGTGTATAAGAAAAGCCCATCATCTCCTCATCTGTTACTTTTCACAGTTAATCTGGTTATCAACCAACCTGCCACTAAGTACACGGAAATGCCTAAGGCACCAGAGCCATCCTGAGTACATGACTGCTGACAATGAACCACAAAAATGTTTAGAGATTTTGGGTTCAGCAAACTCCACAGAATGCAATGAGATAGTTAAGCACTGGGAAGTGCAAAAGCTGCTCTGAACCTTCAGGTAGATCCTGAGATCATATGTAGACAGTTGGTAACCAGGAGAGCTCTTCTTTATTAATAAGGTGAATTTTTGATGTTATTTTGATGTTAATTTAAGTTCATTAAAGATCATGTTTTCTTTAGCCCCAATGTCAGATGTGGCTCATGAAGTATAATTCTCTCTTCACCATCACAGGTTTTGGGTTGAAGAGATACAAGATTCCTTTGTAGTATTGAGGGAGTAGTGTATTGTTAAAGGGGTTGCCTTTGGGTGAGATGTTAAACCAAGTGATGTGAATCACAAAAATTAAAGAATTGCACAGCGCAGAATAGTGGATGTAAAAATTGCTGGGACATAATTTTGGAGAAGAGCAAAAGAGTTAGGTCAGGTATTTTAGTATATATTTTATATATATATGTCCTTCAACCATCATTCCCTAAAAAAATCAGGTTATTGTTTTCCTTTTTGTGGGAGCTTGCAGTGTGCAAATTGCCTGCCGTGTTTAAAGACTGACTAATCTTCAAAATAATTTTATTGCCTAGCAATCCTAAACCATTTAACACAGGTCTCAAGTGAATCATCAATAATGTTCTGCTTGAACTAGAGGAAGTTTGTGACAACTTAGAGTGGATTTTGCAAGTTGTGTTTGATGAAGGAAAATGTCTTCTGGCCAATTTTCAATGAACGGTTACGTATGCCTTATGTAGCTCCCAAGGAATTTTGTGAAACATCTGATTATCCAGGAAGAATCCCTGCTGTGGTAAAAGATGTTTTCTTCCATGATACAGATAAAGATTGCCATGGTCATAAATAGGAATTAAATGCTGATATGCAGATTGACTCTAAAGGTGGACTGAAATATGGTCTGCTGAAGAAACACTTAAAATGTCTTCACTCACCAACAAATAAGGTGTCCAAAGAGTGACTAATCATCTGCACCATTCCTCTTCATTAACTACTGAAGAACTGTTGATTCCATATAAAACTATCACCATAAGAAGTATCCAAATGGAGATTTATCTAAAGGCCTCCATTGGGGAGGTCAAGGTTTGGGGCAGGAGACAGTGGTGAGAGCTCAATGGTCCGTCAATTGACAAATAAGGATATGTTGTAGCTTCCAGTTCTTCAAAATGACCAGCCAAATATAACTGTAATACCAAATTGGTTTGGAACTCAAGTTGCCAGAAATACTTTATGACTCACAGCATCAAGGAAACCATCAGAGGCACTGTCAATCCTGACTTGCTAATAACCTACAGGGACTGGAAGACTGACCACTGACCAAACAAGTTCAATGTAATCCTGAATACAGAAACATCATAGATCATGCATCAGATAAATTGAGCAACCAGTTTAGCAAAGTTAATTGGCATTTTTTTCCAAACAACCATTGAATAGAGAGAGTAGGGATGAATCTAACAGAATGCAGTATGTTAAATGCATGGGCAAAATTTCAGTTACAGACTTGTGGAAAGCAGTTACAACATTAAAGACATGACAATAAATATTGTTTGTTACTTTAACATTCAGAAGAAAGGTAAGGATGATGGAAGTTGGAAATGGAGGTGAAAGAAAGTTGATGTTATGGATAATTACAAGAGAGGATATGTGTAAATTATATATATATATTATATATATATATATTAAATACCATGCCTATATACTAATAACCTGAGTGTAAATAATCCATTTGCTGTAACTGAGTTGCATATTCTGAGTTCTACACAACCTGAATTAATTTGCAACAGGTAAATCCCCAAGAAATCTTGGGGCCCGATTTGAACTTCTGTGAATGAGTAGGTTTGTTGTTCTTCCTTGATTTGTTAATGAAAACTAGCTGAGAGCACAGCAGCATTTGAGAGGTCTTGAGAGTTGACTGACAGACCTGCCAATGAGGACACATGAGAATGAGAACTGCAGTCTCACAGCTGCTTTCATGAACAATTGAGAAAGATTCTGGTTAAAAAAAATCTTGTGTTAAGACGTAGGTTAAAAAAAATCTTTATGGCTAATTGAAGCTTAGTTTGTGAAGTTTGTAGTTCTGTTTCTAAACACTGGGTGGTTACCATAGTGTACTGCACTTTTTGCAGCTCTCTTTGGTTATATCAGTATGAGAGATGGAGGAGGACCGTGTTGAACGTCAGCTTGAGGCTCAAGAACAGGTCCTTACACACCTGCAATTGCTTTGGAGGGAGGGGATCAGTGAAGAGGCACAGCTTACAGGAAGCCTCATCTGCCACAAAGGGTGGATGTCAAGAAGAGGAGGTTCCCTGCCATCTCTGAACAACAGTGTCTTGGAAAGTGTCAAGGTATCATGATTGGTAGGAGCAAATATGAGCAGCCCATCAGAACCTCCAAGTCAGTGCCTGTCAAAGTCATTATTGTCCCAAATCTCTCAGCCTTAGAATCATTCAGGGGCTTTGAAGAGAACTTCTGTAGGATTGTGCAGTGCTCATTTCCCCACAAGTGCAAGATATCAATAACTGGACATGTGGCTCTGAAGGGATGCCTAAATCACCCAGGAGTATCCAGCAATCACTCTTACCAACATTGCAGCTGATCTGTAACTACAAGAAGATTTCTTTGCTGCTGAGTGCAGGATTTCCATGGAGCTGCAACAATGCCTTCAGCCTGTGGAGTTCACTTTACCTGATCTCTTTCCAAGATGGACCAGCTGGCTGCTTAGACATATGACTGGTGTCATACCTGAAGAGATGTACCAAGAAGACTAAGGAGTTCTACAGTCAAAGGTCTCTAACAACCAGAAGTCTCACTAAACAAGCTAGTGCTCTTCAGGTGCCTTGACCAAACTGGAGGCACCTGGGGTTCACACCAACCTAAACCTGAGGACCGGGAGAAAGGTAATGTAATCACTGCATGTTGCTGGCTGGGATGCCTTTATTACTCTGATGTACATCAGGGTACAGGTATAATGTACCTTATTCAAAGCAACAATCAGAACGAGCAGGCCCTTACCAAGCACCTGTATCCACTTGTTCGCGCTCCATCCATGGGCCCACCTGCTTGGATAAAGATTATTGTAAACACCTACAGCATTGGACCATTTATGATCAAGGCAAATTCTGCCAACTTCTCCATGTGTACAAAGTGTGGGGAACATCTGGCAGCACTTACTCCAGACATACTGTTTGACTGCCTCAAGGTGAAGCTTTTGCATCCAGCTGACCATAATTCTGCAGGCTCCAGCGCAGGACCCATTGCCATCATTTGCTCATGTTTACTGTGATGTGTGAATCCCAGGTGCACACCCAGACTTGCTGAAGACTAAGTATATGACTTGGTGTACAGTAGGTGCAGTCAGAGGGAGTGACCTCCTCAAAGAAGAGCTATGGTTGTTCTACTACACATCATGTGCAATTAACTGCATGAATTAGAATTTTCAAGGTAAGAATGTGTAAGGTTATCATTGTGCATATAATCATATTTCATTTGCTGCTGACATCAGTTCCAGATGAGGAAACATTGTATGAAATGTGCCTGGATGAAATTGGATTCTGCAGCTGTGAGACCTCCACCTGCCTGCCTCCATAGACCATGAATTTTGTCATATTAGTTATTTCTTCTTCTCTGCAGGAGTTATTGCAAGATTACTGGAGGAGTGCCTCCAGTTCTCTCTGTCTCCCTGATAGGAGAAAAAGAAGAGACTGGCAAGTGAAAACCATGGTGCATGTTGAACAAATGGATGGGAGAGCATTTGCTGTTGGTGATTATGAGGGAGAAGTGTGGCTTTGCTGATAACATCCTGCAGAACTTTGGACTCCCCTTTAGTTGTAAGATATACATGAGGCAAACTTGAAAAATGCAAGTTAAAATGGCAACAAATATAATGTCCTGCACATAAGAAACAGGCAATGCACATAACTCCATGGAAATTATCCAAGTAGCTAAAAGTTCAGTCCATCCAACCAACACAGAGCAGCATCTGATAAAGTAAATGGAAATAAAACAGGAAGTGCTGGAAATATTCAGCAGGCTAGGCCATATCTGTGAAGAGAGCACCAGAGTTAATGTTTCAGGTCATTTACCTTTGGAGCAATAATCTGAAAGCTGAACTGTATATTGAATAGATTACAATGCAAATTGAAAGAACTCGTGCTCAAACTTCTGTAAAGCAAATTTTAGGTAATTCAGATCATTGAGGTTCAAATGAGACTTTCAATCACGAAGACAGTCAGCACGAGATGTGAGACTGGTCCCCGAGTGGGCTCAACTAAATAGATAAGACTAGGAAAACTTACATTTTTCAACCTTAAAGTGAGATAATTGACAGAAGGTGTTATGAAGGTGTACAGAAAAGTAAATCTAGAATATTATTTTCACTAATGCCATAGCAGGTCAAGAGGCCACAGTGGGCTAGGACCCAAACTGGGCTAGGACCAGGGTTCTATTGGAAAGGATAAATACAGTAGTCAATAAAATTATAAACTGGTAAAATAGGGTGGAGTCCTGGTGAATATAATGTAAACTTATAGATGAAAGGAATAGGAGAGGAAGAAAAAGATTAAGGAAGAAGGTTAGCATGAATGATACAGTTGTAAAATGTAAATATGAAATTGACTTTAAAGGAAAGGGGAGTAATGAATAATAAGATCATTTAAATTGCCTACCAACAATATGCACAGAATCTGAAACAAAATGGAGGAGTGGAAGTACCAATTTGTGTTAGGGAGCTAAATATCGTGAAGGGGTAATTAAAATATGGTTTTGTAGCGACTCACCGCACCAGCATCGAACCGGCTCCCGACATTGCGAACATCATCGGAGGCCCCGATCCAAGATGGTGTGGGGCCCTCCTTCTTCCCCATTGTCGGGCTAGGAAAGGCCGCACGCGGGAAGGTCAGGTGACTTGCGCGTGACATCAGCGCGGAACTGTAGCACGGGAAGTTTTCGGATATTAAAGGCGCACCGCGTCCCTGTCATTCATTTGACTTCTGATTTCAAACCAGTGACTATGTGTCTTCATTTCGTAGTGTGTAGCTAGCCGCTACATTGGTGACCCCGATGGGTCCAAACGTTTTTGGACCCACGATGTCTGCACAACAAGAGGTACAGGCAGTAGCCCTTAAACTGCCCACCTTCTGGACCCTCAGGCCTCATGTCTGGTTCAACCAGGCCGAGGCCCAGTTCCAGATTCGCCAGATCACCAGGGACGACACCAAGTACTACTATGTGGTGCGCGCCCTCGACCAAGACACCACAGCCCAGGTCGAGGACTTCATTCAGGCGCCCCCAGAGCAGGAGAAGTACGATAAGTCCCTCCTTCTCGAGACTTTCGGCCTTTCCCAATGCAAACGGGCCTCCCACCTCCTCCACCTCAATGGGTTGGGTGACAGACCCCCCCCTCCGCGCTCATGAACGAGATGTTGGCCCTGGCAGATGGCCACAAAACCTGCCTGATGTTTGAGCAGGCCTTCCTGGAGCAGTTACCCGACGACATCCACATGCTCCTGGCGGATGCTGATTTCAATGACCCCCGGAAGGTGACTGCCCAGGCGGATGTCCTTTGGCGGGCGAAAAAGGAGAGTGGGGTGTCCATCGAGCGCGTTGCTACGCCACGTACCCAGCGGCCCAGCAGGCCAGACCCGGCAATCGAACACACCCCACCTGCCACCAGGTCTGAGACACCGACCAACCAATGGTGTTTCTACCACATCAGTGGGGCGCTGACGCCCGTAGGTGCCGGCCACCATGCAGGTTTCTGGGAAACGCCAGAGCCAGCCGCCGCTGATGGCTACGGTGTTTGGCCACCCAGATAGCCTCTTGCATGTGTGGAACAGGCGTTCCAGACGTCATTTCCTAGTGGACACCGGAGCTGAAGTCAGCGTCATGCCTTCCAACAGCCATGAGACTCGCAACTGCACACCAGGACCCGCCAACGGTAGCACCATTCGGACCTTTGGCACCCGTTTGGTGCACCTCCAGTTCGGCACCTGCAACCTTACTTGGAATTTCATCCTGGCTGCCGTCGCGCAATCACTCCTTGGGGCAGACTTTCTTCGCACCAACAGTCTGCTGGTTGACCTGCAGGGTAAGCGTTTGGTACATGCCAGGACCTTCCAAACGTTCACACCCCTGCCTGCAACGGTCGATGCCATCTGCCATTTCGCCAGACCCACCTCCATCAAGGGCCTGCAGGAATTCCTCGGTATGGTAAACTTTTATCACCGGTTCATACTATCTGCCGCCCGCATCATGCGCCCATTGTTTGCTCTCCTGTCGGGCAGAAGCAAGGACATCGTTTGGTCGGAAGAGGCTCACACCGTATTCATCGACACCAAGCAGGCCTTGGCGGACGCCGTCATGTTGGTGCATCCTCGCACGGACTGCCCTCACGGTTGACGCCTCCAGCACAGCGGTCGGAGGCGTTCTAGAGCAGCTTATCGAAGGGCGTTGGCAACCGCTGGCGTTCTTCAGCAGGCACCTTCGACCACCAGAGCTCAAATATAGCGCCTTCGACCACGAGCTGTTGGCGTTGTACCTGGCCATCAGACACTTCCGATACTTCTTGGAGGGCAGGCCGTTTACAGCTTTCACTGACCACAAGCCGTTGACCTTCGCTTTCAACAAGGTCTCAGATCCCTGGTCAGCACGGCAGCAGCGGCACTTGTTGTACATCTCAGAGTTCACCACTGACGTCCGCCATCTGTCTGGGAAAGAGAACGTGGTCGCGGATGCACTGTCACGGTCCACCATCCAAGTTTTGTTCTGGGGGTGGATTTCGGCATCTTGGCGGAGGCACAGCGAACAGACATGGAGATGTCCAGCTATCGCACCGTAGTCTCGGGCCTGCAACTTCAAGACCTACTGGTAGGCCCCAGTGAGCGCACCCCGCTCTGCGATATCTCCACAGGTAGACCCCGCCCCATCGTCCCAGCTGCCTGGCGCCGACGGGTGTTTGATTCCATCCATGGCCTCACACGCCCATCCATCCGGACTACTGTCCGGATGGTGTCTGACAAGTTCGCCTGGCATGGCCTGCGTAAACAGGTTTCTGAATGGGCCCGGTCCTGCACACACTGCCAAACCTTGAAAGTACAGCAGCACATCAAGGCCCCCCTGCAGGATTTTCAACCTACCCACCGGAGGTTCGACCATATCCATGTCGACCTGGTCGGCACCCTCCCAGTCTCCCGGGGAGTGCGTTACCTCCTCACGATTGTCGACCATTTTACCCGCTGGCCTGAAACCATTCCCCTCGCAGACACCTCCACCCAGTCCTGCGCACAGGCCTTTTTGTCAACTTGGGTGGCCCGTTTCGGTGTCCTGGCACATATCACCTCAGACAGGGGAGTTCAATTTACCTCCAGCCTGTGGTCTGCCGACGCCGACTTGTGGGGTTCCCGGATCCACCTCACCACCGCCTATCACCCGCAATCCAATGGGCTGGTGGAGAGGTTCCATTGACACCTGAAGTCGGCACTCATGGCCTGCCTTAACGGGCCCAACTGGGTAGACGAACTCCCCTGGGTCCTGCTGGGGATACGCACCGCACCAAAAGAGGACCTGCATGCCTTGTCCGCGGAGATGGTCTACGGAACACCCTTAGTCGTCCTGGGCGAGTTCCTACCAGCCCCTCGGAGGCCAGAGGAAGAACCTGCCACGGCGCTCGACCGGCTGCGCGAGCGGCTTGGAAACCTGGCCCCGATACCCACCTCGCGACACAGACAGGCCCCAACCCGTATGCCAACTTCCTTCCAAGACTGTAAATTTGTCTTCGTCAGGAGGGGCGCGCACCGAACACCGCTGCAGCGGCCATACGAAGGGCCGTTCCAGGTCATCAGGACAATGGGTCTACGTTCGTGCTGGACACTGGAGGGCACGAGGAGGTTCTTACAATTGACCGGCTGAAGCCGGCTCACTTAGACTTGGACCAACCCATGGACTCACCGCACGGGCATCAAACTGGCTCCCGACATCGCGAACGTCGTCGGAGGCCCCGATCCAAGATGGCGCGGGGCCCTCCTTCTTCCCCATCATTGGGCTAGGAAAGCCCACGCGCGGGAAGGTCAGATGACCCGTGCGTGACGTCAGCGTGGGAACTGTAGCATGGGAAGTTTTGGGATATTAAAGGCGCATTGCACCCCTGTCCATTCGACTTCTGATTTCAAACCAGCGACTCTGTGTCTTCATTTCGTAGTGTGTAGCTAGCCGCTACAGTTTAATAAATTACAATAAAATATTGTGAAGTGTTTATAAAGATAGAGAAGGAAGGAATAAGTAGATGTACTAATTAGAGGCAATAATAGCAGTGGAGTTAGGGGTATAACTGAAAGTAAAGTAGAATCTATTTAGCTTGAAATAAATTATATGAAATTATTGATTATGACAGGAGCATTCCATTGATCCCCCAATAGTAGAAAAATGGAGGAAGAAGTGTGGCACACTGGTGCAGCTAGTAGAGCTGTTGCTTCACAGTGTCAGCAAGTAGAGATAGGGTGTTGTGTCTGTAGGTTTCTTTATGCTGTTGTTCGCACAAACAAATAAACATAGATTGAGCTAAAAGCAGAATGTCTTCCAATAAGGGCACCAACTCTGAAACTAAACTAAACAGCAGTGTCTGGTACAACAATGTACTAAAATGCCATGACATGCTCAGATCTTAAAGGTACATTGGGGAGTGAGAAAAATGGAATGGGTTATATTCAAGTCTCCTTTAAAATATATACATAGCCTAACATGAGAGGAGTTGCTGGACCTAATTGCGGGAAGTAAAGGCACACAAACAAGAGATAACTGATAAACTAATCAGAGAGGATAAAACCTCTGCATGTTTTATTTACCACAGGTGGATTGCTTTTGTGCATATTAAAGAAAGCTAGCGAAGTGAAAAGACAAGACACTAGGGAATAGGGTATCAGGACTGCCAGACAACTGATGTGACTTCTATATTTAAAAGGGCCATGCAACCAGTCCAGGAAACTACAGACCAGTTACTAGCAAGGTAATTTAGTTTTTACTCATAAATCTGTAAGAAAAATATCTGAACTATGATGAGCAGTTAGCAAGGATTGAAAAGGAGTCATGTAAGACCAACCGAATGAATTATTCATAAAAGGAACAGAAAGGATAAATAAGGATAATATAATGGATGTAATATATTTAGAATTACAAAACATCTCTGATAAAGTACTGCATGATATTCATAACTGAGATTAGAGCACCTGGACCTAGAGAATAAGTTGCAACATTGATTGCAAGATGCTTACAAAACAGTAGAGACCAAGGATTAAGGTCTGTAAAAGACAGAGAATAGTGTCCCAACCACAATAGTTTACAATTAACATAAATCATTTCAATTCCAGAATCAAAAATATTGTTTTAAAATGTATGGATGACAGTGAAGAAAATACTGAGGAGAACTTTGACAAAATACATGACAAATGAATACCTGATACATGAATACATAACAAAATACATGACACAGAATTAACAAGGTATGAACAAATTAATATCATTATGGATAATTGTTATGCAGCTTCATGAGGCAATGTCCTCCTTAGAAAATAAAGCCTAGAGATTAGATTTTGTATGAGATTGACTATTCAAGTCCCCATTTGTTTGCAAGTTTAATTGTTGGTTGTGATCACAATTTATAATGTGCTTTGTATGGCTTGCTTCGTTGATTGGGATTACTCCGTGAACATTGCACATGATTGCTGGAGGTATGTAGAGCAATATTAATCTTTAATATAAATCCTTAAGCTATGGTGGTTTTATGCTTGTTGTCCCACATGTACAGAACGTCAAGTCTGACTAAAAGGAAAAATGCCCCTTTCCTCCGAAATCACCCCAATATCTATGTTCTTCAAAGGAATTCTTAAATGCTTGCAGGTTGGTTGAGGATTAAGTAAGGTGAGATCTCATTGTACTTAATGGGTTTGAAGACAGCTTCTGGGAGGAATAGATATCTGTTTACAGTCATTTTGAGTAATCCCCACCTCATTGTTTCCCACAATCTCTCTGGCAGCCAGCTCCATATTTGCCTATACATAAAACATAGAACAGTACATCTTCCACTACTCCCCTTGGTAACCTATTCCAGGGACCTACCAATCTCTGCGTAAAAAAGCTCACCCCTCACGTTGCCTTTAAAGTTTATTGTTTTTTTATTGTCACTTGTACCGAGGTACAGTGAAAAGCTTGTCTTACAAACCGATCGTACTGGTCAATTCATTACACAGTGCTGTTACATTGAGTTAGTACAGAGTGCATTGATGTAGTACAGGTAAAAACAATAACAGTACAGAGTAAAGTGTCACAGCTACAGAGAAAATGCAGTGCAATAAGGTGCAAGGTCACAACAAGGTAGATCGTGAGGTCATAGTCCATCTCATTGTATAAGAAACTGTTCAATAGTCTTATCACACTAGGGTAGAAGCTGTCCTTAAGTCTAGTGGTATGTGCCCTCAGGCTCCTGTATCTTCTACCCGATGGAAGAGGAGAGAAGAGAGAATGTCCCGGGTGGGTGGGGTCTTTGATTATGCTGGCTGCTACACCAAGATAACGAGGGGTAAAGACAGAGTCCAAGGAGGGAAGGCTGGTGTCCGTGATGCACTGGGCTGTGTCCACAACTCTCTGCAGCTTCTTGCGGTCCTGGTAGAGCAGTTGCCGTACCAAGCCATGATGCATCCAGATAGGATGCTTTCTATGGTGCACCGGTAAAAGTTGGTGAGAGTCAAATGGGACAAACCAAATTTCTTTAGCCTCCTGAGGAAGTAGAGGTGCTGGTGAGCTTTCTTGGCCATGGCATCTACGTGATTTGACCAGAACAGGCTGTTGGTGATGTTCACTCCCAGGAACTTGAAGCTTTCAACCCGCTTGACCTCAGCACCATTGACGTAGACAGGTGCATGTACCCCCCCCCCAAACTTTAAAAGCATGTTCTTTGCATACAAAAGCATGCACTCTTCTTCAGATCAAATAACCAATGGACATGGTTGTAATCAGCCTGTTATTGCTGGCAGGAATTGTATTCAAGTTCAAGTTTATTGTTCAAGTTTTTTGTTATGGGCATATGTACTTTGGGTATAGGTGCCATGAAAATTAGCTTCTTGCAGCAGCAGCACAGTACTTTACAATCATGTTAAAGATAAGTTACATGAACTTAAATTAACACAAATTATATACAACTTACTTGACACAATAAACAAAAATAACATAATGACATTAGTGCAAGTTGAGGGAAATATAGTCTGAGGTAGAACAAGGGTCTTTCCAGTCAGTTCAAGAACCTGATTGGCAGTAGGTTAGATGATGTTGTTGAACCTTGAGGTGTTGGTCTTCATGCTCCTGTGCCTCCTGTCTGATGGCAGCAACGAGAAGAGGGCATGGCCTGGATGGTGAGGATCCTTAATGATGGATGTCGCCTTCCTGAGACATTGCCTTTTGTGGATGTCCTTGATGTTGAGGAGAGCTGTACCTGTGATGGAACTGGCTGAGTCCACCACCCTCTGTAGCCTCTTGCACTCCTGTGCATTGGAGTTCCCACACTAGGCCATGATCCAGCCAGTCAGAATACCTTCCCTTGTACATCTGTAGAAGTTTGTTTGAATCTTTGATGGCATGCTGAATCTCTTTAAACTTCTGCGAGGAGATGCTGGTGTGCCTTCTTCATGGTTGCATCTATGTGCTGGGCCCAGGAAAGATCATCAGAGATGTTGACACCCAGGAACTTGAAGCTGTTCGCCCTTTCCACCACAGACCCTTCATTGAGGACTGGTGCTAGTTTGCCTGATTTCCCATTCCTAAAGTCCATAAACAATTACTTGGTTTTGCTGACTTTGAGTGCAATGTTGTTGTTATGTCACCACTCAACCAGCTGACCTATCTCACTCCTGTACGGCTCCTTATTACCATCCATGAGTCTGCCAACAACAGTGGTGTCTTCAGTGAATTTATAGATGTCTTCCACCTCTCCTGCAAAAGAGAGATGGAAGAGTAAACATAAGAAATAGAAGCAGGAAGTGGCCATTAAGTTGCTTGTGTCTGCTCTGTCAATCAATACAATTTTGGCTGATGTTTTACCTGCATCTCACTTTCCTGTCTAATCAAAATCTATCAGTCTCTGTTTTTAACAAACTCAGCAATGGAGCTTTACCAGCCTTCCTGGATGGAGAGTTTTGGAGGATTCACTATTCAGTGTGTGAAGAAATTTATTTTCATCTCTGTCCTGAATGATCAACCACTTATTTTGAAACTATGGCACCGGTTCCAGACACCCAGCCAAAGAGAACGTTATCCCTTCATGTATTCTGTCAAGCCCAGAAGAAACATGCATATTTTGGTGCTCTTGAGTATGTTAGCAATGTGGCTGTGTGACGTGCCTGTCGTAGCTGAACAATCAGCAGTGTTAGAGAGGTGGTAAGTGTTTGAGTATGTGGTGGAGCAGAATGACATTGGTTTAGAATGGTATTTGACTGAGATTGTTTTTAAATGAGTAGTGCAGATATGTAGGCTGGGGCTGTGTGTGTATGTGGCGATACCCTTTTTAATGGTTGGATTTCAGTGCTGTGCTGACAGATTTTGACCTATGGTCATTAAACCTTTTCTGATACAGCAACCAGATCCTTTAACATCAATCCCCATGTTGAGCTCTTTGTCAACCTATTCCCGCTGCCACTTTATTCCCGTTCTGGAGAGCTCCCTGGCTTACATCGGGACCTCTCACCTGGTCTCCACCTGTTCCACTTATGTAATCATTGCTGAATCAGACAATCAGGGCATCCACTACTGTGGTTGGTTTGCCTCGTTGTAGTCAAGGCTCCCAAAGCTCTGAAATGGAATCTAGGCATGGCTGTAGGCAATGAGCAATTTCCTTTTAAGAAGATCTGAAATTACTTCAATCAGCTGCTACCAGAGTCTCCTGGAATTGCCCTAATGCACAAAACAACATGATGATTGCACTGGAATAATTTTCTCAAAGTATGCACATGAATTTCAGATAGGAGCACAAGGTCAAACTTGCATAGGTCCCTTGCCAGTTGCTATTCTAGGGCAGATTTCACAATGCAACCAAAATTCTGTATAGTTACTTCAACTATGTCTTCATATTTTTTGCATCTTCTAGCTCCATAAAAATTCTGCTGATTGCTGCCAGACCAGGCTCCTCTCCCTTCCTGTTACCCACTTTCCCAAGACCTGCCTGCTGGCAGCCTACCATTGGAGCTGGATGGAATTCGCATGAACTCATACAAATAGGCAGCATCGGGTGCTCATTCAGTGCCCACAACTAAGTAATACTACTTAAGTAAGCTTGAAGCCTTTTTAGGCTTGGCGCAGGTGCCAGCCAGCATAGAACATAGAACAGTACAGCACAGCATGGGCCCTTCGGCCCACGATATTGTGCTGACCTATATAAACATCCCCATTCAATCTATCCCCCTCTCTACTTCACCTCCCATAACCCTCTATTTTTCTTTTGTCCATGTGCCTATCTAATGGTCTCTTAAATGACCCTATCGTGTCGGCCCCTACCACCACCCCCAGCAGTGCATTCCAGGCACCCACCACTCTCTGGGTAAAAAACCTACCTCTGACATCTCCCCTGAACTTTCTGCCATGCACCTTAAATGGATATCTCTAGTATTGGCCATTGCCACCCTGGGGAAAAGATGTCAACTCTGTCTATACCTCATTCAAGTCTCTCATTCTCCATCGCTCCAAAGAGAAAAGCCCTAACTCGTTCAGCCTCTCCTCATAAGATGTGTTCTCCAACCCAGGTACCATCCTTGTAAATCTCCTCTGCACCCTCTCCAAAGCTTCCACATCCTTCCTATAATGTGGTGACTAGAACTGAACACAATATTCCAAGTGTAGTCTAACCAGAATCTTACAGAGCTGCAACATTACCTCTCGGCTTTTGAACTCAATCCCCTGGCTAATGAAGGCCAGCACACCATATGCCTTCTTAACTGCCCTATCCACTTGTGAGGCAACTTTGAGGTATCTATGTACTTGGACCCCAAGATCTCTCTGTTCCTTCACACTGCTAACACAGCATCCTCATAGTCAAGCTCAGCCCCTCCTCACTTATTATCCATAAATCCTGGCTGGATGCTAATTTGGAGAAACAATCCTGGTTTCTCTTCCTTCTTTCAAGATTGTGTACATGGAGGCCAGTTGTAGCAAATCTTCTGGCTTAAAACCAGAAGTGCTCTGATGTAAATCCTGTTTCTTGCCTGCCACGCAACCCCAACCCAGCATTAGGGGGTTACTGAAGAGTCAAACTTCTGTCACACTTATGAATTGAAATCCCATTGTAAATAAAGTATCAAGAATCATTGACTGTTCTTGTAAAATTGGGCATAATCTTATTTTACTTCAGGCATCACAGCAGCTATGCTTTTGGATGGCATTAACTTGAATGAAAGAATGCATTACAAAATGCATTCTCTATCTTTCTGGTATGTCTTTGACATTTGATGATATTAGTAAAACATGCAGCCCTGGAAGAAGTACAATAATTTTCTTAGCAGTCAATAGTTAGCCCTCAGACAGATTAAAGCGACAACATAAATAACAGACTGAAAATGTAGTATATGATCTAGCAGGTAATCAAGTTTATTACCAAATGCTGAACAGCGAGAAGTGATTTACTAGGTAAGTGAAAAAAAAACGGCCTACTAGCACACCACAATTCACAACAATTTCTGTCAGAATGAAGGTGGATTCACACATTATTCATAAATTATTCAACAATGTAATATTCTGGATAGAATCTTAACCCATCCAGTGGGATCTAGCTGTACAGTGAAAGGGGGGAAATTTGTTTTCAGGAGGTGATTAACCTTTAGTTAAGCTTACACTGCTAGCTTCCTTGACTTCCGAAATCATTAAATTGTCACATCTGTTTGACATTGGGTGAATGAATAAATGAATTAAATAAAGAACACACACAGATGGTATAAATTTAGTTTGAAGAGAGATTTTGCACATCACAATGCCTCCCTTCAATATTAAAAGAGATATTTCGCATGATGCCTTGCATCAGGCAGAGGTTTGCACGCTTATGAAAATGTTTGATGGGAATCAAAAAGCTAGTGAATGGGATAGTCATGTAGCAGCTGATACATACTTATGGCAGCTGTCAGAAAGGAGATTACAAAATATGTGGATTTTTGATTGGCAACCTTTTAACTTCAGCCTTAATGGAGCAGCTTCTAGTAGGATTAATTTTATCCATCAAGAGGCAGTGATGTTTGGGACTCTCCTTGTCTCCTGTTGAAGAGTTTCCATGAAAATTCAGCCTGATTACAGGGCTGCAATAAAACACATACTACTATCCATGTAAGGCAGAGAAAGACATATGGGGGCTGATGTATACTTTAATCAAAGAGACCCACAACAATGAAGAAGATTGAATAATAGGGTTTAAGAATAAGATTATATGGGGAAGATTAGCATATCAAAAATCTTCATATCTTGTGGGATCTCACTCAATTCCGTGAGACAAATTGGAAAACCATGGGTTTTTATGTTACACATAAAACTTGTACCACATCAAACTGAGCAACAATCCAGTAAAGAAATGACTTTTCCCCAATTTATTACTTTCACCTCTTAAAGGCGCTGGGGTTAATTTAAATTTTTATGGCCTGATGAAAAACGTGTGATATCACATCAGCCACCTTACTCAATCTTGCATAATACAAATAAAAATTGAATGATGTGCAACCTATTTGTTATCACCTATTTTTCACCTGGCAATATTATTTAAAGTTACTCTCACTGTCTCATGTCTAGGCATCCCTTAGCTCTGAAGCAGCTTTTCTTCATATGTGAAAGAAGACCTTGCATTTAAATAATGTCTTTGACATCTCAAAGTGGTTCACATCCAATTAACTATCTTTGAAGTGTGGTCAATGACAGCTGGTTTGCACTTAGCAAACTCCCACAAACAGCAATGAAATAATCACCAATTAATCAGTAGCAGAGATGTGGGTTGAGGGATAAATATTGGCCTGGAAAGTGAGAACTCCCCTACTGTTCTTTCAAGCAATGCCATGGAATCTTTTACACCCACCTGAGAGAGCTTTCCAGGGTTTTATTTTATGTCTCATCCAAACACAACACCATCCAATAGTGCATCACTTCCTCAACACTGTACTGAACTCTCAGCTTAGATGTTGTAATCAATGCCAGAGAAAATAATTGAGGTAGGTACAATAACAACATTTAAAAGGCATTTGGATAAGTACATGGATAGGAAAGGTTTAGAGGGATATGGGAAAATGGGACTAGCTTAGGTGGGCACCCTGGTCAATGTGGACAAGTTGGGCCGAAGGGCCTGTTTCCATGCTGCATTACTCTATGACTCTAAGTTTGTGGGGTAGTCTTTGAACCCGCAATCTGAGTCAGAGCATGAAGTTTCATCCACTGAATCTGTTAATTCCAGTAGCAGCATTGGTGTAGGTTTTTACTTTGCATATTAGCTTAAAATGGTGATGGCAAACAGACAGGCCACTTTACATCTCTCTCAATTAGTGTTTCCATTGCCTTCTGTGGAAATAACCATTAACAATTCACCACCATCCACTTTAAACTTCATTTATAAATTACAGTTTTCTTTTGAAATTAAATTTGGTCAAAATAAAAGATGAAGCTTTCAAGCATCTCCATTCTCATCATGTTCTCTGAAGAATCACAGAAGGTTTGCATGCAGGTTAGCACAAAGGTAGATGAAATGTTGACATTATAGCAAAAGGGATGGAGAATAAAACTCAGACAACTGTGGCACAGCTGTACAGAGATCTGGTGAGGTCACGCCTGGAGTATTGTGTACTTATGATCTCATTGTTTAAGGAGAGATGTTGGAGGCAATAAAGAGAGGGTTCGCTGGGTTAATTCCTGGGATGAAAGGGTTGTCTAATGAGGAAAGATTGAGTGGGTTTGGCCTTTACTCATATAGTTTAGAAGAATGGGAGGTTGATAAAATAGATGCTGAAATTATGCTTCTCCTGATGGGGGAAATTTAGAAGGGGGGGACATACTTTAAGAATAAGGGATTACCAATTTAAGATGAAAATGAGGAGGAACTTCTCTCAGAGAGAAGTTCACTACTCAGAGAGTTAATTCATTGACTATATTCAAGACTGAGATGGCTTTGTGGTCTGTAGGAGAGCTGAGAGTTATGGGGAACAGGCAGAAAAGTGGAACCGAGGTCAAGACCAGATCAGCCTTGATCTTATTGAATAGCTTGAGGGACTGTATGACCTACTGCTGTTCCTTTTTCTTATGTTCTTGTGAAATCGTTACCCAGTCTGCCTTATATCTGACTCTGCCAATGTGGTTAATTTGTCCAACTCTCTCTGAATTGCCTCAAAAGCCACTTGACTCAGGGCAGTTTGACATGAGGAATAAATAATGGTCTAGCCCACAGGCCTACACCCCATGAATGAAACAAGGAAAAAGATGTAGCCAAAGTTTGGATCTCACTGCTGGTTGGTAGTTTTTAGGACTTATAAAGCACAACATGACTAAACTACACCAGATTTCATGATGGAAGGGGAGAGGATGATTTTTAAATGTACACGTGGGTAAGGTCAGATCCCTGCTACAGCTGGCAAATGTGCATTAAAATTGCCACTGCTCTCAACTTTTTTGCTTCCTCTTCTTTCCAGGGAGCTACTGGGAACATTGCAAGATCTCATAGCTTGCTCCAAACAGCAGATGATGATGACTTTTTTTTGCCAGAGCTGTTGGTCATGTAAACCTCTCCTGTAACGACAGTGGGCAGACAGTGGGTCCTCATATTTGTCTTGCTGGCTGGATTTCCACAACTAGTAGGCTGCCATTGACTATACAAATTACTTTTTAATTTTAATTTTAAATGTTCATGGTTTCACCAGCACATCCCTCAGTACATGTCCCAGTACCCATGAAAGCCCAAGGAATGGATAAAGAAGCAAAGAGGAAAGAGGAAATGGGTGTTGGTTGAGGGAGAAAGAATTGTAGATGAAGGAAGGTTTGAGGCTGATTGGAGTAGCAGAGAGTGTGAGAGGAAAGAGATGACTAAAGGGGAAAGGAGTAAATGCAAATTAAGAGGGAGCATAATTCAAGTGCTGAGTTGAGAAAAGTTGTAAGTAAAATATTGTTGAGTTTAATCTTCACTGCCCTTGGTTGATGTTGCATTGTTGACAGGAAATTGTGCATCTTAGTTTATGACGTCTCAAAAGATATCAGCAGCTCTGTTGAACCTCAACCCCTGTTAAATACCATTGAGAAGTTCAAATACAGTTCATATCAAGATCATTTTTTTCCACAAAACCTCAAGTATCACTCTACTCAAAGTAAATGGAAAGGACCCGCTACCTGATGTCCCATATGTCCAGCTTTGAATCTGATACAGCCACTAATTAGGGTCTATTCCTTATCTTATTCCTTTACTTTTTAAGACCAGGAAGTTGTCCTCCCTTAATAACAGAAAATACTGGAGATCCATTTGTTATGTTACAGTGTTTTGTGGATCATGGGGTAAGGAGAATTCTGAGTTACTGTTGGCTGCCTCCAGGTACGATTTGACCAGCAGCTGGACTTTACTGCCCCTTAAATTTAGATTGATTCCATTTCTGATGACCGTTCATCAAATCTCTCCACGACTCCCTAGTTCACTCCTCCCCCACCACCCCCCCCCCCCACCCATCCTGCTCCCACCCCAGGAACTTTCCACTGCCCCCGCCATAGGTGCAACATCTGCCTCTACACTACCTCCAGCCAGGGACCTGTCAGTCCTTTCAGGTGAGACAGAGATTCACCTGCACCTCCCTTAATATCATCTACTGCATTCGGTGCTCCAAGTGTGGCCTCCTCTACATTGGTGAGACCAAACGCTGACTAGGTGACCGTTTTGCAGAACACCTACACTCTGTTCGTAACCACGACCTGCATCTCCCCATTGTCAGTCACTTCAACTCCCCCTCCCACACTATCACTGATATGACAGTCCTCGGCCTCTTCCACTGGCAGGAGAATTCCAAGTGCAAACTGGAGGAACAGCACCTCATTTTCTGTCTTGGAACCTTGTAGCCTAATGGCATGAATATTAAATTCTCCCACTTTAGGTAATCCCCACCCCGCTTCCCCACAAACCCCCCCCCCCCCCCCACCACCACCATGCTTCTTTTCTTCAACCCTTTCCTAGCCTCTTTTTTGCTACCTTTTTTTTCCTCTCTCTTCTTATTTCTGACCCATCCCACATGGATCTGCTCTCCCCTCCTCCCCCGCACCTGCCTATCACTATCTCTCATCTGCATCTACCTATCACCACCCTGTGCCCACCCCGCCTCCCCTCTTTTGTCCACCTATCACTGCTCTGCTTTTCTCTCCTATATATTGGGCTTCCCCTTTTCCTATCTTCAGTCTTGAAGAAGGGTCCTGACCCAGAACGTTGACTGCCTGCTTTTCTCCATGGATGCTGCCTGGCCTGCTGAGTTCCTCCAGCATCGTCGTGTTTTTCATCTAGATTTCAGCATCTACAGTCCTTTGTTTCTCTAGCTTTTCTACAGCTTCCTTTGGTGGCTGTGTGGGCTTCAGTCAAGTATGTTGAAATGGCTGCATGTTTTGATTCTATCATCTGATGTTGTGTGCTGATGTATGGCCGAGAGAACTGGGCTTGAAATGCTTGCAAAAGTTAGTGTGGGGATTTGGCAAAGGTGCGGATGGGGTGGGGGAGTGGGTCCAGGATCATTACAGTGAACCTCCCCTTTCCTGACTATTTCATGCCCAACACTGGGGCACTGGGCAGGATAGTGGAACAGGTAAAAAGGACCCTCTACAATTCCTATTACTCAATGCAGTCTTTCCAGTATAAGGCTGACATGGCAATGGCAGCTCAAGGTCCATCAGTTTCACCTGTCATGGCAGCTAAGCAATTTAAATTCAGGTATTTTAATAAATCTTGAATAGAATGCCAGCATTAGTTATGGTGACTATCAGATTGTTGAGAAAACCCATCTAACATCTTTCAGGGAAGGAAATTCGCCAACGTTATGCAGTCTGGCCTTTTCATGACTCCAGACCCAGAACAATGTGATTGACTCTTAACTGCCACCTCAGTGCAAGGGAAATTAGGGAAATGACAATATTTGCTGGCCTTGTCAGCAGCATCCACAAACGAATAAAGAAAAACCCGTACCTTAAGAAGTAGACCAGCATCTGGGTAATATGCCAATAATGCAACTTCCATGGTCAGATTATCTTCCAGGTCATCTCTGAGTAACTTCCAACCTGATCTGGAAGTTGCTCTGGGGCTCAAGTAGCATCTTCTTGATAGGTCTAAAGGCAACAATGCCCAGAATATTCTGGAAAATATTTTCTTATCACTCAGTAACTTGACTTGACAAAACACACCCTGACATAAGTTCTGATTCTAATTCTCCTTAACCTTTAAGAAATCAGTCCAATCCAGATTTCTTTATTAGCTCTACAGAGTTTCTGCCTTGTGAATCTATTTTACAAATGTAAAGTCTTATCCTGCGTATTAAATCTCACTATTGCTGTTTTAAAGCCAAGACACATTCTTGCAGATTATGGAAGTAGATTTTGAGAAAGCACACATGTGAACTTAGTTTCCTTTAATAAGTCTTCCATTTCTGGCTGCTATTCCTTACAACACCTGCGTGATAAATCAAAGAAAGAAAGATATTTAATGTTCTCATTGGACTGTTTCAAACCCAAACCTTATCCCTACAACTATATTTACACTTAATTTGACGGAGAAGGTGGTAGGGAAAAGGAGGAGTTATTTGACCGGGGATGAAGAAGAGCTAGGAGCCTGCCCAGTGCCAGCAAAGCATATAGCACTGGTGTAAGGTCATTCATGGGGAATCCTGGGGAAAGAACTCTAACCAAATATATAGTTGTAGCCATGGTGATAATTAAGGTGCTTGAAAAGGACAGAGAAAAGCTTAAGCATTCTCAGTGCCATGTGCTCTGTGTCCACTACATAAAGAACTGCCAAAAAATATATAATTTGGACAGCGTATCATCATCATTGTCGAAGTCTAGGTGCATGCACACAGGGGATACTTCATTTTCTGAGGACCTGAACATTGGTTAATCAAAAGAGAACATTGCACTTCTGATCTTATCATTGTGGAAGGTCATTGATCATGATTAACCATCCCATAACATGTCCAATGATTTCAGAGTGATTTGTGTGAGGAATATAATATCTGAAAGTATTTAGACAATCCCTGTGGATGAGCAATATGATGGATGGAGTTCTTTTAAGTGGAATTAGAAGAACAAATAAAAAAAACACTGATTAGCTATTATTTCATATATGTTACAGCATGCAGTGGTGCAGTTCCTGTTATTCTAGGCTTTTAAAAAGATTTGAAAGGTAGTGTTTCATTTCAGTGCTGTCTTCCCCAGGACCTGTTTCTGCTGCTGCTACCTTGTTAGCTTCATCTGTCAGCTCTGCTCGCTAGTGTTAATGATAGCTCCTGAGAGAATGATTCCTTTCTTTGCAAGAACTCTCTTTCATTCCAGACCAAATTTTGTCTCAAGGTGTGTCTATATTTTCCAATTAATTTCAACAATGTAGTGAAGGTTAAATCTACATGTGTGTATTCCTGAGTCTTTGTTCCCAGACCACGTCCTAGAAAGGTCATTAGTTCACTTGCACTCCAGATGTTAGCCCTTGAATTTAAGAGGTAGGAATTCAGCTGCAGAATAAATCATATGTCTGCATGTTACAGTTTTGTTTGACTCCAATTGTTTTCCACAATTCATTCCAATGGACTCTGAGACATGCAATTCTGTGAAAGAAACCATATTTTACAAAATCATGAAATGTATACCATTTATGTCTCACCATTCTTTTTTTTTCAAAACTTGCAACTTTGATTTCATATGGGGAATATAAAATTGTAGCTAACTGTAGAGAAAACAAATTAAAAAACAAAGAAACATGTTACTTCAGGGGCAATACACAACTTTGCCTCCAACTTCCACCCTGACCTTAGATTCACTTGGTCCATCTCCGACACCTCTCTCCCCTTTCTGGATCTCTCTGTCTCCATCTCCAGAGACAGAGTAATCACAGACATCTTCTACAAACCCACTAAGTCCCACAGTTACCTTGACTACACCTCTTCCTACCCTGTCACATGTAAGGATGCCATCCCCTTCTCCCAGTTCCTCCACCTCCATCATATCTGTTCCCATGATGAGTCTTTCCGTTGTAGGACACCAGAGATGTCCTCCTTTTTCAATAACCGGGTTTTCCTTCCATCACCATCAATGGTGCCCTTACCCATATCTCTCCACTTCCCACATGTCTGCCCTCACCCCCTCCCTCCCGCCGACATAACAGGAACAGGGTTCCCCTTGTCCTCACCTACCACCCCACGAGCCTCCATATCCAACACATCATTCCCCGCAACTTCTGCCACCTCCAACGGGACTGAACGCTTTTCGAAGGGACTGCTCTCTCCGCGAGTCCTTTGTCGACTCGTCGTTCCCCACTGATAACCCTCCTGGCACTTATGCCTGCAACCGCACCAAGTGCTACACCTGTCCCTACACCTCCTCCCTCACCACTATTCAGGGTCCCAGATAATCCTTCCAGGTGAGGCAGTGCTTGAGTCATTCATTGTATCCAGTGCTCCCGGTGCGGCCTCCTGTACATTGGTGAGACCTGACGCAGATTGGATGACCGCTTTGTCGGGCACCTTCACTCCGTCCGCCGCAACAGCCAGGAGCTCCCAGTGGCCACCCATTTCAATTCCACATCCCACTCCCATACTGGCATGTCTACCAATGGCCTCCTGTACTGCCACGTTGAGGCCAGACGCAGGTTGGAGGAACAACACCTCGTATTCCGCCTTGGGAGTCTCCAACCTGATGGCCTCAACATCGATTTCTCTAACTTCTGGTAACCCCACCCCTTCTTTTTCACCCCCCCCCTTTGCCTTCCCTTATTCCTGTGGCTCGCTTCCCCTGCCTTGAAGACCTGCCCATCTCCTCTCCTCCCCTCTTCCATCCTTTATTCCATGGTCCACTGCCCTCTCCTACTGGATTCCATCTTCTTCAGCCCGTTGCCTCTTCTATCTATCACCTCTCAGCTTATTACATCATCTCCCCCCCCCCACCACCCACCTACCATCCCCTTCTCACAAGGACTCACCTATCACCTGAACTCAGTGATCACCTGCCTGCATGTGCTCCTCCCCCTTCCCCCACCTTCTTATTCCGGCTTCTGCCCTCTTCCTTTCCAGTCTTGATGAAGGGTCTCGGCCTGAAACGTCGACTGTTTATTTCCGTCCAGAGATGCTGCCTGACCTGCTGAGTTCCTCCAGCATTTTGTGTGTATAGCTCCAGATTGCAGCATCTGCAGAATTTTTTGTGTCTCCATGTCACTTCAGGGACTATCCTGGAGCTGGTACATTCAGAGGAGAGCTTAAAATGGCATGATCCCAAAAGACAAAGAGAAACATGAAGATGTGGGAACAAGATGTACCTGATGAAGGGGACCCGCCACTCATGAGAACTGACATTTATTCAGAACTTCCATGAGCAGAGGAAAGTTCTGAGTCAATGTTTAACTGGAATTGCAACAAACAGACACAGCTGGTGAGAAACAAAATTGGCAAATGTTGGAAGCACTCAGCATATCAAGTAGCAGCCATGGAGAGAGAAACAGAGTTCAAGTCAAAAACTCTTTATCCAGAACTGGGAAATTGAGAAAACCAACTGGTTTTAGGTTACAGTGAGGGATGGATAAGACAAAAGGAATAACTCTGATAAGGTGAGGCCAGGATATATCAAGTAATTCTAATGTTTGTGGAGCTATCTGGTTAATAGATTAATGAAGGAAGAGAGAGAGTGAGAGTGAGAAAGAGAGAAGGATAACAAAGGGACATGGTTACGCTGTGCAATGCAGCTCAGAGCTGAATTTGAAGTCAAAAGGGGAATGCTGGAAATGCCTAGCAAATCAGATGATGTCTGGGGAGAGAACAAAGCTGAGTTAATATTACAGATCAGTAACCTTACAGTATTACTGGCTAGTTCTGATACAAATGGAAAAAGGGAGATACCCAACTTCAGTGATCTCTTGCATGTTAATGTCTGCATCACTGAGGCCCTAATTGTGCTCAGTCAGCCCCAGTGGGTGGGCCACATTATTTGCATGATTGATACCAGACTCCTGAAACAGATACTGTACTCTGACTTCTGTAACGCAAGAGATTATCAAATGGATGGAAGAAGCAATTCAAAAATGTTCTCAAGAAATTCAAGAAAGCACCCCACTGACTTGTGAGAATCCCTAGCACTGAGCACTCAAGATGACATTGAGAACCAGGGATCCATTTTTAGGAGAACACAGATGCCCAGTGTATATGGTGAAGGAAGTGCGCCAACTCCCAAACCACAAACCTGCCTACCCTGTCAGGCACCACCTGCCCCACATTTGACAATTTCCATTGGCCTCATCAGCTGTCTGAAAACCCACAGAATTGTGCTGGAAGCAATTCATCCTTAACCCTATGGGACTGTCTGAGAAGAAGAGGAATATGGCAGACGATACAATTGCATACTCACGCCACAGCCAACCCACAGTGCACACTGGGAAATTATGTGCGCAGCACATTAGTGGATTGAAATTTATAGGCTGCATAGATCCAGTTTCCTGTTGTGTACGCCCAAAGGGCAAGGCTCAAGGCCAACAATGCGGATCAGAGAAATTTGCCCTAATCTTCAATGTGCAGAGAAAATGAGCAAAGTTGAGGCAGGACACATTACTGAGGAATCTGGCAACTATCTATCAACTGATTTCTCTGTTTACAATGTGAATATAATGTGTTGTCTTGGGAACTATTAATACAAGAATTAAACTGTCAAATTCTTAAGTTATGCTGATGTGATACTATAATCTCATGCCAATAAACATTACTGCTCTATATTAATCTAACATTGTAACTTTTTTGAACATGCTGGAACCGTTTAGCCTTTCTCTTCACTTTTCTCAACTATTTTCTTCCCTTCCTGCTGAACCCGAATCCTTTAATAAGACACTCTTGAAGTTAATTAGAGAAATTAATACTTTCTCCCATGGGCAATCCCTGCTACTGATTCTCTTGCTTCTCTGCTGTTGGATCAACTTTTTCTCCTGTTCCTCTCTGACAAATGCATTCCAGCTGTGCATAATGCTTACATTCCTTCAAACTGGAAAACTTTGACCTGAAGTATTAAATGTTTCTCTGTATGTGGATTATTGCAGGTGGCATTTTCAGGAGCTAATGCTGATGCTATCACTAAAGTGATCCACTGACATTTGCAGTCCATTTGTAATAATTATCTACAGTTGTTAAATTTGTTTTAGGAAACAAACTGCTGTTTTATAATTATCAACATTTCAAAAGAGGCCATACTGCATCTGAACTTGTTTCAGCTAAATTTTAAATAACCAAGGTAAACAGTGTTGTAAAGCACCAAGTTACTTTAGTATTCATTGGTCATCTCTGTAGTAATAATACATTACATGGTATATACAATAATATTTCTTGGCTCTAGTGGTATAATCTATATGTTAAGTGATGATAGAATCTGATAGCAGAGCTGGCGGAGAAAGGAGAAAGATAATGAGAAAAAAAATGGTAAGAAGAGCCAAAATATTTTTCTGTTTCAAAAATACAGTCTTATTACAGTAAGTCAGTATCAATAATAGTAGAGGCCTCATTTAGTCCAGATTCTTGCATAAATTGGTTGTTTTCCTTTTAGTATGCTTTCTTCACCAGTTTTGGTGGTTGTAAGTTAGATGAGGGTCTAGAAACAACAAGTCCTGGCAGTGTGAAAGTTCCTAAATATTCAGTTAGAGGGGTTAAGCTTAGCCTTCCTTGTTACTGGCTTTCAGTGTAAGAGGGCTAAGGTGAGAACTCCAGACTCCATGTGAAAGTTTCTATCTTCCTGGAGTTCAGCGTTCCCTGGTTTCAGGTTAATGGCAGTATAAATCCAGCTGACCTGGATTATCAAATCATGGCTGTGAAGACCATCCTTACAGTGTGGTCATGGGCACACTAATCAAATCTTTCTGGGAGAGGTGGCATGGAGTCAGAGAGCTATCCGTCTATAAGTAGGTTTGTATTTCTTCACTGGACTTACCAGCCCCTCGAACATGCTAGGAGACTAAATGTGAACTGTTATAGGTCTTGGGTCTTCCTTTTCCTAACCTGAAACATTTCATATATATAGAAAACTAAAACTGATAGTTGGGGAAAGGCAAGCTGGCTTGTCAAATCGAGACATTTCCCATGCACTTCCCCCTCCCCCCACACCTCCAGCCACAGCCCAGCATCCAGTCACCACATAATCTCCTGGAAGAGGCAATAAAGCCCAGCCAGCAACACATTCCATACATAGGCTCCGTGCTCTCTGGGAAAAGAACAGCCTGTCATCTAGGATCTCTGTACCCATGAGCATAACTCATTTCCCAATAATTTCCGTGACGGTCAAAAAGAAATGATTAAGAATCTGAAACCACAACAATGCTTTAGTGCACAGCATTTGTGAGTCCCAGAAGATAAACACTGGAGATTCCAAGTAGGGAATATCAGTGTTTTAGCCAGTGGATCCTTGAGTATTTTTCTCACTTATCCTTTCAACACCAGCCAGTTGCGCATGGGCTTTTTCCAGTCAGGATCACTGAGAAGTAAGCAGCAATTTGGTTGATTCTTCCATCAAAAAAAAATTGGGTATAAACAAGGTACTCTGATGCCATTGTCCGCAGATGGCTGACTATCACTTGCCAATGCAGGTCAGGCACCAGGGCTTAAAAATGTAATAAATATAGTGCTATAAGTGCTCAACAGGCAGCATCTACAGTGAGAGAAAGTTGATATTTCAGGTTGGTGACCTGAAATAATATTTAATAGCTTAAAGAGTGTTGTT
Organism: Pristis pectinata; assembly: GCF_009764475.1. Classification (NCBI taxonomy): domain Eukaryota; kingdom Metazoa; phylum Chordata; class Chondrichthyes; order Rhinopristiformes; family Pristidae; genus Pristis; species Pristis pectinata. Next base: position 92,799,241 of record NC_067405.1, on the reverse strand, counting down.
GAAAGTATCTTTAAAGTAAAGACAAATGTGAGTTGCTGCTGAATTGATTGCAACCCATAGAACATGTGTTAATTGCATTATGCTGGCCTTTCCATGCAAATTTCATCTGTTACAGTGACTGTATTGTCTTAATCCTTGCTTGAGCTCTTGGGCCAGATGTATCCAGGCCAATAGCTATACCAGTCTTGAATTAATCTAAGGTTCTGTGACTTGGGAGGTCACTTACCAGATCAGTTCCTCAGAATTCCAGGACTCCTTAATAATGTAGAGAAGACTGGAAACACATCACGTGAGAATTCATTAATCGCAGCGTGCTATTCCACAGCACAGTGTCCTGGGAGCACTGAAGACCCTGGTGGTTGACTGAAGTTGTTGGGCAATGCCACCATGGACCAGCAGAGGCTGCAATCACACAACTTAAATCTAGCTCCAAATATACTGGAAACACGGAGCAGGCCAGTCAGCATCCGTTGAGAGAATAGACAGTTTTATTTTAAGATAAAGCCCTCTCACAGAACTGGGAGGAATTACAGAGGAAATACAACCAGCAAGGAACGTAACAAAGGAAAGACGAAGGGGACATACACACAGAAACGTAACATCTATATAATGACCTAGAAAAGGTAAAATGACTGAAAAGGGAATAGACTAACAAAAACATCTGAAGATATTTAAAAGACATACTTGTATAAGTTGGGGATAGGATTGTGAGGTACAACAATAACAGCAACATATATTTATCTTGTGATTTTAATGCAAGAAATCATCATAAACAACTTAACAGAACCAGAATTGGGTAAACATTGATACCAAGCCAGAGAAGGATCCATTAGGAAAGTTTTCCATAGATTGGTTAACGAAATATGATTTCCTAAAGTCCTAAATGAGGAGAGTCAGGTGAGGAGGCAGAAAGAGATGTAGGAAGGAAATCTTGGCATTTAGGGACCATTTAGCAACAAGAATGGAAGATTCAGAGAAGCTTAGGCACAGAATCTTTATAGTGTAGCAGAACTAGAAGAGAAACATATAGAGAAGCAAAGGCATGCTGGGGTTTGAAGTGACAGAGGATGACTTTAAATATGTTGCGACAGAAGACTGTGAGCCAGCATAGTCAGTGAGTGCTGTGAATGATTGGTGTGAGCTAGGATATGAGCAGCAGTGTTTTGGGTGAGCTATGGTTTATGGAGGGTGAGTAGTCAGCCAGAAGTACTTGTCTGGAGGCAAGAAATAGATGAATGAAGGTTTTAGTCACACTTGAACAGAGACGGCACTAATGGAGAAGCAGAAGTTGCTGATTTTTTTGATGGAGAGCATATTGTGTAAGAAGCTCACACAGGGTCAAATAGGATCCCCTGAAGTTATGGACAGTCAGATTAGACCTGAGACGTTGGCCAGGCAGAACAAAAGAATTAGTGGGAGTTTGTCGTGGGGTCCAATGATATAGATCATATAAATTCCGATGGAGCATCTGACAGGCTTGTCATGTGAGTGCAGCAGCTAGCAAAGGTGACTAGCATATGTATTGCGAACACTCACTGTAAGCTTTCAGAATAGACACATCATGGAATAGCACGACGAATTTTGACTCCATGCTTTGGGATCATGGAGAAGTCCTACCCATCTCTTCAGGCAGCTGCTGACCCATGTATATTGGGATCTGTGGGTGCTACTCTGGCTTCATCAGTCATCTCACAACACATCAAACTGGAACAAAGCAGGTCATTCTTAATCTCAAGGGACAGCCTAAGAAGTAAGAAGTAGGTATCCACCAAGGGAATTCGGGAAACAATTCTCTTATCTGACCATCAGGGAATATTGTGCGAGATGTCTGTTCTTCCATTAAGATGTCCTCCCTGAAATGTACTATCTGTTCTTGCCACAACTGCAGCCTTCAACTTGTGTCTGAATACTTCCACATGCAGATTCCAGCACTCAGCTTGCCTCTAAAGTATTCACACTGATAGTATCTGAGCTGGTGGCTCTGTGTTAAATTAAGCCTTGATGTGCATTCATATTCACTTCCTCATCCTACCATTGCATGGCCAGGTTGCTGTTCTTGGTAGTTTGAGAGGAAAGGGGTACATAGGTAAGGTTATGGTGAGGGCAATAGTAGGAGCATATTTGCATCATCTGCAATTTGTAAATCAGCAGCGATTGTGGGGTGAAAAGGAAGCAGGATTTGAGAAGAAGGATGATGTACACAGCTATGATCGTCCTGCATTATTGTATTCTTGCCACTAGCCATGGACCCTTAATGTGTACCACTTTGGCCTACAAGAGAGAGGGAAGAATGTTTGTGAGAGTAGTGCAATGTGTTTGGATGAATTGCCTCTCACAGCTGAGCAGCTGGCAGTGTGAGCAAGCTATGAGTTGTGGGTGTGAGACTTATAGCACTTCCAGGGGAGTGAGTGTGTGGTGGAACCCATGAAGGTTGGGAATAAGGCCTGATAGCTTGAAATTGTTGATGGATAAGTGGCGTTCGGCAATGCCTGAGGGTAATAGTGCAATTGGTGGGATTTTGGATTTGAAGATGCTCTCACTGACTTTGACCACTAATGAGATCATTGCACTCATTACATCATTGCATCCAGGTTCTCAGAGTTTGAATTCCATAGCTGCTTCCAATTACAGCCTTCTTGGATGGCCTCCTGGCTCCTGATGAAAACAGCACAGCTCTTCCACTTTGCACCACTTCTGTCAAAACCTCCAGTGCCAGAAAACCCTCCCATGTTGTGCCCTGCTTGCAAGTCTCCCAGACTGGAAAGAGCTCCCAACAGGTAGCCTGCACCTTCTACAGTCATAGTTCATGTTGCTTTTAACAGATGCATGTTTGCTTTAAGTAATGTAGGTTACCTTTAAGTGGTTCTTATCTCACACAAAAATTGGCTCCTTGCTGAAGTGGCAAGGCAATGAATAGGTTAATGCTGGCAGCTCATAGCAATCATGCAAAACCAGAATACTGCCTGCATATGAAGCAATGAGTTGGGTGCAGAGGAAAGTAAAAACTCCTGTGCCTGCTTTGGAGGGCTATCCAATTTATCAAGGAACGTTAAAGCGAAATACTACAAATGCTGGGAATTCAACATGATAGCTGGAAGTTTTGGCAATAATTAAAAGGTCAGGCAGCATCTGTTGAGAAGAAAAACAGAGTTAATGTTTCAGGTTGATCCTTCACCTGAAATGTTAGCCCCATTTCTCTCTCTGCAGATTCTTGACCTCCTGAGCATTTTCAGTATTTTCTGTTTTTATTTAACTTAATCCCTTGTGATTTTGATCTTCCCAATGTTTCACTGATGGAGTGAACACACAAATAGGCACTGGTGAGATTGGAATTATTGTAGGGAGATAGAATTGGACATTGTCAGCAAGCTTGAGAAAACTGACACCATATCTGTGGAAAATGCCTCTGAGGCGCAACATGTTACATTAGTGGAGAAGCTGGCAAAGTAGAGAAGGCCCCAGAAACTTGAGAATGTTCAACTGGCTGCCACGAATAGTTCAATATGGTTGTCTGTGTGGTGTCCTTCCCCAAGTGCAAACCCATTTATCCTTCTAACAGAACTCAGATATGCCTGTACCGTATCTCCAGTAAGACTTGCTCCAAGAAAAGTTGAAGCTAACATTAAAGTACAAAGCTTTTAATTGATACTAACTGTTGCCAGGATTTTGTCTCTTTGTTTTAGATTCCTAGCACTCGCAATATTTGGCTTTTTATGAAAAAACTCTTGCATTTCACTCCCTACCAAATTATAGCATTAGACGTCCACCCACTGGAATAAAAGTTTTCATGAATAATCATAAACTAATTAAGGAATTATTTGTATTTTGCACTTGCCAATACTGGCTGTGCTTATGCCTCCCACACATTGCTCTGTATTTCTCTCACTTTCCAAACATTGATTATCCAAAGAGCAATGAGCTTCATGGCACATCGACTCACATCACCATGGAAATGCTCATTTCCAGGATTTACACTTTAAGAGAGAGAAGTGAAGTTATTATGATGTCATTAATAAAGACCATTATAAGCTCTCTGTATAAATCCTTGCATCCATTGGTCTCTTTACAGATACGGGAGTGCAAGATCATGGTTCCTCTCAAAAAAACTCCATGTAATGAGTCAACATTGGATCAAGTTTTCTCAAAGTGGTCAGTCCAAAAATCACTCTGCAATCAGCTCTTCTGTTTATCGCCAACACTGGGATGTGGTAGAAGAATCCTGTGCTGTTGTTGCTCATGGTACAATTGACAAATCCAATTACAGCCTTCCTACAGGAGATTTAACTGAAGCTGTTGTGCGTGGTGGAATTTAATGTGGAGGCAAGTTCTTTTATGTATTCAATCTCTGTGTGTGAAGTTTGTGCCATTCCTGGCAGTGAAGTGACATTTATGTTTCCAGAGTTCTACTTTAAATGCTTTTGAGCCCTTTGCCTCTCTGGTTCTGTTTGGAGCAAATAAAACTAGTGCAACATACTCCCCTTTTCTTCATTTGATAATCTTGAGTCAGTACCTTTTTGTTTCCCCTCTCCCAGCCAGTAAAACCAAAAATTCACTATTTATCCTTTAATTGGATTTGAAAAGGGTGATACTGACAATCTGAAGAATGTTTGTGAACAAATCATAGCTTTATTTTATAACTCCAGTTTACTAAGTCTGGTAAAAATGGTGCTGGCTTGGTTTGCAAGTTTAATTGCACCAAAAGCATAGAGATCAATCCATTCTCGTGCAAGCTCCTCTCCCAAAATGGGAGTGAATAGATTGCAAAGTCTAACTGCTTGGCAGAAGAAATAGCTTACAGCATGGTTGACTGGTCTTTTGAGATACAGGCCAGGAGAAGCTTTTAAAGAGTGCCAGATAAGCTATGAAGAGGACGTTACCATGGGGATAGAAAAATTGAGTTATTGAGCACCAGGTCAGATACATGGGATCCCTGAGACTGAAGTGCTTCAGTTGTAGAAAGGAAGGTGACTGTATTTGGGGATGACATTTACCCTTCCCACCAACGTACTGATCATCACCAACAAAATGAAGCTCATTCCATGCAATTCATTACTGTAGGCTACCCTCTGTGTTAAACTGAAAGTTCTCAAGCAATGAAAAGATGTCCACTTCACACTTGAAATAGGCTCATCAAGACTCTTCCCGTGCTTTTCCTCATGGGCCACCTGGTTTAATCCCAATCTAAGTCTCCATTTAATTTCATTCTTTTACAAGCAAATATCTAATTCCTTTTCTCATGGATGGATTGTGGTGATGATTTCCACATTCTATTTAAAATATATGTGCTGATGTTACACAGTTCCTGGATAATAATTGCTTTAAGGTTGTCATCCCTTTAAGGAGTATGTCATGTGACTAACTGCTTTGTGTATTGCAGCTAGAAGTTGAGGTACACATTGGCACCAATGACATAGGTAAGATAAGGTATAAGGTCCTAAAGAGTGAGTTTTGGAAGTTAGGAAGGAAGTTAAAAAGGAGGACTTCAAGGATCGTAATCTCTGGATTGCTGCCTGTGTCATGCGCCAGAGAGGGAAAGAATAGAAGGATAAGGCAGATAAATAAGTGGCTGAAGAGTTGGTGCAGGGGTCAGGGTTTAGATTTGTGGATGATTGGGATCTCTTCTGGGGTAGATATGACCTGTACAGAAAGGACAGGTTACATTTGAACTTGAGAGGGACCAATGTCCTTGTGGGCAGGTTTGCTAGAGCTGCTGGTGAGAGTTTAAACTAGGTTGGCGGGGGATGGGAACCAGAGTGTTAGATTAATTGATGGATCAGTTGGTGGAGAAGTAGATGCGATGTGTACAGAGAATGTGGGGAGGGATAGGCAGGGGATAGGACATAAATGCAGTCAGTTAGATGGGTTGAAATGTGTTTACTTTAATGCAAGAAGTGTTAAGAATAAGGGTGATGAACTTAGAGCATGGATCAGTACATGGAATTACAGAAACTTGGCTGTCGCAAGGGCAGGAGTGGCTGCTTGAGGTTCCGTGGTTTAGATGTTTCAAAAGAGATAGGGAGGGTGGTAGAAGGGGTGGGGTTGGCATTGCTAATCAGGGATAGTATCACAGCTGTAGGAAGGGAGGACATCATAGAAGGATTGTCCATTGAGTCAGTGTGGAAACAGGAAGGGAGCAATCAATTTATTGAGAGTATCCTTCTATAGGCCCCTAAATAGCCACCAGGACACCGAGGAGCAGATAAGTAGGCAGATTTTAGAAAGGTGTTAAAATAACAGGGTTGTTGTCATGGATGACTCCAACTTTCCCAATATTGACTGGCACTTCCTTAGTGCAAAAGGTTTAGATGGGGCAGAATTTGTTAGGTGTGTACAGGAAGGATTCCTGACACAGTATGTAGACAGGCCAAATGGAGGAGAGGCCATGCTGGATCTGGTACTAGGCAATGAACCTGGTCAGGTGACAGACCTCTTGGTGGGCGAGCATTTCGGGGATAGTGACCACAACTCCCTGACCTTTAGCATAGCCATGGACAAGGATAGAAGCAGAAATTATGGGAAAATATTTAATTGGGGGAGAGCAAATTACGAAGGTATTAGGCAGGAACTTGGGAGTGTAAATTGGGAACATATGTAAATGCACTGCAGAAATGTGGAGATTGTTTAGGGACCATTTGCATGGGGTTCTAGATAGGTTTGTCCCACTGACACAAGGAAAGGATGGCAGGGTGAAGGAACCATGGTTAACAAGAGAGGTGGAAGGTTTAGTCAAGAGGAAGAAGGAAGCTTATTTAAAGTTTAGGAAGCAAGAATCAGCAGGGCTCTTGAGAGATATAAAGTAGCCAGGAAAGAGCTTAAGAAGGGACTTAGGAGAACTGGAAGGGGGCATGAGAAGGCCTTGGCAAGTAGGGTTAAGAAAAACCCAAATACGTTCTGCACATATGTGAGGAACAAGAGGATGACTAGGGTGAGGGTAGGACCACTCAGGGATAAAGGAGGGAAAATATGTCTGGAGGCAAAGGACGTTGGGGAGGTCCTAAATGAATATTTTGCTTCAGTGTTCACCAAGGAGAGGGATTTAGACAAAGGGGAGGTTAGTGTAGAACAGGCAAATATGTTGGAGCATATTGAGGTTAAGAAAGAAGCAGTGTTGGAGCAACTGAAAAGCATTAGGATAGATAAGTCCCTGGGGTCAGATAGGATATACCCCAGGGTACTATAGGAAGCGAGGGAAGAGATTGCTGGAGCGTTGACGATGATCTTTGAGTCCTCCCTGGAGTGGTACCAGAGAATTGGAGGATGGCAAATATTGTTCCATTGTTCAAGAAAGGTAAAAGGGATAATCCTAGGAATTATAGGCCAGTTAGTCTTATGTCAGTGGTGGGCAAGCTATTGGAGAGGATACTTAGGGACAAGACTTATGAGCATTTGGAGACACATAGTCTTATAAGGGATAGTCAACATGACTTTGTGAAGGGCAGGTCGTGCCTCTCGAGCCTAATAGAATTTTTCAAGGAAGTGACAAGACAGATAGATGAAGGTAGAGTGGTGGATGTGGTATATATGGATTTTACCAATGCATTTGACAAGGTTCCCCATGGTAGGCTCATCCAGAAAGTCATGAGGTATGGGATCCATGGAAAATTGGCTGAGTGGATTCGGAATTGGCTTGCCCACAGAAGGCAGAGGGTTGTTGCTGAAGGGGAGTATTTGATCTGGAGGTCAGTGACTAGTGGTGTTCTGTTCTGTGACCCCCTGCTGTTTGTGATTTTTAGAAATGACTTGGATGAAGAAGTTGAAGGGTGGGTTGGTAAGTTTGCAGATGACATGAAGGTTGGTGGTGTAGTAGATAGTGCAGAAGGTCGTCGTAGGTTACAACAGAATATTGACAGGATGCTGAGCTGGGCAGAGAAGTGGGAGAGTTCAGTCCGGAGAAGTGTGAAGTGATGCACTTTGGAAGATTTACTTGAAGCCAAAGTTAATGACAGAATTCTTAGCAGTGTGGAGGAACAGAAAGATCTTGGGGTTCTAGTACATAGATCCCTCAAAGTTGCAACGTAAGTTGATAGGGTGGTTAAAAAGGTGTATGGTGTGCTGGCCTTCATTAGCTGGGGGATTGAGTTCAAGAGCAGAGAGGTAATGTTACAGCTCTATAAGACCCTGGTTGGACCACATCTGGAATATTGTATTCAGTTCTGATCGCCACACTTTAGGAAGCATGTGGAAGCTTTGGAGAGGGTGCAGAGGAGATTTACAAGAATGCTGCCTGGATTGGAGAACACGTCTTATGAGGAGAGGCTGAGCAGGTTAGGGCTTTTCTCCTTGGAGAGATGGAGGATGAGAGGAGACTTGATAGAGGTATATAAGATTATGAGAGGCATAGACAGAGTGGACAGCCAGCAGCTTTTCCCTAGGGTGGTAATGGCAAGTACTAGAGGTCACCCATTTAAGGTGAGTGGAGGAAAGTTCAGGGGGGATGTCAGAGGTAGGTTTTTTACCCAGAGAGTGATGGGTGCCTGGAATGCTCTGCTGGGGGTGGTGGTAGGGGCTGATACGATAGGGTCATTAAAGAGACTCTTAGATAGGCACATGGATGAAAGAAAAATGGAAGGTTATGGGAGGTGAAGTAGAGAGGAGGATAGATAGAATATGGATAAGGTTTATATAGGTCGGCACAACATTGTGGGTCAAAGGACTCGTACTGTACTGTACTATTCTATGTTCTAATTCAGTGTGAAAATTTTTGGAAGCTATCTATTTGGCAGAAGCTATCTATTTGGCAGAAGCTCTTTAAGCTCTTTCATTAATATAGTACTTCTGATGATTGGTTGAATTACTGATTATTTCCAGTATCATCTGAGCGAGTGAGAGAGATGCTGAGGCAATAACCTAAAGAAATGCTTTCAAACCTCTGCTCTAATGCAACTTTTTTCCAACTGTGGGTTCCAATGAAGCTTATTTTCGGTTTATTTCAGATTTCATATTCTGTTACAATTAATACCTTGTAACTATTGTCCTTCCATGTATGGCAAAGTTCTCTCAGTAGACACCACAAAAAACCTTAGCAGGGGTGAAAAGGAACTGAAGGGGAGTTCATCTTGGAAACTCATACATGCCTTGGTGAATGAGTGGTATTGGCAGAGGCCAAGAAGCAGCTCATGTATCTGATCCCATGAGAAGGAATGGTATGTATGAGCAGTGTAAGCTGAGTTCTCCCTCTTTCATTAAATAAAACACCAGTTTCGTTCTTGATGCCAAGCCACATTGCCCGAACGTGAGATTAGGAAATGAGAGTGCAGGAAACATGCAAGGATAGGATTAGCTCCTATCACTGCATTGGGCAAATTATCATTGCATTGTGGCATCATCTTTCACAATATGAGATTCATGCATTTATTAATCTTCAGGTCTGTCTGAATACCATTTCCTTTAGTGGTATTACATCTAACTCATGTACCACTATGAGCAGAAACTCTGATATTTATCATTATTTCACCAGTTCTACTTACCATTCTGTAAATTAAGAACGTAATAACCTGAGAAAATAAGAGCAACAGTAGGCCATACAGCCTCAAACCTGCCCCGCCATTCAATAAGGTCATGGCTGATCTGCCCCAGGCCTCAGCTGCTCTTCTGTGCCAGTTCCAGATGGCCCTCCATTTCCTCATCTTTCAAAAATGCATTTACTTCCTCTTTAAATAGCATAAATAATCTGGCCTCCACAATCCTCCAGGGTAGAGAATTCCAGAGATTCACCAGCCTCTGTAAGAAGAAGTTCTTAAGCACCTCAACTGCCTAATCTTGAAATCATGTCCCCTTATTCAGGGTTCTCCCACAGGGGTTGGTGTTGAACCTTTGTTGTCCGTTATTCATATAAGTTGGATGTAAGTGTACGAACTTATGTTTGGTAAGTTTGTGGATGATACTAAAATAAATGGTATTGTAGACTGTGAAACAGATTATCAAAAATTACAGGGGGATCTTGATCAGCTGGGTAATTGGGCCAAGGATTGGCAAATGGCTTTCAATTCAGATAAGTGCGAAATGTTGAATTTTGGGAAGTCAAATCTTTATAAGTACTTTATACAGTAAATGGTCGGGCCCTGGGGAGTGCTGTGGAACAGAGGGACCAAGGAGTACAAGTACATAGTTTGCTGAAAGCAGCGTCACAGGTAGATATGGTAGTGAAGAAAGCATTTGGCATGCTGGACTTCATCAGTCAGGGCATTGAGTATAGGAGTTGGGACATTATGTTGCTGTTGTACAAGATGTTGTTGAGACCAAAATTGGAGTACTGCGTACAGTCTTGGTCAGCCCGTTACTAGAAAAGACATCATTAAATTGGAAAGAGTGCAGAGAAGATTTACAAGGATGCTGACAGGACTCAAAGGCCTGAGTTATAGGGAGAGATTGGGCAGGGTAGGGCTTTATTCCTTGGAACATAGGAGATTGAGGGGTTACCTTATAGAGGTGTATAAAATCATGAGGGGTATAGATAGGGTGAATGCACATAGTCTTTTTCCCAGGGATGCAAAACTAAAAACTAAAGGGCATAGGGTTAAGGTGAGAGGGGAGAGATTTAAAAGGGACCTGAGGGGGTAACTTTTTCACACAGAGGGTGGTGTGTATATGGAATGAGCTGCCAGAGAAAGTGGTTGAGGCAGGTACAATTACAACATTTAGAATACATTTGAATAAGTACATGGATAGGAGGGGTTTGGAGGAATATAGGCCAAACGCAGGCAAATGGGATTAGCTTCCTGGGCGCTGTGGTTGGCATGGATGAGTTGGGCTGAAGGGCCTGTTTCCATGCTGTATTACTCTATGACTCCATGACTAGTAGAAGCATTTCAACATCTACCCTGACATGGTCCCTCAGGATCTTATATGTTTCAATAAGATCACCCCTCAGTCTTCTAAACTTCAAAGAATATAGATCAAATTTCTTCAGTCATTCGTGATAAGATAACCCTCTCATCCCAGGAACTGGCCTAGTGAATCACTTTTGGACCGCCTCCTTATTTTGGACTTATTCCTTCTTAAGTAAGTTGACCAAAATTATGCACAGTACTCCAGGTGTGACCTCACCAATAACCCTTATATTATAACAATATATCCCTATGTCTAAACTCCAACCCTCTTGCAATAAAGGCCAATATGTCATTTGCTTTTTGCAATTTTTACTAATTCATTCAAGGGATGTAGGCTTCGTAGGCTGTGCCAGCTTTTAATTGCCCATCCTATTTGCCCTTGAGAAGGTGGTGGCGAGCTGTCTTTTTGAACTGCTGTACAAGAACAGCTGGATCGCTTTGCTCTTCACTCATCTACAATCTTTCTCCATTTTGATAATAGCCTGGCTATAGATTCCTCTTACCAGAGTGCATAATTTCACACTTTCCAACATGAAGCTCCATTTGTCACCTGTTCATGTAACTCCTATCTATAACCAATCTATATCCTGTTGCAGACCCCAAATATCCTCACTGCAACATGTCCTCCCGCCTATTTTCATGTCATTGGCCAGCTTGGATGCCTTATACTCTATCCCTTCCTCCAAGTCATAAATATAAATCGTAAGTAATTGAGGGCCAAGAACTGACCTTTGGGGCACTTCACTACTTAAATCCTTCCAATCTCAAAAAGACCTTTTTGTTCCAAATCGCTGTTCTATCAGTGATAACTAACCTTCAATTCATGCTAACACACTTCTCCTAATACTAGATCTTGTACACCAGTCTTTTATGTGGCACCTAATCAAATGCCTTCTGAAAATCCAAGCATACTAGATCTACAAGTTGCCCTCTTATTGACTCTGCTTGTTACATCTTTGAAGAACTCTAGCAAATTTATCAAACTTAATTTACCTTTCATAAAACCAGATCCATTTCTAATTACACCACTCTGTACTCTGTAAAATACTTCAGAGCAACTATAAATTGTCTTTAAAAAGAAAAATTGCTGGAAATACTCAGCACGTCGGACAGCATCATTGGAGAGTGAAACTGGGTTAATACTTCAGCCAGAGAGCCTTCATCAGAACTTTAGAACTATTAATGTAGAAAACTGATGCAGGATGTTTTACTGGACCACTTATTTTTTAAGAAATGTTCTGCCATATTTCTTATGTAGTTTCAAAAATGCATTTTATTTGTAACTTTTTTCCACAAACCTTTCACAAAAATATCTTTTACTGAATGGAGCAAAAAGCATGCTGCAAGTGGAAGCCCACACAGAACTTTCATTGTAGATCCACACACTCACTCACCTATGAGAACAATGCCTAATTAGTGAGGTCAGTAGAAGAACACAGCTGTCTGACAGCTCTCTGTGTGGGAAAACTGTATTAAACTTTCCTTACTTAGAAACTTCCTTACTTCCTTACATTAAATTTTCCTTACATTAAATGTTCTTCTCCAGAGCCCCACTAATTTCCATAAATTACTGGAAAGGCCAGGCCAAATTAAAAGAACCCACATACAGAAATCCTAAAAGATTGCAGAATTAGTTGATAAAGCAGATTAAAAAGCAAATGGATTACTTGTGTTTGTTGAGGACTAGAAATAAAATCAAAGGGATCATGCTGGAGGTTTATAAATCAGGCCTCAGCTGGAGTATCCTTTGCACCACACATCAGAAAAGCTGTAAAGGCCTTAGCAGGCTAGAGGAGGCTTTTCAGTGTTGACACTGATGAATGACTTTGGTTTTGAGGAGGGGTTGGAATATTTAGGACATTTCATAAAACAGGGAAAACAAGAGATGAGAGGGTTTCAAGGGATCCTTAACCAGAAATCAGACTTAAACCCATTACCAAAGACCTAGTGGAGATGAGATGATTTTGTTTTCACTCAGGTGGTTTTTAGAGTCTGAAAGGCTTTGCCTATAAAGGTGGTTGAAGCTGATTGCAAAAATAATTTTAAAAAGGTTAACAGGTACTTGAAGATGAGAAACTTAAAAGATTACAACCAATGGGAATGTGGAATTATACACAACTAATTTTTCAATAGACTAACAAAGGCATTACAGTCGATATGGCTTCTTTTTGTGCTTTTTGATACTATGACATGGATTCCATTTGCACCATTTCATATTCATTTAAATTGTTGTTTTACTCAACTTCAGAAAGAAATTTTCTAAAATGAGTGGTATTTAAGATGAACACATCAAAAACTTTCTCACTAAGATTGGATAGCCTGACCTCTGTGTTATTCCTGCACTGTCATATATCTCAATAAGAAATATTTTGATATTATACTTCGGCAGAACTCTGGCATGGGTTTGTTGAGGAATGAGCCACCTGCCTGATCCACTCGTCCAATCTGGACACAGGTCAATGTCCTAGGGTTATTATAATTTACATAGAATTGATAGGATTAACATCTCCATTAGTGTCCAGGATTGACTTCTCCATCAGCATCTTGACTTTATAGCAGTGGAGTAATTGTTTCTGTTTGTGGGGAGTCTAAAAGTAGAGATGATAAGTATATGCTGGTAGCCAACAAATTCTATAAGTGATGCAAAAGAAACCTTTTTACCCAGGGGGTGAACAGAGTATGGGAATCTGTGATGCAGGAAGTAGTTGAGGTAATGTGCATTTGCAGAGAAGTAGGTAAGTGCTTGAGGAAGAAATGAATAGAAGCATATCAGATTTATTATCACTGACTTATATGACATGAAATTTGTTGTTTTGTGGCAGCAGTGCAGTGCAAAGACATAAAATTACGATAAATTACAAAAATAAATAGTGCAAAACAAAGGAATAACGAGGTAATGTTCATGGATTCATGGACTGTTCAGAAATCTGATGGCAGAGAGGAAGAAGCTGCTCTTGAATCATTGAATGTGAGTCTTCAGGCTCCCGTACCTCCTCCCCGATGGTAGTAACAAGAAGAGGGCACGTCCTGGATGGTGTGGTTCCTCGGTGATGGATGCTGCCTTCTTGAGGCACCAATAGCTTTGGATGATATAAAGTAGGAGGAAGCTCGTGTGGATCATGAACCCTGGTGTTGACCAATTTGGCCAAATTACAATTTCAGTGCTGTAAAATCTAAATAATTCTATATAACAAAATTCTTGGAGAAAAGCTTGAATAGTTGCTGCAAAATCTAATAGCATCTGGCCTGATTTAACGTGAGTGATATCAGTATTATTCGGATTGCCCTTGGTACAAAATATTAAAATGTTTTCATTTATTTCAAACCCCATCTTAGTCCATTCAATTGACTACCCTGAGAATGAATGCACAAGCTGTGCTCGCGCTTAAGTCTCCTACCCCATCACCAGAGCACCACAGTAATATGGCCAGTATTAATAAGTCTTGGCAGTGAACCTTTGGATGACCTAATAGATTTTTAACTTTGGATGAAGGTTTCTGATAATTACATCTGCACTTTCAGTCAGTTGGATATGAAAGAAAACAAACCAACAGGCAAAGGTTCAAATCTCTTTCCATTGCAGTCATTTTTCCAATGTCTGGCCCTCTCATTTAGCTATATCCTCAGGAGGCTAAAGAAATTTGGTATAGCCCTGTTGACCTCACCAACTTTTATCAATGCACCATAGAAAGCATCCTATCTGGATGCATCATGGCTTGGTATGGCAACTGCTCTGCCCGTGACCACAAGAAACTGCAGAGTTGCAGACACAGCTCAGCGCATCACAGAACCAGCCTCCCCTCCATGGACTCTGTCTATAATTTTTGCTGCCTCAGTAAAGCAGCCAGCATAATCAAAGACCCCACCCACCCTGGACATTCTCTCTTCTCCCCTACCCCATGGGGTAGAAGATACAAAAGCCTGAAAGCATGTACCACCAGGCTCAAGGACAGCTTCTATCCCACTGTTATAAGACCATTGAATGGTTCCCTAGTACAATAAGACGGACTCTTGAGCTCATAATCGCTATGACCTTGCACCTTATTGTCTCCTGCACTGCACTTTCTCTGTAGCTGTTACACTTAATTCCATATTCTTTTATTGTTTTACCTTGTACTACCTCAATGCACTGTGTAATGAATTGATCTGTATGAATGCTAATCAAAACAAGTTTTTCACTGTACCTCGGTACAAGTGACAATAATAACCTGATTCCAATTCCACTTGGCAAGGAAGATCGGTGGAGGTTTCCCTGGTCCTTCAAAGCCTGCACGTGTTCACATCCTTTTGACTGATGAGGCTTTTCAGCAATGCTCCCATTCTTCTGGCACCCAGGCCAAAATGTTAATGGAAACTCCTAACAGCAGCTATTATGCCAATGATTTAGTGGGTGGATGGAGTTTGACCTCTTATATGCAAGTCGAAATCTCTTGGAAACAAAGTTACAGCCGAAGACCACTGGGAACACATAGAGATTTCTGCCCCCATGTTTATTATCTTTAATAATTGATAGTCAGTATAAAGCTGAGTACATTACCGGTTCCTGTCACAACAAGCATGGTACTCAGTAATATAGAATACAAAGATATATTGCATTCCAGTCACATCATAAAGGTCATACCTCAAATGCAACATCACCAGGTGAAGTGGAACTGAACAGATGATCACCCATGTTCAAGGACTCTGAAAAGAACATTGAGGATTATGTAATGTGCTCGTGTTTTGAATTGAAAATGCCAGTAAAGGATAACTACTGTATTTCTGATTTTTTAATTCCCTTACACATCTGCGTGTTGCAATAAATATTTTTATGTTTTTGAGAATGTAAATATCCAGACATTGTGGTGTTTTTCCACCTTTTCAAGTGGACCACCACATTTATTTTGCTGTGTATTCATTTTGGGGCACCTTTGTGTCATTGGCAGGGCCAGCATTTAATGCCCATCTCTGATTGCCATTGAGAAGGTGGTGGTGAGCCATCTTCAAACTGCCACATTTAGTACTCCCACGGTGCTTTTGGGGAGAGGATTCCAGGACTTAGACTCAGTGATGATGAAGGAACAGTTACATATTTCCATATCAGGATAGTGTATGACTTGGAAAGGAGTATGCATTCCAGTGTGTCCACTGCATTCTTTCATGGTTTGGAAGGTTCTAGCCAAGGAACTGCAGTGCATCTTGTAGATGGTACATACTGCAGTCACTGTGTGGCAATGGTGGCAGGAATGAACTTGTGGGGTGGTAGATTGGCTACCAATCAAGCATGCCACTTTGTCCTGGATGATGTAATTCAAGAGAAGTATAATTGCTAATTATTTGCCCTCAACGAGGTTCCTTACGAAACTGCTGACAAACGATAAGTATGTTTTGTTCCAATATAGAAAGACAAAACAAATAGTTTCCTGATTGGGTTGGAAATATTAGGCAGCTCTGTCCCACATAAAGCAAATTCAGTAAATCTTAAGTTTATTATAAAAAATTCTGGGACTCTAACAGCTTTTGTGGATTATTTTCAGATTCCATCTGCTTCTAAGCAGGTCCCATAGTTTATATTGATTGAATAAGTAAAATTCCACTTTAATGTCATGGGTTTGTGCTGGTTGCTTGGAGATTTTATTCTACAAATCTGTGTACTTTTCCGAAAAGTGCTCAAACCTTGAAAGCATAGTAAGCGGTAATTGGGAATGTGGGACTTCAACAGAAGGCACAATGAGGAGAGCTGCAGACAGTTTTGCATTCAATCCCTTGTCTCAGGGTGGAAGGATAGTATTCCAACAGACTGCAGCACTAAGTCCCACAAGGACTGTACAGATGGTGTATTTGCCAGATCCTTTATCATGTTAAAGATGAGTGTAATTTTCAGTTAATATTATTTTTGGAAAGCTATTTATTATTTTTGGGAAACTAAGCATTCCTGAAGTATCCTATATCATTCAATAGCAGCTGGTGTTTGTTTGTACTGATGTTCAAAAGTCTTTGTCAAGCCTATTAATTTTGGTTTGAGGGGGTGGGGTCAGGGTTGGGGTGTCTGCTAGTTGACCGGGGAGAGACAGGAGAGCTGTGTCTCATTTATCATATAGGACGCATTATGTGAGGATCTACTTTAATAGAATTCATACAGTGGTGCCCTGCATTTGTAAACAAAGCAAAGAATTATTTGGAATAACACTTTTTTCAAGCAGACAGTGTCACTTTGATGCTAATTCAAACAACGTGAAATTTTACGAGGAGTGGTTCAATCTGCTGGTTTTACTGATAATTTTATTGATAATGATCTACTTTATGACTAGCTTTGTTAATTGTATTAATCCATTTTATTACTGGATTAATTCATTATACTTATCTATTTTATCATTAGATGTGGTAATGGCATATCCAGGTGTCTCTGTTGGAGTGACTGAAGAGCAAACAAAAATACTGCATGGCATTACGGTAAGTACTTTGTGATTTGTAAAGCCTGATCCAATCCACTTGGATTTGACAAGACCAAGGTAAATTTTCAACTTACTGCCAGGCATAAAGTTGGCATTGCAAATTGACCAGCCGTTAGATAAACTGTGCAATTTTATTTTCTTTTGTCAGTACTTAATTCTGTTTCTGCATATGCTAAAGGCAGGAAAAATGATCTACCTCAAATAAAGACTTCAGTTTTAGCTGTCTAATATAAGATGAATAATAGGTAGGAATAATAGTGCAGAGTTAGAAGCAGAATCAGAATCAGGTTTATTATCACTGATATCTGTCGTGAAATTTGTTGTTAATGCAATTTTGCCTCATGCTGAATTTTCAATGTGAAACCAAGAGGAAGTATTTGTGTCTGTGAGCCAACACTGAATTCCTGACACTGTCCATGTCTGAGTCACAGGTCAGATTTTTTTGCCACACTGGAACAGAAAATAAGATAGAGGAGAAAATTATCCTCTGCAGCCATACCTAATATCAGACAGGAACACAGTGGAGCATTATTGGTAAATTTGATTGGTGTGATCTACTGTTGCTTCATCTACTGCCCAGGGTTTCACTCCAACACTGAACCACTACTACTTGCTTTTTCACAACCCACCATAGTCTAAACATTATACTGCATAGTACCAATATACACATTCTGAGGTAAGTAGTTCCTTTATGTTCTATCTTAATTTGGGCAATAAACCCAGGAAGAAATCTCTGCAGATACAATGAAATAGCAGAGAATTACAAAGCAAAAAAAGTTCAGCTTTCAAATATTGGGAAAGTTGATTTCATGGGCCCAGAGGTTGCATGAGGTGGTTTGCACAGCATTTACATCAAAGGTCAATGAGTTGCACTGTTGAAATCAAGAAAAGTCATTTGAGTCAGCTCCTTCAATGATCCACTGGGGTGCAATGATATCCATTGGCATGATATTGAAGATGTGAATGATGATTATGATAACAAGAGAGATGAAGGAGAGGAAGATGGAATCTAGCCCAGGCATAGATTTGTAAATTTTCTGTACCAAACCTCTCGATCTCTCTCTGTATCAGCTGTATCTTCAATCCCATTCATCATCTTGGAGTCTTTTACCAGGATCAATTGAGATAATGGTACCAGATGATCCATGCAGCATGAGTGAATTGGAGGGAGAGGGGGTGGGTAATGATACCATCTTCTCAGTAGAGGCTCAAGAGAAGGTGGTGCATAATTTGGAGTCAAGAGATTGAGAAGTCATGAAAAAGAAAGTTTGAAGAACATCACAGATTGATTTCCAGGGATACATTGCTTTAGTTCTTGAGTTTAGAGCTCTCTCATGATTACATCAAGAAAGATTGTTTTCATTGTAATCATCAGTGAACCACCTTCAGTTGATTCAAGGAATAGCTAGGGACTGATCAGAGCATCCAACTCCACGGAAGCACTGACTGAACCTCTGATGACTGTACTTCTGGACTCAACCTGCCTAACACTGCATCTCAGGGGAATGCATCAGCACTATCTCTCAGGGTGAGCTAGTGAAATGGAGCAATTGGCAAGAAACAATCTGGTTAGGAGCCAGGTGTCTTAGAAGGAGATCCACTACATAATCATGTAAAACATGAACAGGTAACGAACTCTCACAATTCCAGCTCTCATGTTATGCCTAAAAGAAACATATGGGTGGGTTAAAGTTTGTAGCCCTCAGGGAAAGCAAAGTGCTAAGGAAGAGTAGGTTAGATATGCTGACTTTGAAAAGTTAAGTAATAAAATAGAATGCGTATTTTATGTCAAGGGTGCATTTATATTGTGCTGAGATATTGAGTCAGTTAACTCTTATTGACATAGTCACGTAAAGAGGGTTACTGTGTCTGCTATATTCAAGAATGGTTCTAGATTGAGGATTGGTGCTTTATTTTAAAATGAGAAAGAAAGATGTTTGGTACTGAGTTAATACCACAGAGAATATTTTAGTGATAGGTTGTGCTCTGATGCCATCTGGAAGAGTCACTGCTGAATGAAAATTGGCTTGCAGCTTTCCTCCAAGTACTTCTGCCAAGGTGATCTCACAAACAGATCCAAGCACTGTTTTATGGTGAAGCTTTACAGGAAACAGTAAGTTAAAACTATGCTTGACACTTGAGCTGAAATGTAGTGCCAATTTATTACAGAATATTTCTGTGCTTGTGCTGGCAATGGTATAGGCCCAAAAGGCTGAATATCTTTCTTTTGTGTTGTAGTGTGGAACAACGTACTTGTTTAGAAGAGGGGAGTCTAAGGGCATACTTAATAGAAATGTTGAGAATTATGAGTATGTTCAATACAGTAAATAAGGAGTTACTTTTTCTACTTGGAGGATGCCAGTAAACACAGATTTAATGTGTTATGGGGAAAAAACAAAAGTGTGCAAAGGAGAATTGTTTTAGTTGTCATGATTTGGATTGCACTGCCTAAGGTGTGACGAAAGCAGAAACAATTGGCCAAGAAACTCAAAGGTGCTGGCGTAAACGTGATAAATGGTTGCTATTTATCATTTTGATCATGGCCCAGCCAGAGAAAAATTCAGTGGTGCTCAAAGCCCAAGGTGTCAGTCATGACTGAAATGTCCTTAAACACTTAGCCTTGCAAGTAATGCCTTTGCAGAGCACACAAAAGAAAATCTTAGGTCAGTCAAAGAGCCGAGCTAACAATAAGGGATCATGGAGGAGAAACGGTCGATGATAAAGGAATGGGTGTCTAATCAAGCTCTGGTGAGGAGATATCAGATGTCAGATTGGAGCCAGGATGTGCATAGGATGGAATTCTGGAATTTCATTTGAGGTATGGGGGAGATGTCTTAACCTGATCAAGGCAACCTGGGAATCAGATGTCTAAATGGGACTGTATTGGAGTGAAAGCATGAATGGCCATGGGAGATAGATGCTTGGTGATGAGGGTTTAGATGTCAAATTGGAGCCTGTGGGGGGGTGGGGGTGGCTACAGTTGATTAGGTCCTGAAGGGAGGACGAGACGGGTTACAAACTGGGGCCTTGTTCAGGCAGATGATTGGTAAATGGGTATGGTCATCAGGTTGAGATGTCAGCCAAGGATTGTCATCTTAGGGGTAGTGTCACCTTGAAGAGGATTTTCTTGAGTCAAGTTCCCAATGCCAAGCAGGACCTGCTTTAAATTCTGCTGCTCAAAGAAAATAGCACAATGAACTATTTGTTTGATGTGGAATTTGCTCCATCTCCATTACTGTAGTTGTGTTTTTGCTATCGGATATGCCAGGTTGAATTTCTGCAGTGGCACAGTTTGACTTGGAAATGGTCAAAGTTGCATTCTGTTCCAGAAATAACCAATCTTCACTTGCGCAGCACTGAGGAAAGCAGTGCAGTTCGACTGAACTTCCATGACAGTAACTATTTATATTGGATGTATATTTGGAAAGGAAAAATTTGCAGCATGATGGAAAAAAAAATGGAGAATGTAATTAATTGGATGCCCTTTTCCAAGAGCAGGCATAGGCCCAATAGGCAGAAAAGTCAATTTCCATGCTGTGTGATTTTATGATTAGCCAAAGAATTGCCCAAAGCGATTTTCATACCTTCTACTTGTAGCTCCTCATGTTGGTGGAGGGGAGGTATTACTAAGAATCTGTTGATAGTCATCGCTGTTCAGAAAATGTAGGAACCAGGTCGGTGTAAGCAGAATGACAAAGGGAATGCTGCCAAAAGTGGAAATCATGACTGAAACTCTCTCATGGCTTTGAAATGCATCACCTGTACTTACTTCCACTACACCCTAAAGTTCTCAGTCAAATTTACCCCCTGTGCAGAGTGTGCAAAAGCAGAAAATCTGTGCTTTCTAAGCCATTAAAATATCTGTAAATGAGATTACTCAGCTACAAATCTTTCAAGGATTCAAAAATCTCAAGGGAATGCAGAGGGATTGGATGTGGAGGGCGGAATGGTTTATGGAAAACTGCGTTCTGCCCTGATGCATTCTCATTTACTACTAACAATATTACTTGTGACAACTATAAGCAAAAACCATGACGAAAGCAGCATGAAGCTTCTCGGCTATAATGTCCAAATGACTCATATGTAGGTCGTGATGAAAATTACTCCAGTCGGATGGACTTTAATGCTCTAATCATCGCTGTAAAGTGATGAGTGTTGGATTTTTATTGAAGAAAATTTGTACAAACTAGTCACGCTATTTTAAGATCACATTCTAAAATAAAAGCTGACCTTTTCAAAGTGAGAAGTTCAGTACTGGGGAATGTAGAACCTTGCATATTAAGTCTTCAGCATCAGGCCTGGCACAATTCAGACAGCTGCCAACCAAAGCGCCAACAATGTACTTTAAATCCAATCTCTTGGAGCACTTCCTACATCTCCAAGTTGCAGTTCTATCTCCATATCCCACAGCAGTTACATTGGTAATACTGGGGCATTAGGGCCGTAATGCTTGCCCCAGGTAAGGAATCTCCTCCCTTCCTCTGAGAGGCAATTGAAGATATGGTGCTAGGTTTTTAATGCATGAAAAGTTCCCTTAACTGCTTCTGTAATTGAAAGAATATTGTCATTCAGTGGAGGAATTTGGTGTCCTGGAAACTTCAGTCAATTATGCAGCTTGTGCAATTGTGTGTAATAATATATGCTGAGCATTTACCAGATAGCAACAGTTGAAGGCTTAGCGAGGATATGGCAAATGTCTTTTTCATAGTTTTTAAAGGAATCTTAACTGCTATATTTTTCTTCCTTTTTTCATTTAATGGCAGTCTACAGAATCTATGCTTCTATATTGTTGCTCTGAAAAGATCCAATGATTGATCTCCTCACAGGTTTTCCCCTTTTTCTGGTGCTTCATCATGGCTTATATGAATTTATCAAAATGGAGATCAAACCTGTAATTCCTCTCTTTCTGAAGCTCTGTGCCCAACCTCACGGCATCCTTACTTGGCTCCATCTTTGTATGGGGTTTAACTATTGCAGTATTTTTTTTGCAGTTGATTCAATTGCAAATGCTGTACAAAAATAGCAGTTTAAGTATATCCTGAAAGGATGTAAGCAGTTGGAAGTCATGTCTTCTTCCATATTCACATCATTTTCTTGTCAAGTCTAATGTTCAATGAAGTAGATGATGTACCATTATTAATGGAAGCTATGATTCTTGCCAGTCACTCTCAATCTTTTCCATTTGAGCAGCTAGCATGACTGTAGTTGGAACTGGCTCAGACTCATACGGACAGGAACAGTTACTATCCTTGCAAGTCACGTCCTCCTACAGTTATGCTTCTTTCTGACTATTAAAGCTGTTCAGTTGCGTAATATGTCAACATGCAAATGTGCTGTCAGATACTGTGGCCTCCAGCTTTTTATTTGATTAATAGTAACTTTCTCAGCAATTTTTTTGCAAAGGTAAGCTCATGGACTGTTGAGAAATTGCTGAGACTCTACTTCAACTCCACACCTGTTCTGTTCAACACTGTCAAAAATACGATGTACATTTCTACAGCACAGAAATCTCAGCTTCCATTGATCAGGATGTAACTTTTTTGGATGATGAAATATTTACCATTCTAACTATGCAAGTCAGTTAAAGGACAAGAGTTGGGATTAGGGAAAGGTCAATTGAAGGGCAAGAAGCCATTTCCTACTTAACTGCTTGTGAATGCTCATTATTGCAATTTGGTCACTTTTCCCCGGAAAACATGATTCTGCACAGAATTTTCCCATTATTTTGATTTATTTTTTCTCATGAAATATCCTGCAGATCACTTTGGAGAAAGAAGTACTTTTTCACCTCTGGCCCTATTCCATTATTTTCTGAAACTCTGCCTGTGGCACAGATGCTGGAGGTGAGCAGGGGTCAAAGAATTGTGCTGCAACACAGACTGGCTGATTTTCAATAATGTGAATTTTCTGATGGACTAAAGTAGAAAACGGATTCACTAGAATGACTCTGGAGCTAAACTTGTTAAATTATGAAGGAAAATTGAATAGTTTGTTGAATTATAGAAAATTGAATAGATTAGCAGGTAATCTAATTGAATTGTTGAGGTGGTGTAAATAGTGTAAATAGAGGGAACTATTTCCTGTGGTGAGGCGAGTTCAAAACAAAAGGATGTAATCATAAAATTAGAGTTTGGCTATTCAGTGTTGATATCAGGAAGCACTTAGTCCCACAAAGGACAGTGAAATTTTGGAACTTCCTCCCCGAAGAATTTTCTTGGCCAAGGTTACAGAATGAAAGGCCAGATAGATGAAATTAAGATACAGATCAGCCATGATCACCTCGAATGGCAAAACAAGCCTATTGCTATTTATCTAGGTCATGATACTCCTGCATGTAAGTGTTAATTAATGAAGATAACTATTTAAATTGGCCTTTCAATTTTGGTGTGGCATTTGTCTACTGTGTCCGCCCAACCCATATCAGCTGGGTGCATGAGAAATCCAAAGACTAAGTGGCACAAAACAGGGATTCTTACTGCTCATGCTTTCAGGAGTCTTTGGAACTCCAAAATGGTGTTTGTTTTCACACACACATTTGTGGGACAGATCAAGTCAGATGCTGTATGAGTGAGTGAACAATAAATGACCACAAAAGTTGCAGTGCAATCTCAATGAAACGCCAGTGTTTAGGGTTTTTGGAGGAAGTTTCAGGTTTAATTTTACACAGTTGTAAATATATTCAGGAGCAAGCTAATGACATCCCCTGCCCCTTCCACCCCTGAGGTGTATCATTCATCAGATTCAATGCTCTTCTGGTTGTCTTTATAATTCTACAAGTGTTTATTACTTTCCATAATTATTTCAAGTTGCAAAGGTGGCAGGTGCTGAAGACTTGTTGTTAACTTCAAGTCTTCTGCTCAAACTATTTGTCCATTTGTTCCCAGACGGGGGAACATTATTATGCATTCCTCCTGAAACATGGTATGAATGGGAGAATGAACAGAAGATATTCAAAGGGAGCCTGGGGATAAGGGAAGTTAAAAAAAAGAATAAGCTGCAGCAAGAAGGTGGAGGAGGATTTGGAGAAGGGCACTCGGGAGGTGGCCATAGCCAGAAGCAATTCTCCAACCTGCACTTCAGTGAGACATCTGCACTTCAAGGAGGATGTTGTCACTACAAGTGCAACCTCAGAGCAAATCAAGGACACCACTGCCAGCAGTTGTCAATGTGACCATGGCAATAAACTTTAATGCATCTGGCTCCTTCCAGGCTGCCGCTGGACATAGTTAAAATGCACAAAACCGTTACTAGAGGAACAACTTTTAGCTTTGCTATTCAAGGAAAGCTGACTACATTTCATTCCTTGGCTAGCAGTCAGAAGACAGTAAAAGCAGGAGACTTTGCTAGGATTGCAGGCTTCCCCATGATGCATGAATGTCAGCAACTGCAACTACAACTCCTGAACATTGCTTCACTATCATTGCTTTAGAACCTAGATGCTTTAATATTGGTGTTGGTTTATTATTGCCACTTGTACTGAGGTACAGTGAAAAACTTGTCTTGCATACTGATCGTACAGGTCAATTCATTACACAGTGCAGTTACATTGGGTTAGTACAGAATGCATTGAGATAGTACAGGTAAAAACAATAACAGTACAAAGTAAAGTGTGACCAATAAAGATATCTTATCTTAAAGTGTCACAGCTCTCTATCTCCTTCCTGTACCCCGTTTCATTATTATTTGAGATACGACCCACTACCATGGTATCATCTGCAAACTTGTAGATGGAGTTAGATCAGAGTCTGGCCACGCAGTCAGGAGTATATAGGAAGTAGAGTAGAGGGCTGAGGATGCAGCCTTGTGGGGCACCAGTGTTGAGAATAATCGTGCTGGAGGTATTGCTGCCTATCCTCACTGATTGTGGTCTGTTGATCAGAAAGTCAAGGATCCAGTTACAGAGGGACGCGTTAAGTCCCAGATCTCGGAGTTTGGTGACATCAGTGCCCTGAGTGAGTCATGATTAACAGGAGATGTTCACCTCAAATAACATGGTGGAGGGTACATTGTGTTCTTGAAAGGCAAACTGGAAAGGGAAGACCATGTTCATGAGGTGGGTTTTGCCATCAACAGTGGTCTATTCTGGTGTCTCGGCATCTGCCCATGTAGGATTTGTGAATGTCCCATGATCATTTTACTCAGTCTAACACAGAACCAATATATCACAGTCATCAGCATATTTGCCACAAACCTGGAAGCTTCGCATGGGGCCAAGGAGGACTTCTGCTCCAAGTTAGAAAAATCCCTGGTCTGCATCGCAAAGGCAAACAAACTGATCCTTCTATCTAACTCAATTGCTGGGAAAAGATCCAATCCTCTGGCAAAATGTGATGGAAAAGGAGAGAGAAGGGAAGGCTGACTCTAATGGGGTCCTCCTGATAAAATGCTTGGAGTACACCCTTGCCGTTACCAACACCCTGTTTCACCAGAAAGACAGGCAAAAGACCTCATGGCAACAACCCCAGTCTAAACCTGTTAGATTATATCATCGTCTGAGTGATAGATAACAAAGCTGTCCACATCACCCACGGCATGGCAGGCACTGACAAGTGCTGGATTGTTCATCACCTAATCCGCCACAAACCTGGAAGCTTCACATGATCAGAGGTGAATTTATCGAGAACAAAGGGGCAGTCAGTGCCCATAGGAAGAAGCATTTCAGAAATCTTCTCAACCGTAACCTTGTCCTTGATATGCACATCCTTGAGTCCCTTCCACAGCAGCCTGTTCATCCCCTTGTAATCAACGAGCAGTTAAAAAGACCACATGCCAACTAAAACACAACAAGGCCTCAGGTGTTGAAGTTCTGAAACTCAGTGGTGAGTAGCTTCAGTCACAAAGCTACGGCCTTATCACCCACATCTGAGAAGAGGAAGGCATATCAGAAAACCTTAGAGATACTCTAAAGGCACCATCTTCAAGAAATGAAACAAGTCCAATGGTGGTAATTGCAAAGGGGTCTCCCTGTAATCCGCCACAGGGAAAATCATTACGAAGGTCTTCAACTGCATCCTCCCAAGAGCTGCTCCCCAAATTGCAGAATCAATTTCTTCCATCTAGAGGCACCATGGATATGATCTTCACCTCACACCAATCAGCATACACAGCCTTTTTCAACCTCATTAAATCCTTTGACTTCATAAACTGGAAGTGACTGTAGAGCATTCTTCTCAAGTTTGACTGCCCATAGTAATTCATCTTCATCTTATGTTCACTCCATGAAAGAATGCAAGCCATGACCCTAACTAATGAGTCAACAACAGAGCCAATCTCACTGCAGAATGCTGTCAATCAAGGGTGACTTATTGCCCCAACATTTATTTCAATTATTCTGACACAATGCTGCGCATCACCTTCAGTAATCTTCCCATTGGAGTGAAACTAATCAACGGGATTAATGGGAAATCATTCAGCCGATGTTACGTCTCTCCAGAATAAAGGTCACCCCAACCTCAGTCGTCAAGTTGCAGTAGACAGACATAGCTTGCATTTGCTCATTTTTGGAGGCTGAGCTCCTAGTCATTGTCATCTTGTTCACCTGGCTCATGACCACTCAAAGTGGAAAAGAAGCATTTGGGACTGGATGGAGAATCTCAAGTCTATCAGCAGCAGAAGGTGTAGGTCACCTTCTACTACCTATAACTACCCACCCATCTGTTTCATCAGATACTTCTTGCCCCATTATATAATACTCTGTGATTCCCACTTCAGCCTCATTAGCCATCTGAGAACTCACGAAACTGGAGTGGAAGCAATTCATCCTTGGTCCCAAGGGACTGCCTATGACAACAAGATAGCTTGGACATGCTGGCTGTCAGGCAATGGTAAGAGGACAAATGCAAACGACATGACAGAACAAATGCAAACGACATGACAGAGACATGACAGAACAGTTAAGTGTGTCCTACATAGAGCCAATGCCACTCAACAGCGTCACCTCAGCGATCTTAGTTACCTTTCAGAGGACAGTTTATATGACTGCTATAGCATCCGACAATACCTTTTGCACACAGAGTCATCCACCCCTTCCATGCTGAAAAAGGATGGAATTCAAACCTTCCATAAAGTCATGTGCCAAGTCATGCCACAATCCTACTTTTCAGTGAATATGGGTTTCTGGTAGGCTTCCTAGTGCATCAAGCAAGTACCCCTTAGCTTTCTTCTGATGTATTGTGTACAGCAATGTGGTTATGGGATGAACTTATGAATGATAGAAGTGAATTCTCATTGATAGATATTATTGGTTGATGTGTGGCTTGAGCAATGTCTGAGGGTATGAAGTACTTGGGGGTAGGACCTGGCAATGACTGGAATTCAAAGATTTTTTTGCGGTCTGTCTGCAAAGCATGACCACTGGCATGGATCTCCATGGTTATCTGCTTCACGGTCTTCTGGCCAAATGACTGAATAGCCTCTCGGCCCCTTGCAGATCCAGGACATCTCTCCTCATTTGTACCTCCTCCACCAAGCCTCCAGTGTGGTGTCTGAAAATCTTGGAGACCAGTCACTCCCATTACATACTGATACTCAATATTTCGCAGCTCAGATTTATTTTAGAACAACAGCTTGAATGTACTCCAGCTTCACTGCACCTCGCAGTTAAGAGAATTGTTAGCTTCAAGTAGTGGAGATAAATTTTAACTGGAGTTAGCCACTCCTGATAATGGCCCATGGTGAAGCTTCAATCAGCTGGAACTTAGTGCTCATTGGATGAAGTTAACATGCTGCCTGCAGTGCAATCGATAGGCAAGGGTTAACCTTGCATTGCAATTATTGCATCTGTTTTTGGGAACTGTTGAAGTTAACCTGTGAGGGGTACTAGATTTATTATGAAGATGTACTTCGTAACCTATGGATGCGGGCAAATGGGATGAGGGTAGATGGACAAAAAGGTCCTTATTGACGTGTCCTCTTCTGTGCTGTATGACTATATAACTCTATGACTCTACCAAACATGTAGCAAAAAAATCTATTTTCTTTCCTGTTCTACTTTTGAGTCTGGGCCAGTTTATTAAAATAAAGGCGCAAATGTGAACACTGGCACTTGTCTTGAGCTGGAAGTGCTTTCCTCCCACACCTCAGGCACCTGAGATGATAGCTTGCCATTCCATGACTTGACAACAGGCGCCCAATAAGCTGCCTTCAGTTAAGTGAAGGTAAATATCTTCCAAAAAATGACAACAAAGAAGAACAAGCCATACCAAGGTACAGCTCTTATTTTGTGTGAATTTTTTGTGGTTATTTGCTGATCCAAGCCAAATAATTTTTTGTTGGGTTGTGGGTGTTGGGCAATCAAATTCAGGTTTAGAAAAATTCAGTTGCATGATGTAATGTGATTAAATTCATTAAAAACTTGATTGCTTATTATGGTCAGGTCTTTCATGTGTCGGTTGCACAGGTTACTAATTTACTTTCAGGTTCTCTGCATATGGTGCACAAAAGCTTTGGACATGTGCAGTAATGTTAAGCAATACACAATCCACCTTTATAATATTAGTTGTGTTGAACTCATTTGTGCATCTACAGTATATAAATCTATACCCAAATGCACAGAAGCCTTCCTTCACAAGTCATTTGAGACCCATTTCTACACCACATGGTCTGTGGCTGTTGAAATCTGATCTGTGGATCTTCTGGCACATAGGTATTCTTTATTACTCACTGCTCACTCCCACCAATTGCTGTAAATTTCATACATTGGCTGTAAACTGTAAATTTGGCACGAACACTCACAGAAAACAAAGGAAGCATTTGGCTTCCCAAAATGTTTTGCAGCCAATGAAATTATTTGGAATTGTAATAATTGTAGAAATTGAGGCAGTTTGTGTCCAATAATCTTGTGCAAACATCAATGTGATGCTGAGGAGATGTTTAATTTCATGTTGATTGGGGAATAAACTTTGCCAGGACTCCCGGGATAACTCTCCTGCATCTCAAGGCCTTGGTATAATATTTTATCCAGAAGATGGTATTTCTAACAGTGCAGCACTCTCTTGATATTCAACACCAGATCGGCAGTCGACTGATCCAATGCCTCCTCCGAGGGCCCAAGCTGGCACTTTGAAGAGAGGTAGCTGGTTAGGAACTGGCAAGAAAATTCTCAGATTCCTTACAACATTGAAGGAGGCCATTCAGCCTATTGTGTCTATCCCTGCTCCCCAGAACATTCCCATTTATCCCATTCCCCCACTTATTAATCTACAACTTATCCTCTCTCACATGCCGACCAACTCCATCCTGATACAAAAACAGAAATGCTAGAACAACTCAGCATCTGTGGAAAGAGAAACCAGTTAATGTTTCAGGTTGTAGACCATTCATCAGAACTCAGGTTTGTTTTCCAACTCCATCCTGGTTCTCCTATCACCCACCCACATTAGGTCCACCCTGTTTCTGGGATAAAGCACAGTATTTATAAAGCACACAGTCAAACAATTTCCAAGGGGACCCTATGCTCAGTCAGAGGATGTCAAAGGTATTAGCAGGGGCACTGACTGTATTAAATAAAGCCCAGTTGAGAAATGCATCAGGTTGGTTTTGGGCAGGAAGACAGTCAATTTGTGTTTTCATTAAACTTTGATTCTTTGTCATCCAGGACACAGTGAAAAACAGTGAGACAAAAATCTATCCTAGAGTACTACAAATGTTTTACTTTATCAAATAAAAAGTTAGCCAGTTTACATTATTCTTGATTTTTCTGCAATGTCTTTGAGACATATTGCTATTTAATACTTTTCACTTGGTCTTATGGTTAACCTTGCTGTCTTGCTCCAGAAACAGTTGGCTGCCACCACTTTCAAAAATTGAATAAAACTGCTCATTTCCCATCAGGGTTTAGTCAGTCCTGTAATCTTCAGCCTTTTAAAGACCAAACTCAAAATCTTCCAGCAACAGTTTCTCTGATATTTTATTTCCAACTCTTTCATCAGTTGTTTTAAATTCTCAGAGGAAGTTAAAAGATATTTGAAAAGGCCCGTCCAGTAGTCCCTGAGGTGCATGAATTTCCATACCATGACATCTAATTGCATTTTGACTGGGTGTTTTACCTCTTTTTGTTTCACTTCACAAATTATTGTAAAGTTTTGCATAGACTAGATATGTACCCATGAGGGCAATCCCATGAGCCAGAACTCCCTGGATAACAAAAGAGATTAAAATGAAACATAAAAAGAAAGGCTTGTGATAAAATGTTAGGTTTCAAATGCAGTAAAAAAACTCGATTGAACACAGAAAATGCAGAAGATGGTAAAAAAGAATGAGAGGCAATGAAACTGTCTGCCAATAGGTAAAGTAAGTAACATTAAATGAAACATCAGAAACTTTTATAAAGATAGGAATAGAAAAAGCACAGTTGAAAGAAAGATTGAAAAGGAGATCTTATGAAGACAGGAAGCCTGGCTGAATAAGTTCTCTGCATCTGTTTTCACAAAAGGGAATGCTGCTAAGGACACAGTAAAAGAGGCAGTGGAAAAATTGCAAAGGAGAATAGTAAAGAGAATGACTTAGAAATTCTATTACAGTGCAGCATTTAGATGCAATGTGCAACAGAATTTTGTTGAGAAACTGATTGCTGAACATGATGAGGTACATATGCATTGGTCATGAACTTATTTCCGAGTCCTCTCTGAATATAAGACACTAACAGATGGAAATGCCAGGCATGCACATTGACATCCAAAAATAGACAATACACCTTTGGACATCATTTCCAGGAAATTCAATTGTGCTATCAGAAGTCTTGGACAGCACAGGCCAATCAAGCAAAACCTAAGCCTGTCTTGGCATGATTTAAAGGGGACTGCCTGAGCAGGTCCCAGTCATTGAAGGCAGGCACAAGGGGCTGGCTGCAGATAACTGCTCTTCAAGTTATGTTACACTACAGTTCTTGGCCTTTTGGCTAAGATCAAGTGTAGTATCTGTTCTTACCTGGCAGGGGAGAGTCGGTGATCACTGTTGCTGATCTCCTGCGATGGGAATCATGGAGGCAGATCTACGTGGGCAGATTCATGGGTGATCTCTGTGAATACAAATTTTGAAGAAGAAGAAAGACAACAGGGACTCTCATGATCAAGTGGCTGCAAGATGAGAGCTTAACTTGCTGACGTAGAGGTGGATCCTAATTGGGAAACCAATCTAACACCTCTTTCCAGCACACAACCTGCAATAACCAATCAGCTCCATCAGGATGGCTGCAACAACGAGCATCTCGGGCGGAGGACAAGGGGTTCACAATATTGTCAGGGTGACAGTGAAGGACCTCAGCGAGAGGAACCCCTTCACCCAGGACCTCTTCATCAAGAAGGTCCTGCTGAAGGGCTACAAGTTTGAGGTGAAGGACATCTACTGCTTCCAGGACTTCCCAGGTAATGGGTAATTTGATGTTACCTTCAAGTACCTGGTGAGATGGCAGAAGATGCTACAGGACACTCAGGAGAAGGGGAATGAGGTTTTGCTGTCACAGTTGAATGTGTAGCTACTCTTCACCCTCCCCACCAAGAAGGAGCATGTGATAATGGTGCACAAATTTAACCTACAGGTGCCGTTGTGGATGTCCTCACCTTCCTGGCTTGTGACGTCGTGGGAGAAGGAAGCTGTGTGGATATCAAGGACCTGTTTGGGATCTAACCTATCAATCACCAGGTGAACCTTGCCCTCAACGTCAGCAAGACCAAGGAAATGATTGTGAACTTCAGGAAGGGAAAGTCGGGAGAACACGCACAAGTCCTCATTGAGGGGTCAGCGGTGGAAAGTTCCTGGGTGTCAACATCTCGGAGGGTCTGTCCTGGGCCTAACACATTGATGCAACCAGAAAGAAGGCATGCCAGCGGCTCTACTTCGTTAGGAGTTTGAGGAGATTTGGTATGTCACCAGAGAGTCTTGCAAATGTCTATAGATGTATGGTGGAGAGCATTCTGACTGGTTGCACCACAGCCTGGTATGGAGGTTCCAATGCACAGGATCACAAGAGGCTGCAGAGGGTTGTAGACTCAGCCAGCTCCATCACGGGCACAACCCTCCACACCATCGAGGATATCTTCAAGAGGCGGTGCCTCAAGAAGGCGGCATCCATCATTAAGGACCCTCACCATCCAGAACATGCCCTCTTCTCGTTACTACCATCAGGGAGGAGGCATAGGAGCCTGAAGACCCACACTCAATGATTCAGGAGCAGTTTCTTCCCCTCCGTCATCAGATTTCTGAACAGTCCATGAACCAATGAACCCTACCTCATTGTTCCTTTTTTTTTGCACTATTTATTTATTTTGTAATTTATAGTTCTTTTATGTCTTTGCACTGTACTGCTGTTGCAAAACAACAATTTTCACATCATATAAGACAGTGATAAGATTTTTTTAAAGATTTCTTTATTAGTCACATGTACATCGAAACACATAGTGAAATGCATCTTTGCATAGAGTGTTCTGGGGGGCAGCCTCTGATTCTGATGGTCAAGTTAAGGTTGGACAATAAGGGAGCCATTATAACCCACCCTTGGTGTCCGCCATAGGAGGGAACCACGGGTACATGGTATATGCAGAACTACCCAGTGTGTGTCGCAACTGCAACAAACCTGGACATGTGGCGGCCCAGTGCAGTGCAGTCATCTTCAAGAACTGCAAGCAGGAAGGCCACCAGACCAAGGACTACAGGGAAAGCAAATGTTACAACATGTGCAGGGAAGCAGGCCACCTCTAAAAGGCCTGCCCAAAACATGCCTGCACCTACGCACAGGCAATAAGAGGGGAAGCTAGCACCAACAACAACCCCCCCAGGAACGTTGACACACCCCCTACCAGTGCAGAGGCCCTGGCAAAGATTGAGACCAGGAGGAGCAAGGAAAGCCTGACCACCTGGAGCTCCCAAACCCCAGCCAGAAGCCCCCTGGCCCCTCCCCAAAAGGAGGAGTTAATGGAAGAGGGGATGGCAGAGGGACAAGAAAAGGAATGGCAGGTGGTGCAAAGGAAGAAGTCCCAGAAGAGACCACCCGAGAGACAACAAGCCACTGAGAATGAGTAATGGTACAAAAGAGCTATGTAACAGACAGATGCCAGCAATCTCTCCTTGTAAGAGGATGAAGCAAATACTGGAAACAGATGGCACAGGCAGAGAAAGCGTCAAAATGGAGCAGACAAAGAGGAGGAAGGAAGCCTACAGACAAAGATAAGCCAGGGAAGAAACAAGCCTGCCTCCCCCCAGCTATGGGAGACCAGGAGCAGCACAGAGGCCTTCAGCCCCTAGCTTCAGGAGATGGAGGGCACAGAACAGTCAGAGGCCGGAACAGAAACACAGACTGCTCTCCCTCCAGTGACACCACTACATTGCTGCAAGGAACCTCAGAACCTGGGGGAGACCATTTCCAGTATCTGAGGCCGAAAACAGTGCTGCAATTCACCAAGGCTGTGGGCATGAGGGCTCAGACTGATTGACAATGGACTGTATTTGTAAACTCTGAACTCCAAAATACATATGGAGATAAAACTGGCTTCACTAAAAGTGCGCAGTGTGTAGAGCACTGGGTGATGTGCTAACGCTTTGCAATACCTTGCCAAGGTCAAGGCGGATATGACTTTTCTAGAGAGTATGGGCTGCCACACCTCCGCAACTATCGGAGATGGTCATGATGCTGGTCCCATGGATTGTTCATATGGTCGGGGGGCAATGATTGTCTCACATCTGGCCTGGGTATTCTGCTGCGGGGAGGCAAATTCTTAATCATTGAAGTCAAAGAGGTTGTTGGTGGTGTCTCCTTGTGGCAGATGTAAGGTACCATAACACTCCACTCTGGCTGATCGAAGTGTACGCTTTACCCGTGCCAAGCGAGAGGCTAGCTGTCCCCCAGCAGCTCCCACTGCTGCTGGTGGCATCCCAACTGGTTGTTCTGACAGGTGACTTCAACTGCATCATTGTTATGGCTGGATGATCTGGCAGTGCCGACAGGAGACTGCACAGCAGCTCCAGACTCCTGACGGAAATGGTTAAAGATGCAAAGTTTTTCAATGCCTTTAGCACCCCTGCAGGTGAAACACAGCTGCAACACACTTGGTTGAGGTCAGATGGCTCAGTACGGTCCCGGATAGACTTCCTCTTTATGTCAAAGACAGTCACGGTCAGATCCACTGACGTCACGTCAGTGTTATTCTCTGACTACTGCCTCCTTCGAAACTCCTGTCATCTACAGGAGGACCAGAAGGCAGGCAGGGGGAAGTGGAAGTTGAATATCAAGCTGCTGAACCCAGAGAACATTAAGGAACTAAAGAAGGACTACACAGGTTGGAGAACCGTGAAGCCCCTCTCTGACTCTCCGATTCTTTGGTGGGAAGCAACCAAGGAAAACATCAGGAGGTTCTCCATCCTCAAAGATGTTCAGAAAACAAGACAGAATCAGAGGAACTTGTTCCAACTCCAGACAGATTTTCAATAACTTCTCCTTCTGCAGTCAAGGGGGGGGGGGGGGGGTGGATATGAGAGAGGAACTCCAAGAGGTGAAGAGCTGGCAAGCTGTACACTTTGCCTTTGAATCCTCCAAGATGATCTTCAGATCCAGAGTTCGCTTTGTGGAACAGGATGAGACATATTTGCGCTTCTTTTTCCAAAAGGTTTGCAAGGGGAGCTCTGTGATCTACAGCCTCAAGGAAGAGGACAGCTCAGTAACATCCTTGTAGACAGACATATTGAGGATCTGCAGATCCTTCTGTCTGGTCTGTATGACAGAAAGGTCACAGACAACTCAGCCTCCCGGAACTTCCTGTCCTCTATCACGGAGGCTTTAGACGACAGCAAGCAGGAGAGTCTGGATCATTCACTGACCCTGGAGGAGTTGACTGGCTCCATCCATTCCTTTGGCTCGAATAAAACTCCTGGAAGCGACGACTTACCGGCAGAGTGGTACTCAACTCTGTGGGACTGGGTGGGACTGGATGGGCCTGGACCTGCTGGAAGTGTATGGCATTGTGCTTCTGGCTGGCAGCAAGTCAGCTCCATGAGGAAGGGCATCATTACTTTTATCAACAAGCAGAAAGGAGAGAGGGAGGACATCAGAAATTGGAGACCCATTTCACTGTTGAATGTGGATTATAAGATCCTGTCCAAGGCCATTGCCAACTGAGTCAAGTCTGCTCTGGGACAAGTGATCCACCAGCACCAAACCTGTGCTGTGCCTGGCAGGAAAATCTTTGACAGGCTTGAGCTGCTCAGAGATACCATTGCCTAAATGCAGGACAGAGGGGCGGATGACTGCTTGGTCAGCTTGGACCAGGAGAAGGCCGTCAACAGTGTATCACACATGTACGTGTTCTCCCAAATGGGTTTTGGGAAGGGAATCAGAAATTGGATCCACCTGCTCTACACAAATATCTGTAGTGCAGTTCAAATCAATGGGTGGGAAACAGATAGCTTCCCCATCAAGTCTGGAGTCAGGCAGGGTTATTCACTCTCCCCTGTCTTGTTTGTGTGTTGCATAGAATCCTTTGCCAAATCCACCAGGAAGGATGAGAGCATAAGAGGGATGGTGTTGCCAGGTAGTGGAGGCACCCAGGTCAAAACCTCTCTGTACATGGACGACGTTGTCGTCCTCTGCTCAGATCCACTGTCCATTCGCAGATTGATCAGCATAGGTGACCAGTTTGAGTTGGCATCAGGGGCCAGAGTCAACCACTGCAAGAGTGAGGCCATGCTCTTCGGCAAATGGCCCAACCAATTCAACGTCCCCTTCACCATCAGGTTTGACGACCTGAAGGTGCTGGGGATCTGGTTCGGAGGGGCGAGGCAGAGCAGAATTGGCTGGAGCAGATTGGAAAGGTTCAAACAAAAATTGGGACAGTGGAAAAGGTGCTCTCTGTTAATAACTGGGAAGAACTTGGTCATCAGGCGTGATGTGCTCTCTGGGCTGCTGTACTTGGTGCAGGTGTGACCCATGCCTCCGCTCCTCTGCCTCAGTAATCACCTGGGCTGTCTTCCAGTTCATCTGGGAATCCAAGATGCAATGAGCCTGATGGATCACGTACAGAGAATGGGGGCAAAAGTGTACCCAACATTGCCCTCATCCTGATGACCACCTTCGTGTGTGGCTGCACCAGGCTGTGTGTGCAACCAAAGTACATAGGCACCAAGTGTCACTACATGCTGAGGTTCTACCTGTCCCTAGTGTTGTGGAAGATAGGTCTGACTCCGTTCCTGTGCAATGTCCCAGTCAGCTGGATGTTGCCACACTACCTGTCCTTTGTGGAAGAGTTCTTCCAAGCAAATACCTTTGACCACATCCATCAGCCAGTGGTCAGCGCGGAACATCCTGCAAACACTGTGGGACAGGGATACTATGGATACTATGGGGTGGTTCCCTGAGCAAACTGTCCAAATCATCTGGCAGAATGTCTCATCGCCAGAACTCACCAACAAGCACCAAGACCTCACTTAGGTGGCGGTGAGAGGAGCCCTCCTAGTCAGATCCTTGCTGTGCAGATGAAATATCATCCCCAATGCACGCTGTCCCCAGGACGGCTGTGGTGGGGAAGAGACGGTCACCCACCTCTTTGCAGATTGTGGATTTGCTAAGAGGGTATGGAGAAGGATGCAAGGGTCCTTGTCTCGGTTCATCTCAAGCAGTTGGGTAAGAGAAGGCTCTCTGATCTATGGGCTGTTCCCAGGGTCACACACCAAGACAGACATCAAGTACTGTTGGAAGAACATCAACTTGGTGAAAGACGCTCTTTGATCTGCTCAAAACTTGTTGGTCTTCCAGCACAGTGAGATGTCCATAATGGGATGCTGCCAAATGGCACATTCCAGACTGCAGGAGTACATGCTGATGGATGCACTGAAGCTTGGTGCAGCCAATGCAAAGGCTCTGTGGGGAAGGACCACAGTCTAGGCTCCTTCCAATACTGGACACTGAGGGGCTGACTCAGGTGGGGAAGCCCCTCAAACATTGAAATAGTGTATCACCCCAGGGGGCCACATGAGTGGCAATGGTGCTGTGGTTTATAAAACAAGTTAACACTACTGAATGTATAGATAATGAATGTAAAAGTTTTGCAGTTTTGCACCATGTTGATTCTTTTGTATACTGTATATTTTTTATTAGGAATAAAGTTTATTTTTGAAATAAAAACAACTACAATTATTTCTCGGGGGGCAGGGGGGCACATGTGTGGCAATGGTGCTACATACATAAAAACATGTTAACACTACTTTCATATAGAGTCAATAGCACTGTGCATGTATAGACTAAATGATACTACGAACGTAAAGCCATACACTGGGTTTTTCTTGAATATATTTTTTATTAAAAATAAAGTTTATTCTTGAAATAAAATAAAACGGCTCTCTCTCTGGCCTCCCCCCCCAACCACATATCCCAGCATGATTGCAACCTTAACATTGACCACACATCCCCTCCCCGACATATCTTAGCCATGACACCCCTCCCTCATCAGGTCCTGTCCCTGGCCTCCTGTCACCATAGCAGCTGATCATGAACAACTCTGACGATCTGACACAACCCTTGAAATCCTGAATCCATACCAACCGAAGCCCCTACCCTACAGTTCCCTTTCCTGGCTCTCTCATCACCGGGAACCTTGGCATGCCCTGCAATCCAAAACTACCTGGTTTTCTCAACTGGTCTTACAATGGTCAACTAAGTTGAGGAACTAACCATGCAAGGCCAATGCTATTGTACCTGGCGCCTTGATCATCAGTTCAGCACTCACACAAATGGT